>NC_045152.1:7816714-7864214 GCF_900700415.2 Clupea harengus | reverse complement strand
AGCAATCATGTGTATGTGCTGGGCTCGGCTGGGCAGGGATGCTGGCAGCGGTGGCCGCAGTGGTGGCGGCTAGCGGGATTACTCATCCTAATCCGAGAGTGAATGGAATGGCATTCAGCGTGCATTAGTGGCATTTCTGATGGCAGTGGGCATCTTCAGCTTTGGGGGAGGGGAAGAGAAGTGGTAGCTAAGGGTGGCTGAGGGGGGGGGGGGGGGGGCTAGTTGGGGGGGGGGGGGGGGGTCGCTCCTTTGGGGTGGTTATGCAGCATCAAACTGACCGCAAAAAGAGAAAAAAGGACAAAGCAATAATAAATCAAAACAAACTCTAAAGAGCAAAAAGATTCAAGGCATGTTTCGTTGGTGTGAGCATGGCAAGTGTGGTGGAGGAGGAAATCTTTGCCCCGAGCCTCGCCTCCTTTCTGCTCTTCAATTATTCAGGGGCGAGGGCGAGAGGAGTTTTTCTGACTGCACTGCACTGGTGAGGGTGGGGGTGGACTGGAGAAGATGGCAGGTGGATTTGTGGTTTCTCAGAGCGAGCCCCCGGGCACATTGTTCTTGTGGTTTAGAAGCACCATGATGTAGCCATGGCGACTGTTGAGTGTCCCTGTGCTTATCGCGCTTGACATGGACACTAAATCAATTTTTTTTGCTCTTGGAGATGTCTAGTGCCTACGAGACTGGCCACGCAGCTCGCAGAGAAAACACGAGTGGCAATGCTCTCTTTGAGGTGTGGCAATAGTCCATTTTGTTTGATTTGTTTTGGGCTTTTTGTTAGACCACTGTGATACGACTCTTGGTTCAGCTCTCGAAGTATAATCTCATATAATAATACATCCATCTGTGCTTAAAACCCATTCCGATATATTTAGCTGTTAGTGGTCAGGCACTCAAAATCAAAAATCATGGCCTGACAAGAGGCTCTGAAGCGGGATCGTTTTCTTGCGAGACGTCTTGATTATCCTCTGCTATTCCACTCATTCTTTATTTCACTTGCTCGCTTATTCACAGGACACAAATACACAAATGACATCTGAGCTGTCTAAAAATCCTCTACTTTATTCAATAGGATAAATGTTTTTTGGAAAACATTCAATAAAAAAATCGTCCTTGCTTATTGCTTCATCATTAAACTAGTAGTTGATCGTATGCATAATATTCCAAAGCACTCCCACAATCAGTACATTGCTAGATAGATAGTTTTATACTAGATGTTGAATATAAAAACAAATAAAAAATAAAATAAACAACAAGCCAACAAAAAAGAATCAGAAACAACAGATAAACCAACATCCTTGCCTTTCTTCATTAAAGCCTTGGCAGTAGACAGATTGTGCTGTTAAAAATCTGAACCAAAGCCTAGGCCAGTATGCAACCTTCAAGCTCCATGCATACACGCACAAGTCAAAGCTTCGGGTGGTGGATGGCAGACCAACCCTTTATGACACACATACATTCTTGTTTTAAGGAGGTTGTGTACAAGGCAGTATTTGATGGTGAACTGGCAAGGTGTTTTGTGTTTTTTTTTTTTTCTTTCTCTTATCAATGGAGGCAGGGTGCGGGCATAAAAACAGCAAGTCCATTACAGCTCCCCAAGCAAACAGCACCCACAGATTCGATAGTAGTTTGTAAAACTCATAAATAAATAAATTACCATAAATAAGTTAATAAATTAAGAAGATACCATCTGTACATGTTTGAACGAAAACAACAACAACAACAACTAAAGAAAAAAACAAGTGTTCCTCAAGTGAGTGTGCTGTGTGTTTTCTGCTGTCGTTTTTCCGCTAGCATGTGTTAACTAGCATGTGTTAGTTACCATGTGTTAGTTGTGCTGGATTGTACTACTGAATTCCAAGGGGAATAAAAACGTGCAATATGTCAATTCCTTTACTATACCACACCATTCGAGTACCATGGAAGATGGCTGAAAACCGTACCTGTGGTCCAAGTACTGGATACAGTTACCTGTAGGGTCGGCACAGAATACAGAGCGTAGGTTGGCAGGTGCAGACACCCCACCTTTGAAAATCATACTTCAGAGGTAGGGGGAGGGGGTGTGGGGAGTTCTGGCAAAGCGGCATATGGGCACCTGGCCTACTGGAATGATTTGGGGCTCCACAGTAAAAGAGAGAGGAGGTGTTCCAAGACTGACTCTGCCTTCAGTGATTCTAAATAGAGCAGAGCTGTTTTTTGATGCTGTAGCATTTTTCCTCCCACCCCCCCCCCCCCTTCTCTCCTTGTTTTATGCAGCCAGCAGACTAACAGACCATTACTGGCAGTGAGTGCACGCTTGAACGTGTTATCAAAAAAGCGCAAGCAGCAGCAGCGACAACACCAAAAAGGAATTCATATGCTAGAGAATAAAATCCATTTACGGCATATAAAGATATATAGATATTTATGATTAGAACAGTAATGCATGGCAATTTTTTTTTCCTTAAACAAGCAAATGTGACTGTATGGTGCTAATGTTTCAGTGTAAAATTAGCAGTGGTCCTCATTGGGGATGTCTCTTGTACATTCATAGTGAGAGGAGGGGACTGGCAGGGGTACAGTTGGGGGGAAGGACGGGATTAGAAAGAGCGCCGTTCTGCCTCTGCCCAGTGCAGGATTCGAGGCGGAGAGGACGGGGACGGACGGTAATCCCCGTGTCTTCTAGAGGATGACACATTTGCCCTTTTCCACCCAAGGGTTGTTCTTCATCAGCTCGGGGTTCAGGAAGGGGTCATCGGGCACTCCGTCCTCAATCCATTTCACCAGGCTGCATGCAGAGGGAGAGAAAAGTTCCAACCATTACTTGGATACCAAGCGTGGATCTGGCCCAGGCATGGTTTAAACCTGGTAGATCACTTTCAGATCAGGACCAGATCAAGACCAGATCACTTTCAGATCAGGACCAGATCACTTCAAGATGAGGACCAGATCACTTTCAGATTAGGACCAGATCAATTCCAGATCAGGACTAGATCAGGACCAGATCAGGACTAGATCAGGACCAGACCAGGACCAGATCAGGACCAGATCAGGGTCTGATCACTTTCAGATCAGGACCAGATCACTTTCAGATCATGACCAGATCACTTTCAGAGTTCTATCCAGTTGATATCATGACGGTAGAACATTAGTGTCATCAACGCGACTCTCTACCTATCCCTTTGAGTGTGTTCGTTATTGTATGAAAGTATGTGTGTGTGTGTGTGGCTGTTTGTGTGTGTTGTGCGTGGGGGTGGGTGAGGTTGCCTGGCAGCAAACACACAACACCACACAATAATATAAATTGCTTTCATGAATATCAGAGACAATGTTCACACTACAGTGTTGATGTCTTTTGACGTTTCGAACGCTGGGCTTTCATCTATGGTTATGACTATGGAGTGTACAGCAGAGCCAAAGCCAGCTGAGCCTTGTCATGACTCATGTGTCCTGAGCACAGTGAAGACAGTCGAGGACAACAGAGAGTTAAGAGACACCTCATATGAGCAATAGTGAGACTGCATGGCGTGCAGATCTAAATCACAAGTGAGGGGTAAGTATTTCCAGAACAGGATAACACCAAGCACTCCTCACGGATGCCCTATCCATCATGGGCCTCATTAACAGGGGGAACTCAGGGGAAAGGCTATTCCTAGTTCAATAAAAGAACAATAAAACAATAAAACAAACTTCATGTTTTTTGCCCAGTACTACTAACAGTTTTCTACACGTTATCAGAGCCACACTTATTTTGCACTGGCAGGTACTGGGAGGTTAAAAAACACTGCACGAGCAGCATGAGCTGGGCCTGCACTCTGCCTGGTGAAATCTAATTTATAACAGAGAAATTACCCTCATGCATATTTCAGGCAGACTACCCTGAGACAGAGAGAAATGATACACTCCCGTGGTGTGACAAGGTGCCAGTGTTGAGAGTGAGGGGCACACACTGCAAATCTAATGGGGAGCGCGGCACCAGGGAGAACAGTCATTTTCTGCCCCCACATGAACAGCATTTCAGGGGCAAATTCACTGGATCTCCCTCTCCCCGCTTGCCCAAATCACTGTAGCACCGGTGACATACCAGGAGAACTAACGACTATTGAGATCATTGCTGCTAGGCACAGAGGCCTCAGAGACCTTTTCCTCGGGCACAGTGAGATGTAGGATGGCAAGTTGATTTAGCTTCTGAATGACAGTGTAACTTTAGGTAGCTCATCTACATTTAAGATATATGTTATCCTGCAGGTTATGTGGTTTGTTTATGAGACCACCATGTACTATATGGATGCACTTTACCCATTTAGGTCAGTAGCGATTATTTTGTTGAATCATTCTGTGACATTATGTCCAGGCTGGGACTGAGTGGCTGATGAAATGCTTACAATTTCTTGTCATTGTTATTTCACTATGGTTGCTCAAAATGTAGTTACCCTGTCCAATCATTACAATACCCACACTAGGAGAGTAGGTCACATTCCCTAGTCTAGCCCATTTGGGCCTACATATATCCCATAATAACAGAGAAAGCATACAGAACACAATATGATGCTGACCTACATAGGTTCACATGTTTAATTCATTGATTTGACTCATATAATTCCATTAAAAGTGAATCTTGGACAAAAGTTTACGACTGGTAAATTATCTGAGGTAAGAGCATGTTTAGTGGAGCTAGGTTGGTGAGTTTGCTGTGGAAGAGAGCTGATCTGTGAGGGGTTCTTACTCAGTGACTGTTTTTGAGGACTTCTCTCTCTTGAAGGCCAGCTGGTACTTAAGACTCTCCACCTCCTTCTTCATCTGGGGAAGGTCCAACTCATCCATGGCGACGGCTTTATGTTAGGAAAGTCACCCTAAAAAAAAAACCTGCAGCACACACCGAAACAAAAGTGTCTGTGTGACATCTTAACCCACATCAGCAAAAAGCGCCCGTTTTGTCACTGCAAAGATTGCACCGTGACTCCTGAAGGGAGACCTGATGTGGATTAAAAATGGACATAAATGCAGTGCTAATATTTCTCTCTCTTCTATTTCCACACATGTTTTCATGCACAGGACTATCCTCCATGGGAATTATCTGACAATATAGCCCCATGATATAAGCAACACAACATTTGACTGATAATTGGAACATTCTATCCTGACACCATTGGCCTTTTAAGGCCACCTAGACTGAGACATTGGAGTGTAAATGAGAGTCATCATCGTAGGCACCATCTGTGGCTTGGCTCTGTCTGTCTCTCTAGCACTGCTCTGTCTCACTCCAACATATCCAGGAAAGTCAAATGGATTAAAAGTCAAAAGGACTGATACATCTTGTTCCTGGAGCTCCGATTTCTGATACATGATTCTCCTGAGACACAGAGAAGACTTCGCTTTTTTTTTTACACTCTACTTTTTCTTTAATTACCACAGAATGACGGTTGTGTTTCCAAGAGCAAAATAGTCTCCTAACTCACTAATGGATCTAAAAAATTGCAACGTTGTACTTTTTCTGCAAATAATCTTGTTTTTCTGGGCCTTTGCTTTGCCATTATGAGGGTCAGAATATGAGCAATAGAAATGATGTGATAATTCAATCAATGGCTCGCAGTGGCATCTAACCGAAAAGGCAGGACTGACAAAGACAGGACCTTGCCATGAGGCAAATATATCCCAGTTTTAAGTGATTATGTCCTGTGCTCGCCACGGGAACCCTGGACAGCCGGATATATGTCCTGAATTCTTGTTTTCCCAAAATAAACCAATCCCTGGGGCATGTGTCTCTAGTCTTTTCTATCCAAAAGTTCTACTAGACCGATAATGAATCACAGTTATCCTTATAGATAGCAGAGATTAAATGATAGGTTCCAGTGGACGAGACAGACCGATATGTTCCAAGACGGCGAGGATGTGGACGAACTTTCTAAGTTCTTGATGTAGGTCGCCTCTTGATTTGGGTCACAACTACATCTGATAACATTCATATTTGCACCCACTTTGACCATCATGAGAATATGCCATGAGTCTTAGGTCTGCGGTTAAGGAGACGTGTGAAATATAGATACATTCTTACAGTAGAGTAGATGTGTATAACCTATTATGCTATATCGCCTCCAGGGTCTTATTTTGTAGATGCCTAATGTCTAATACAAATGTCGTATGTAGGCTATCATACATGGACATGGATGTTACACGTCTGATTTGCCTCGCAATCAATGATATCCTAATTTGGTTCACAGACTGTTAGTTCCTCCCAAAGTGACAAAAGATAAAAGATTGCGAACACAGACAAAATCATTAGCGAAAATGCGAACATTTTCATGGTTGAGCATGTAGGCGAGAACATCTGTCATTTGACTCGAAGTCAAATAATCTCATCTATTTCAGAGTACCGACGGGTGAGGCCAGGGAAGAGGAGGAACGCAGAAGAATCGAAATTTTATGTAACATACCATTTCGAGGCACAATAATGCTTGGTGCGCTTCAAGTAACATTTCAGCCTACTTTGCAGAGGGCCTCTCTTTATATATTTTAACATCAGGTAACCTAGCTTTCTCATGCCAAGACCACTATACGCCTAACCTTGACTAACACACGAAAATGTCAATTCGGTATGATACTATTGCCCTGCTTACCTTACCGATGTTGTTATATCTTTGACGCAAGGAAACGGCTCGGCGCTTCTTTTGGGAATGGATTAGTCCGGATGATTTATCGAAATGTCTTAAAATCTCCAAGAGTTAGCAGTCAAAGTCAGTGGTTTTGTTGTTCAGCTTCCTGTATAAATAAAAATGTCTTGCGAAATGAACCTTTACGAGTCCTCGGTAGTTCCCGATATGTCTTGTTTATGAAATAAATTTGGTGGTAAAAATCTCTTTCCCTCAATAGTTGTATGGAGAAGTCCACGTCTGCCAACAGCTGCAGTGCCGGTAAGTGATGCTGTAGAAGTGGTGTCTATGGCAGTGATAGCACAGCCCTACAGAGTGAGTGAGCGCTGCTCAGTCTCTGGTCCTATGAACGTGAGTATGTGTGTGCGCGAATTAAAATAGAGTGCGAAGAGCCTATAGGTGAGGAGAGCAGACCTACTCCGGGGTGCTTGTGTTTATAGCGAATTATATTTGATTTAGAGAATGATTCCTTTTGCTACAGATATCATTTATCCGTCAGAATAGTGCAAGTGGTGTGCAGTGTAAAAGCGTACCAATCAATCTTGAAGGCTTTTCCATTTCATTTCAGTTTCTGCCCTATTTAGGACAAACATAAAGCTTTCGATTGTTACTAGCTATTGTTGCAAAGCCCTTGTTTGGTCCCAAATCGGATTGCATACATTAGAATACAATAATGGAAAATTGCTGTATTTAGACTATACATTGATATTCATCAACACAACACTCTGACACAAAAAAACGTAGCCCTAACCCAAAATTTACGGCAAGCAGTCGGTCTCAACAGACGTCCAACACAGAGGGCACAAATGTAGACTATATTGGGTTGATCTCAACACTACAATGCGTTTGAATTACATATTTTCAATGACCGAAGGACAAAAAGAGATGTTGCACTGAAGTCATGTTTTCTATATAAATTATTCACTGGCTTGTCAACGGTAAGAGCATTAAATGCAATTCAATCGTTCCCTGAAGCATTTTATATTCATATAAGTTGCCATTGCGACTTGCGGCAGATAAAGCTTCAAGCTTTAGATGTAGCGTTAGAAGTGTAGGCCTTATATGTTGAATGGGTATATCACACTACACCTAACTCTCCTCCATTCAAAACGTATTTGTAGTTATTTGATTACTTGTTTGATTACTATGTCTAAAGAAAAGGCAAATAATAACTTTCTTATTATATGCCATCAAAATTATAAACTGTGGTGTGAAAATATTATCACTTACTGATTAATAATGTTATATCTACAAAAGTTAATACAAAAAATGCATGAAACCTTTGAACCATTGTTTCAACAACTAAGACTATTATTGGATTTGGAGGAATTCTAATTTTGAAGGAAAGGATAGACTAATACCCCTATACATAGTGTATGTTTATAGAAGGGGATGGAGGCGGCAACCTACACTGGCCGTGTTTGTTAACGTTGCTCATTTATTTGCACATGCTTCCAGACTCAGCAAACTATGCAGATGCCTATTGTCCTGTTTATACATCTGTGACCCTCCCTCCACACCTAAACAAACTCACTCACTCACACACGCATGCATGCACACACACACACAGTGGAAGATACGTTTATTTGACCCTTGCACTGTAAGGGGTTGAGGTGGCGACCTACACTGGCCTTGTTTGTTAAAGTTGCTCATGTATTTTCAGCTGGCTCATGTGCTCCAAAAGCAAGTTTGCACATGCTTCCAGACTCAGCCAATTCATCTATGCAGATGCCTATTGTACTGTTTATACATTTATGGATCTGTGATCGTCCCTCCACACCTAAACACACTCAGACACACACACACACAGGCAGTGGAAGATAATTCCCCCCTATGACTGGGACGTCTTTTTGACCCTTCCACTGTAAGGGCCTGTCCACGCCCCTGCCATTTACTGATACCAGGATATCTGTCACTTGTCAATCTCACTCCAGGCCAGGCACCACTCACGTCAGTCTCATCTGATGTCACACCTACAGAAGACCATTAAGAGGTGTGACATGAGCCAGCGAGCCCTGGGTCCACTGGCGACTTGAAATCAGGCTTTCCCTCTCTGTGTGTCTACACTGTCCCCTGGTGATATGCAGAGTGTCTCTGTGACTCAAGGCTGGTCTTCAGCTAAATTAAAATGAGTTGGTTTTAAAAATAGATATCATCTTATTGATGAAAGCTGATAAAGACGGGCGTCTACATCGTAAAAGTGTATCCTAGAGTACATTTAAAAATAAATGTTTTCAACTTGCATTGTACATCCATACAGTGAGTGGTTTATATGCAGATGTAAGACCTGAGCCTATGACTGTATCCATCTAGCAAAGCCCTAGTCAGATTAGGTCACACTAGATGTATATTTTCAACCTTTTAGCTGTATGCAGCCATAAACTGCTTGGGATTAGCCATCTTGTCAGAGCTGATTACTGACCTTACATTAAAGATTTTAATAGCATAAGATGTTCAAGCAGCAATAAGTAGTTCTGTTCCAAAACTAGCAAGCTAACTACCTAAAAGGCATGCAAAAACCTTGCAAACACCAACAACAGCGCAGTTTGCTGATAGAAGCTTGCCAACACTCTAACTGGTGTCTTTTGGCAGTATAGCTGACAATGTCATGCTGTGGAAGCTTTTCTTCCATTTTTGCAGGATGTTCCAGACACAGGCACAGAACATAGTGCATATCCTGGATGGCTTGTGGGAAA
Organism: Clupea harengus; assembly: GCF_900700415.2. Lineage (NCBI taxonomy): Eukaryota > Metazoa > Chordata > Actinopteri > Clupeiformes > Clupeidae > Clupea > Clupea harengus. The sequence continues at coordinate 7,854,895 of NC_045152.1, read as the reverse complement.
GACACATGTGTTTATCTGTCCATCACATGACCATATGCCATCAACATGAATTTGAGGATGGTACCAAAACTAGTTATAACTAGGTATAAAACCATACCTCAAAAAGTGTCAAATTGTTGCATAAAGTTGCTTTAAAAACAAATAATCTGCTTCAATATTATTACATATACCCATGTGTACCATGTGGGATGGAGTGAACCACTTCAGTATTTCTTCTGTAGAGGATATATCCTAGATAGAATGAGTCAGTGCACAGTTTTCACTTTCTAAATCTTGGATAAACAAGACCGTGTTTTCAAACATCTAGAGCCCTGAAGCCATCCTATTAAAGGAGCAGTAAGAGTCTTTGTTTTAAAAAAAATTAAAAGGTTTCCAGATGTACAATTAGTCTGAGGGGCGGCATTATGAGGGCCGTAAATATATGTAGACTGCACAATAAAATAGGAAAACATAATCTTCATCAAAACATTGATTTTATTATAAAACTATTAAAAGGCATCATATCCTTGAACTGATCTTCTAACTGACTTTTCCTTTCACCTTGCAACACACTACACACTATGCCATTTGTATTCATACTACCTACTTGGTATAAACAGATCTTCTACTTGGAATTTCACTATGAAAACACAGTTTCTCACCATCTACTCCTCTCTCCTTTGTTATTTATTTTTTGTTTTGCATTTGAGCGCTTTTGCTTTTGTGCATGTACAGAACTGCAGAGCTAAAAATGGTGAGACTATAGAGGAAGAAAATGGAAGTAGTGAATAAGGCTGACTTCACTTACTTATTATTGGGACAAGCCTTCGGGTGGCTCTCTTGACATTTCAGTGGCTGCAGGGTGAAATGAGTGTTAAAGAAAGGGGCAGGGCAAGAGTTAATGGAAGTCAAGGCTCCCCTGCACAAGCGACTGTGACCATTTTTACTACTCAAGGGCCTGAGGGCACATGCTCCTCTGACACAGACCAGGGAAAACCGTGCTTGCCTTCAGAAGTTCAGATGCTTCATACAAAGAGCAAGTGCAATGGCCAATGGCTACCCCTAATGGGGTTGACAACTGAATGGATCCCCCCCCACCCCTTTCAGACCACACAAGACATTTTATATTTTATCATATTGCAGCACTCAAGCTGTCCTTAAGTGGTCCAGCCTTGGGTCTAAGAGTAGCTAATGGAGCGGCTCTATCACAGAGTGAATGCATGTCAAATCATACATCCCTTCCTGTTCACTGACCAAGACTGAGGCTTTGCTTCAAACTGGAATCTTGGACCGGGAACACATGACCAACAGTGAGAATTTTATTTATTTTTAAAACAGGGTAATTCTCTCCTTTCTTGTGTTATTTTCCCCTAGTCTCTTCTGGTTTCATCACATGCTCGCGAATAAATCACCAGTTGTTGTGTGGACCCACTTCATTCATGAGGTGGGTATAGACACTGATTACAATGGTTTTCCCTGACATGCACATGTCCTAATATGTCTGGCTATCCTAGTAGAACTAGTCTGTGTCCTGGTCTTCTGTGTTGCATCCACTAAATGCTCCTTTTCCACGTGACGTGAAACTGACTGACCCTTAATAGGTTAATTGCTTAGGACCTATGAGAGTTTCTGAAGAGACACCTTCAAAAAAAAAAAAGATGGAGAAGAAAAAAAAGAGAGAATTAATTGGGACCTTGTAAGAGGGTCGCTGACAGACTTAATAGTTTAACGTTGTGATGACGATTAAGTATGACTGGACAAACAGCACCCTCTTCTGTTAGGAAAGCAACCATGGCCGTAGTAAAGACATTTCTGTGGTTGTAACTGTGGTTGTAACTATTAGGCTGCTACAGTAACATAAAATGGTGGAATCCTGGAAACATCGGCCCGGCTTAAGTGGATCTACGCGTTCCTTTCATTTGCATACGCCTGTCACTGGTACCTGCCAGTCGATATAAACAGGTCTAGGTGTAGGGCATTAAGAGATAACAGAAGAGCTTGCAGTATCCTTTTGTTAATTCCATTGGCTGTTTCCTCCAAGTGAATGATATACAAAATGTGCAAATGCACATCAATCGAATCTTAAATAACTGAATGGATTCTATCGTCATAATTTTTATGTACTGGATAAATTAGTGATGGGACCTATTTTGATAAATCATTTAAAAGTAATGCTCACAGGATCAAGAACCAATTTGCCTATGCACCTCTACTCACATTCCCAACACGTTTATGCGATCACACTATCAAACACGTGCCTATGGCAGCCGCTTGGAGGAAGGTTGTTCTTTGGATGAGAGAAGCAGGCACATCTGTGGACAATCACCGTGGGGAAGGATGTTGTGATGTTCACAGATTGCTGTTGGAATTCACCAATGGAGCTTTGCAAAATGGGCGGAATGTCGCCAAACTAACCAATGATGGATACATTGAAGAAACGTACCGAAATGGTTCATGGGGATTTGTAGTCCAGTGTAAAATGTTGTCCATTCACCAATATGCCGTCTGGAGGTGGTGTACTACAACTCACAGAAGTCCGGGTTTGTTGTTTGAGGAGTCTGGCAGAGAGGAAGATGAGAATTTCATCTGCAGATCGTGGTGTAGCATCAATGGTGAGATTTTTTTTTCTCCATGATCGTTACCGATATTTCGATTACGGCAGTGTAAAAATGGTTATCATTGTACGACAAGTGTTTCTGTATGGATGGCTCAAGAATTTGGCAATATTGTAGTGCATGTGCAATGTATCTAGAGGTAAACGTTAGTTTGCGATAGCAAGGTAACGTTAGCTTTCTGACAACGTTAACTAACGTTACCGTTAACGCAAACTAGCTAGCAGTGAGCCATTCTTGGCGATTTCAACTTTGTAGTCTGCATGTAAAGCAGACAGCATAGATATCGAACATGCTTGTTTCACCGTAGAATGACATCTTTATGAAAACTAAGAAGTACATAGTGTGGTTGAGGAATGGTTGCAGTCACGCCATAGCTACTTTTCTTCATGGTCATTGCGCCATCCTTTTTATATCAATCAAGAGCAGTGTCGAGTTGAAGTAATACAAGTTGACTAGTTATTATTTACTGCAGCTAACTTAATTCGCTAATTGAAGTTGATATTCGCAGATGGCTGAACAGAGCATTGCCATTATATATATTCCATGTAACGCCAGCGTTAGCTTGCTAGCTTGTCTTGGTCTTACCCTAACCCTACATTTAACGTTTGCCAACTTTACTCTTAACTACACTTGAAACTAACTACACTCTGAAATAATTGTATGATGTATTGTGTGTTCATGACTTCGTATCATGCCAAGACAGGGATGTTTAGCTTGTTCGGCTCGTCGTGTCGTTTGGAGTTTGATTCATGTTTACTAGCTTGTTAGCCCGTAGCCCCTGCTCTAGTTAAGGACATCCAACTTTTAGTTAACTACCTTTAAGATTCAGTACCTTTGTTGACTGAATGGAAACTTGAGGGATCGTTTGTATTTATGTACTTTACAGTCTCCGTTTTATTAAAATGCATTAGTGAGTATACTGGGACATATTAGGTGGGTATGCTCTGCGGTCTTCTGCTGGATATTCGCCACTTTTTCATTTAGTATAGCTTATCTAGCTATTTTGGCTGGGTTACATGCCCCATCAAATCTCAAAGTCCTCCGCCCCCACTGAAGCCCGTCTGACGGGAATTCAGACAAAAGTAATGACGTAGAAAAAGGATTACATTTCTTGAAGTCTCATTGGTTGAAAGCAACGTTTCCCAAAATGACCTGACCCGCATGCCTTTCTGTTTACATCATTTGGAAGAACTAGTATAAGCAGATCCTTAGCAACTTCATAGAAAGAAGCTTGTATCGAACGCGTTGAAGCTTCTTATTTTTGTATTCCTGTCATGAAATTCTGTAATTTGAAGTGTTTTGGTGTGAATGTTATCTATACAACGTGCACTATTGTCTATAAAACGTGCATTATCTGGTGCAGCCTAATTCCAGCCACTTAGAGCACATTACTATGGACAGCTATGTTGCATATGAATTAAAATGCAACCACCTGTGATTTGGCTACTATTCTGTTAGGCAACTTGTGGGTTATGTTCTCAAAGAGTGACCCCTTTCAGTTGTAAATGTTCGCATGATCCCAAATACACTAAATTTCATGTTCAAGTAGTTTATAGCTGTAGTAAGTTGTATTACACACAGGTTGTGGCACTGGTAAGCTGTAAGCTGTTATCATACACAGGCAGTTTAAGACAGGACACCTGGGGATTTGCTTTTTGGGAAACTTACTAAAGGGCAGCACAAAAAACAGTTATTTTTATTGCAGGCCCCCCTTGGACTGTGAGAAGAAAATCCCACCCCTATTACCTGTTTTTAATTTTCAAAAAAGGGATGCCCATCAGCTGTTGCATAGCTTTTCTTGAAAGCTCTTAGGCCTATTACATATGAACAGTTAATCATTTTCGTTTAATCAGATAAATTGAAATATATTTGATCAGTTATTTTTTTAAAAATATGATTAGCTAGAGCTCTTAAAAACACATAAAAACTGCCAGTATCAAATATGGCTTTATGATTGGCTATGTATCGCTCCATTATTTGTAACGGTTCATGTTAGGCGCTTGTCCACTGTATTAATAAAGAGGCTTTCTATCCCTTCTAACATATAGGCTAAACGGCAGGTCCTGACTATATTATAGAAGTACAAAGTAGGCTGTAAATTCAGCCTCTACCTATATATATATATATATTTTAAAACATATTAAAATGTATGATATCTCACAGAAGGGCCTTGTTCTGTATACATGCTTGCATGCATCATTATGTTGTTGTGTGTTGAACACAGTTGAAAAAGTACGTAAAATGAGTCCTCCACACCATCTAAGCTTGTATCAGTGCGAGTCACTGTGAACTGTTTTAATGAAGGACCATATACTGTAATGCTATATTATCCATGCTAAGCAGGTGGCGGGCAGTGACAGTGCAATGACTTGGGCCCGAGGGTTAGGGGCCCTTTAGCTTTAGCAGTGTTAGCACCTCAAGATGTTGTACGTCTGTCTTCAAGACCGTCTGTTTGGATCATTCCCCAGGCTGCTAAAGTTCAGTTTCCCGAGGCCGTTCTGGGTTATGAGCTCGAGTAAGTCGACACGCTACAATCCTTTGTGAGGAGGTGCTGCAGCAGCAGCAGCAGCAGAAGCGGCGGCCGCCGCCATCGTCAACATTTCCTCAGCCGACGACATCAACGGGGTAAGGCAGACGAATCGCACCCACAATTACTGCCTTCCTCTTGCTCATGTCGTCGCTTAACTGAGAGTTTATAGTGGCAGTAAAAAAATGCGATGGTTTCAACTACGCACAGAGCACAAAGCGTGCACTTGTTGCAGTAAGTTGTAAATTGCTGTGGGCAAAGGTGTTTTCCAGATGACTCGGTGTAATGCTTTTATGGTAGAGGGTGAAAATACAATGCAGTCCGACATGGCACTCTAGGGAGACAATGAGCCGCCTTTCATGAATCAAACTAAATTAGCTACCTTGTTGACAGTCCATGGAACTCACTGAAAACTTGCCTGTTTTTGTACACAACAGAACAGAATGGAGGCTACTTTCGGCCCTACGTTTTCAGCAGTCGCGCCAGTTGCAAAAGGTGAGGTGTTTCCCCCATGGTATTATACATAAACAAATCACATGGCCTAGTAGGCTTCTTGGCATTTGAAATTAGTTGTTTGGAAGTAGATAGAAGTATTCTCTGTTCAGCCCAATGTTGTACAAGGTTTACAGAGATAGAATAAAAAGAAAAGAAAGCCCAGAGTGCACAGACCTTAAGCAAAACTTGGCTGCGCCACCTCACGTTCAGTGAAGTTCCAGTTAGACTTTGAGACCCAGCGAAAAAGAGGACCACCGCCTCACAGACTGAAACCTGCCAACTGGGTGCCCTGTGCAGCTGGTCGGGAGAGAGTCCGGCAGGAACGGGGGCACAGCTGGCGCCGGTCGTGCAGGCCGCCTGCACTCGCCCAGGTCAGGGCGCAGAGCACAGATAGCGTGGTGAACCGTGGCCCAGAGGACCTCGTAGGTTCAGGCGCATCCTGTGCGAAAGCGTCGGTCTGGCACAGCCAGCGGTTGCACCTGACTTAAGAGGATGTGTGCTTGCAGACCTAAGGGGAAGAGTGTCTTTCAGTGACTCTACCTCGCATGTGTTTTTATTGCCTCACCCTGAAGCCATTAGGCTGAGATTGTTAAAATGTGCTGTCGTCTGTGCCGGCCTGTTTTGCAGCGGAGACGTCCAACAATTACAAACAGCACCGCAGGACCCCGTCATCCTCCAGCACTTTGACCTACTCTCCCCGTGACGATGATGACATGGTAACCACCAGGCCACTATGATGCCTGTTTTTTTTTCTTCTTCCTACCAGAGTATATAACGTATGCATCTGTTCTTCTGATTGCACTGGAAAGGTACACTAGCCTTAAAGATTACTCTAATGATTTCATCATTTCCATTTTTAATCTGTAAGTGTGGAATTGTGTGCAGGCACCGTATTTAGTCACCTTTGTGGTGTAACGGAGCGTTTAGATCTGTTGTTTCTGATTGGACAGCTCTTGGCTTGGCTGGCTCTCTTATAGCTGTTAGTTCTGTGGATGCATTACTGTGTTGTCTGACTGGCACACTGATCGGTGCGGAGAGCTTTTTGGTTGGAAGAGGCAGAATCAACAGTCTGCCATTATTTGGGGGGCATTTCTTAAACCATCTGCAGCCTGGTAAATAGAGTAAATAGTAAATAGATGTTTCAGACAGAATAATGTTCTGAGCTTTCAATGTCATATGCTATTAGCTGCAAAGGCTGACACTGGACACTATAACATCTAATTACGTTAGATGACCGACCTGATGTTTATATGTGAAAGAAGATGGATAGTCTGTAGTAAAACCCAAGTAGTTTTGCACTGTTGCACAAGCTGAGCCTGATGACTTTATGAATGATGGCAGCGTGGCACCATTGTTCTGTAGTAGGACAACAGAGCAGCCCTGGTGCTGCGCTTCAGTGTCAGTGCTGAGCTCTGTGCCAGAGCTGCTCTTTAGTGTCAGTGCTGCTGTCTAGTGTCAGAGCTGCTTTTTAGTGTCAGTGCTGCTGTCTAGTGTCTGTGCTGCTCTTTAGTGTCATTGCTGTTCCTCAGTGTCAGTGCTGCTCTTTAGTGTCAGTGCTGTTCCTCTGTGTCAGTGCTGCTCTTTAGTGTCAGTGCTGTTCCTCAGTGTCAGTGCTGTTCCTCAGTGTCAGTGCTGAGCCCTGTTGTGTTCTCCCAACCCCTCCTCTCCAGCCTCCCATCAGCACTCCTCGCCGCTCAGACTCGGCCATCTCTGTCCGCTCCCTGCACTCCGAGTCCAACATGTCCCTCCGCTCCACCTTCTCCCTCCACGAGGAAGAGGAGGACACGGTGAGTCTCGCCCAGCCACTCAGTCTAGAACTGCACTGTCTCTCTCCTTTAGCGTTCTTTCTCTGTCTCTCTCTTCTCTAGTTGTTTCATATTGCTCTTTCTCTCTCTTTCCTTCCTCCAGGAGCCTCAGGTGTTTGCTGAGCAGCCTTCAGTGAAGCTGTGCTGCCAGCTGTGCTGTAGCGTGTTCAAGGACCCCGTCATCACCACTTGTGGGGTAAGTCAACAATCAGCTTCTTTCTCTCTCGCTTTCTCTCTCTCTCTCTTTCTCTCTCTCTCTCTCTCTCTCTCTCTCTCTCTCTCTCTCTCTCTCTCTCTCTCTGTCTCTGTCTCTGTGGGCAGGGTGGGCTTGGGGAAGCGCCACTTGTCATGTGTTTGGGATCGGCGCCACATATTGATTTCCTGTCCGTGCTGTGTTGGGAATGCTTGCCTCATTTACAGGGGGCCATCTCGCTCCAACTGGAAAAACCACTCGATAGAAGCGCTCGCTCAGACTGGTTACGTTTGGCATTTAATTAACACTCACGTGTCTCTTTTTGTCCTCTCTCTCTCTCTCTCTCTCTCTGTCTGTCTGTCTGTCTGTCTCTCTTTGTCCTGTCATGTCCCGCCCCCCCCACCACCCCAATGTTTCTTTCCCAATTCCCTTCTCCTTTTGTCTCTCTACAGCACACGTTTTGCAGGCGATGTGCCTTGACTTCAGGTACAGTATTTATGATTAGTGACAAACATATTTGTTTTCACACAGGTGAAGTGTTAACTTGCGTACATACAAGATGACATGTTAAGAACGTACAACCACCAGTGACTCGGTCGAGTGATTTCAGTTAATTATGTTCCTCCACACAGAGCTGTGTCGGAGAGGATGTGCATATTTCCTCTCTGAGGAGGGTTATCTTAACAAATGTCGTCATAGTTCCCCTTTCTGTCTTCTGTCTCTTATATTTGAGCTGATGCTGTCACTTTTGATCTATGAACACACTTTTGAATCTTCTCTCTCTCTCTCTCTCTCTCTCTCTCTCTCTCTCTCTTCCTCCCTCCCTCCAGAGAAGTGTCCCGTAGACAACTCCAAGCTGACTGTGGTGGTGAACAACATCGCCGTGGCCGAGCAGATCGGCGAGCTCTTCATCCACTGCAAGTACGGATGTCGCCCTGCGGCGGCCGGCAAACCTGGTGCCTTTGAAGTGGACCCTCTGGGCTGTCCCTTCACCATCAAGCTCACTAGCAGGAAGTGAGTCTGCTGAAACCTTGCTGACTCAGCCGTTGTGTGCGCCTGTGTGTGTGTGTGTTTGTGCGCGTGTGCACGCCAGCGGCAGCATATGCAGTTAGTCCCCTCCCCTCCGTCTTGCTGTTTAGAAGCCGTGAAGCTTATTAGTGTAGTGAGCATATTTTGGTGAATTCATCAAAACGGCAAAATGATGGCCTTGTTTTTGTTCTGTGCCTCGGCAGAGAACATGAGGTCAGCTGTGACTATCGTCCGGTGCGGTGCCCAAACAACCCCAACTGCCCGCCGCTGCTCACCATGAACCTGGAGGCCCACCTGAAGGAATGTGAGCACATCAAGTGCCCCCACTCCAAATATGGGTAAGTGCAACCATGGCAACAACACTGTACAATTTTTATATTCTTGGTCTCAGATACAAGGTTTTCGCAAGCCCCTGTGGATTCTTGTTTTTAAGCTATTGGTTTTGTGCAACTCAGTGTTAGGGGGGGGGGGGGGGAAAGCACACATGCGTTTTATTCACACAGCATTTACATTTAGTCATTTAGCAGACGCTTTTATCCAAAGCGACTTACATATGTGCGACTTACAATGTATACACATTTTACATTTACACTGATGGCACACTGCACATCAGGAGCAATTAGGGGTTCAGTGTCTTGCTCAAGGACGCTTCAACAGGGAATCGAACTAGCAACCTTCTGATTACTAAACGACTTCTCTACCACGGTACCACAATGCTGTGATGTGGCTCCTCGTAACGGCAGACTTCAATCACCGCACTGACTTTAACATTCAGTACCATTAGGAAAGAACAGTCTGCACATAGTCGGGTAAATAGGCAGCATCTGTAGAGGGCAGTGATATTGATTCAGCCTGTTAGTTGGCGCTGGACTGGTGAAGGCACTTTGTTAAGTGAACATATCTAATAGAATCCTCATTCATCTCCTCTTATAGGCATTTATAACTTCATTAGTATAGCCGGTGCTGTTGGTGTACCGTTGAGCTTTCAGTGTGCAGACTCCAATAATGATTCATTGTAGCTCATTAAAAGCAAATGTTGGCGTAGCTGTTGACTAAAAGCACTAAAAGGCTTTTCCCCTAACCGCCAGTCTTCTGTCCGTGTTCCTTGATCTCCATGTAGGTGCACCTTCATTGGAAATCAGGACACGTATGAGACCCACCTGGAGGTGTGCAAATTCGAGGGCCTGAAAGAGTTCCTGCAGCAGACGGACGACCGCTTTCACGAGATGCAGGTGACGATGGCCCAGAAGGACCAGGACATTTCCTTCCTGCGCTCCATGCTGGGCAAGCTGTCCGAGAAGCTCGACCAGCTGGAGAAGAACCTTGAGCTCAAGTTTGGTGAGTGTTGTGGTGGACCAGCTCTCAACATCGCTAACTCTACCATTTTTATTTTCAATGCATAGCAGTTTCTCTGATGGAAGAAGTCATTGGGCCTCATTTTCGAACGCAGTTAAGGACAAGTTAGGAAGAAATGTCTTCTTTACTCCACTTACGCCGTTCCCAGGACAATTCACATCAATTCTACAGACATGCACACATCACTACGGTTGCATGCCCTTATAACTAGCTGGCGGGGCGTGTATGTATGCAAATCCATCCAATTTCTTAAGTGTCTCCTTTAATATCTTCTTTCCGAACTTCGAAAGACCAATGTAAGAAAACCTCTCCGCCGGATTCATGAACCCCTGGAAATGGGTTCTTACACAGCCGAAGTGTTCTCAGCTGTGCTCCCCCGAATGAGGATTCTTAAATTGAACGCATGTTCTCGTGCACCTGGATTTGCATACATACACGCCCTACCAGCTCCTTATAAGGGCACGCAACCGTAGTGACGTGTGCAGTCAGAATCAACAGAATTCACAAAGCAACTCGAAAGCGACAGTCATATCAAAGCGGAAAGCGAGCACCGGTGTAGTAAACGCAGACCTAACTTCACCGGTGTGGAGGTACTGTTGCAGAATGTATATGTGTTCATTCTATTCCACTATGGCTATATCCACACGATTGAGTTTAGTGCTTATTTATTTATTCACTTAAATTGGCAGTGTTTGTGTAGTGGTTTTATTTATTTTAGGACATCATGATGCCTTGTAGAATCATGACTATAAATGTGAAATGTAATTGTTAATGATACAAATATTCTTGTATTTATTATTATTATAATTATTTAAAATCGAGGATGTCGGTAGAGTTGATGTGAACGCAATCACCAACGATTTCTCACAAATTCAGCCCTTAAGAAAAATCTGTGCGATTTACGACTGCTATTTAGCGTTCTTAAATTCTGGTCAAGTTCAGAACGAATCCCAGATGTGAGAACTTTCATGAATGCCAAATTTGTCCCGAAAACCTCGTAAGTGGAGTTCAGAAGAAATGTCTTCCTAACTTGTTCTTAACTGCGTTTCGAGAATGAGGCCCATTGTTCTTACTTGTTTTTTTTTTTTTAATACATTTAATTTTTTAATACATTTTTTTTTACCCAGAATGTGTGACCCAGCTTATTTCAAAACTATGCCAGTGGTCATAGTTTAGGTAACTGAGAATGTATTTGTTCTATTGATGTCATGTTCTTTTCTGGCAGATGTTCTGGATGAGAACCAGAGTAAGCTGAGTGAGGACCTGATGGAGTTCCGCCGAGACGCCTCTATGCTCAACGTTAGTCCGAACTCACTTCTGCTCACCGTTCCAACTGTATTTTCTTCATTGTGGTCAAGTTCTTTATTGATGGCCAAGTGTTAATGGACATGTTTCTGCGGTCATTTGTGGGAACTGTTGACTAGACCCTAGACAGATATGGCACGGCAGACATGGTCATGATCACGCTGATAATTATTTCCCTTGTCTCTGTTTTGGCTTCTGTAGGATGAGTTGTCACACATAAATGCCAGGTTGAACATGGGCATCCTGGGATGTAAGTACCCCTTTCTATCCATCTGTCCATGTTGTCAGTTTTCTCTCTTAAGACGAAGAGATCTTGAATGTCAGCCATTTTGCCTCTCTGTTCCCACAGCCTACGACCCCCAGCAGATCTTTAAGTGTAAAGGCACGTTTGTAGGCCACCAGGGTCCCGTGTGGTGTCTGTGCGTGTACTCCACGGGCGACCTCCTCTTCAGCGGCTCCTCTGACAAAACCATCAAGGTGAACGGGCTGCGGTCATGTCTGCCTCTCTCTTCTCAGCTTACTCTGTCTCTGCTGGTCATATTCCTCGCAATACTCATCACTTACTTACTCCCTCTCCCCTTCTCCTCCTTGCTCATTTTGCCAGGTGTGGGATACCTGCACCACGTACAAGTGCCAGAAGACTCTGGAGGGCCACGATGGCATTGTGCTGGCGTTGTGCATTCAGGGGTAGGTGGACAAATGCACCCTCTATCTCTCCGCCTCTCCCTCTCACACTCTCTCTCTCTCTCTCCCCCCCCCCCCTCTTTCCCTTCCTCTCTGTCCTCTCTGTCCTCTCTCTCTGCCTCTCCCTCCCTCTCTCTCTCTCTCTCTCTCTCTCTCTCTCTCTCTCTCTCTCTCTCTCTGTCCTCTCTCTTGACCCCCTACCCCCATCCTTTGCTGGACAATAGCCCCCAGTTTTCCATGGTTCTATGTGTCACGCTCATCTTGTTCTCTCTCTCTCTCTCTCTCTCTCTCTCTCTCTCTCTCTCTCTGTTGCACAGGAACCGTCTCTACAGTGGCTCGGCAGACTGCACCATCATTGTAAGAGCAGGAGAAATCTCACTCACACATGCTATTCACCACACACACACACACACACACACACACACACACACACACAAAGCATCCTTTTAGGAGCCATGTACCATTGTGTTTCACTGTGTCCCTCTCATTGGGGTTGTTCCTTTGTATGTATGTGTGTATGGCTGTGTCTGTATGTATGTGTGTCTGTGTGTGTGTGTAGGTTTGGGACATCCAGTCGCTACAGAAAGTCAACACCATTCGGGCTCATGACAACCCAGTCTGCACACTGGTTTCCTCACACAACATGCTCTTCAGTGGGTCCCTCAAAGCCATTAAGGTTAGCAGCAGTGTGCTTGGTACACCCTTGCTCAGCACTTGTAGGGCTTGTCATTGTCCTGTTACTGGTGATTGGGAATCCATAGAGTAATTACTTTGTCTTTACTCCACAAGATCCAGTTTCTCTGCAAATGGGAGTAGTCTACCTGGAGATTACTGCCAGTTGAGTCACTGTAACTAATTAGATGAAGTCGCACAAGGGCATAATTTGCAAGGTTTTTCTGTCATAATTTGCTGTAGAATAGTGGTGGAAACATGGCGGTCTGTAATGTGCTTTGGGGCCAGCAGTACTTTTTTTTTCTTTCTTGCAGTCATTTCCTATGCCTCTTTCTCCCTCCCTCTGTCCCTTGCTCTGTCTCTCTCTCTCTCTCTCTCTCTCTCTCTCTCTCTCTCTCTCTCTCTCTCTCTCTCTCTCTCCCTTCCTCTCTCTTGCTTTCTCTCTCTCCCTCTCTCTCTCTCTCTCTCTCTCTCTCTCTCTCTCTCTCTCTCTCTCTGAAGCATCTCTGCGGGGTTTGAAATTTAATTTATCGGCCGCTGAATGCTGCGCCACCTCTCAGCACATGCTGTCCTCCTCCTCGTCACCATGGCGATGGTGAGGAGAATGGGAGGAGGGGTGGCGTTAGCAGTGATCTCATCTCGGAGGGACTTTCCTGCTCGCTCCAAACTCCTAGAGTTGCACCACTCTTTCTGCTATCTCTCAGCTGCCCTTCACTGCAAGACGGCCTCATGGAGTCCTGTTGTCTCAAAGATGCCATATGTCAGCTGTAAATCGGTGTATTTTTTTTGTCTGTCTGTCTGTCTGTCTGTCTGTGTGACATCACAGGTGTGGGATATTGTGGGTACAGAACTCAAACTGAAGAAGGAGCTGACAGGGTTGAATCACTGGGTGAGGGCACTAGTTGCCTCTCAGAATCATCTGTACAGTGGATCCTACCAGACCATCAAGGTCAGTACCCAAGACACAACACAACACACACATCAGAACCCAAGACACAACTCACATCAGAACCCAAGACACAACATACACAAATCCGTTTGTGGGTAATGGATTCCTTTTCAGAGACGCATACAGACTCCGTGCCGATGTCTTCTCTCACTTGTGTATGCATAGTTGTGGGTAATTGTCTAAAAACGGACTAATGGTTGTGATGGACTGGCCCTGGTGCGAGAGGAGTCCCTTTTTTTTTTTCTTTGGGCCATCGCAAGCCAGACAAGACAGAGACGACGGGAAGAAAGCGTCCTGGAGCCGCTGAGGGTGGGTTGGATAGAGGGGCCCCCTCTTGTCATCTCAGTTTGTCTAATTAAGGCTCCAGGGACACAGACAGGAAGCAGACTGCCACTCTCTCTCTCTGTGTGTGTGTGTGTGTGTGTGTGTGTGTGTGTGTGTGTGTGTGTGTCTGTGTGTGTGTGTGTGTGTGTGTGTGTGTGTGTGTGTGTGTGTGTGTGTGTGTGTGTGTGTGTGTGTGTGTGTGTGTGTGTGTGTGTGTGTGTGTGTGTGTGTGTGTGTGTGTGTGTGTGGTTTTCATCTCCACTCCACTGCAGAGAAAGGGAGGAGAGGGAAGGGTCAGGCGCACAGTTTGCATTATCTTCTCATTAGTCTCCTACACACACACACACTCGCACTCATTCCCACTCCCACACACATGCACTTTCCCAGTACATTCCTTGGTACACTGTAAGGGGCGGGACATAAACTCGCTACATTCTCTCCATTGGCAGAGGAGTGCTGCACTGCTGCGCTGTTGCTATAGCGATAGAGTTGATGGCTTACAGCTGTGGCAAAGCAGCAAGTTTTTTTTTCTTCTTTTTTTTTTTTTCTCCTCGCACAGCTGATAAGAACCCGTGTGTGTGGCTCCATTTAGGCACAGCTCTCTTCATAACCGCCAGTATACAGCGCCCTCTGTTTACATTCACAGTTTACATACGACCGTGCTAGGCTGTGCTTATCTTGGAATGTATGTCCTCTTACTCCCTGGTTAGAATGATGGCGGCACACAGTTGTTGTTACTGCCAGTGAGGAAAAGCACACTCGTTCTGTCTCGCAAACTGACTTTGCTGTTTCTGTTGATATACACACACACACACACACACACACACACACACACACACACACACATACATGTATGTTGGAAGGTTAGGAGCTCTTATCTACCTTCATGTGATGCCTCACAGCATAGTTGGCAGAAGACATTTTGTGTGCTGCACCATCTCATAATATTTGAACCAAATATTTACACTTCACCATGTTTTATAGCTGCATAAAGAAGGCCGGAGAAATGTGCAGAGATGTTGACTTGGAGTCTTATTTGCTTGGAATAAATAGTATCAGGACCGAAAAAGCGACTCTTTACACTTAAACAATACATGCTAGATACAACATATATTTTTTCTATTTGGAAAAAATCCCATTGAACGTGCAGACCTTTTCATAACAAGAGACACAATGCATTTATTTGTACACAGTTTAACAGATTGTATGATTGTACAGATTGATTGACTTCTATCTCAACATCTTCACAATGCTGTCCGTCTCAAATCTTTTTTTTGATTCAACACTGCGAGTCCACTGTGTAATTTGTCTTGTCGCCATCTACGTCCTCTAGATCTGGGACATCCGGTCCCTGGAGTGTGTCCACGTCCTGCAGACGTCAGGAGGCAGTGTCTACTCCATCGCCGTTACCAACCACCACATAGTGTGTGGCACCTACGAGAACCTCATCCACGTAAGGAACATAAGCAATGTTCTACATAATGGAAGTTCAACAGATATTTCAAGAAGATAATTTCTATGATTTTCATTATCCTCTATGGGAACATCTTTTTCCCTTTTTTTTTTTTCTTCTTTTTTTTTTTTTTAGGAACATCACACTCTGAATATTTATAACAGGGTAGTTTGCAACCAGTGAACCTTTGCTGTATAGGCAGCTAATCTCACTTGATTCAGTCCTACTCTAGTGGCAGGCGCTCATTAAGCAATGACTCATATATTCAAATGCACTGGCCCATAAGTACACAGAACTGGCCATATGCCCAATGTCACAGTTACATAACTTCTCTCCTCCTCTTATTTACTCTCTCTCTCTTTCCCTCTCTCATTCTTTCTCTCTCTGTCTTTCTCTCGCTCTCTCCCTCTCTCATTCTCTCCCTCTCCCTCTTCCCCCCTCTCCCTCTCTCATTCTCTCTCTCTCTCTCTTTCCCTCTCTCTCTCACTCACTCTCTCATTCTCTCTCTCTCTCTCTCTCTCTCCCTCTCCCTCTTCCCCCCTCTCCCTCTCTCCCTCTCTCATTCTCTCCCTCTCTCATTCTCTCTCTCTCTCTTTCCCTCTCTCTCTCACTCACTCTCTCATTCTCTCTCTCTCTCTCATTTTTTAGGTGTGGGACATCGAGTCCAAGGAGCAGGTGCGGACGTTGACGGGGCACGTGGGGACGGTGTACGCCCTGGCCGTCATCTCTACGCCAGATCAGACCAAAGTGTTCAGTGCCTCCTACGACCGCTCCCTCAGGGTCAGTGTGTGCCTGAAGGCGCTTCCCAGCCTCGGCCCTAGGCAGGGAATAGCTCAGCTGTGTGGACGGAGGCTGGCTGGGTCATTCCTCCTCTGTGTACTGAGCTTATTGAGCATGGTCACCACTAATGGGGTCAGCCTAAGGGGCAGCTAGTTAAAATGTGACTATAAATATAGATTTTGAATACTATGACTGTAAATATGATACGATGACAAAAACAATATGGATGCTTTAATCGTCGACTGAAGTGTCATTGTCTAGTAAAATCCTGTGCTGTAATTCTGTCTGTGTGTGTGTGTGTGTGTGTGTGTCTCTCTGTCTGTCTGTCTGTCTGTGTGTGTGTGTGTGTCTGCCTGCGCTTGCGCTATAGGTGTGGAGCATGGACAACATGATCTGCACTCAGACGCTGCTGAGGCACCAGGGCAGTGTGACGGCGTTGGCCGTGTCCAGAGGACGCCTCTTCTCTGGCGCCGTGGACAGCACGGTTAAGGTAAGGGGCCCGGCTCTCCACAAGGGGGCGCTATGAAGAACTGATGTACATATCCATTATGTGATATTTTGATTATTATTGACATTTTGATCAATGCAACTTTCACCTAAGGTTGAAGTCATTGTTAGCTTAGTTGTTTAGCCAAGCTGAGCATCTCATTCTCCTGTTTTCTCAGGTGTGGACTTGTTAAAGGAGACCCCGTCAATGCTGTATCATAGACGACGAATGGTTACCAGCAGACAACGGTTCACGTATCTTCAGTCCGAAGCCCGAAGATCAAAGTTACACTCCAAAACCCAGTTGAGATGCACTCTGTTGACCTACAGTGTGATTTTACAGTGATATTTCAGAGAAAACCCGTTTTTTTGAGCAGAAGATTTTTAAAACAAAGACAAAAGCTTCCGGAACTCTTCTGATCCCGAGATGAACTTGAACTTGAACCCAAGGTCCTTTTTTGAATGCCAAAAGGAATTCTGTGGGCCCCAGAGGATCATGGGTAGTCTGATTAGTGAGCATTATGGGTACAGCTGAAGCGAAGCTGGACTGTTTTGCCTTAACCGCATGTTCTCTCAGTGGACGCTCAGTGTGCCCCTGCTCGTTGGACTGAACTTCTCGTCACCAAAACGTCTTTTTAAGGATTGGCGGGACGCCAGAATCATGTCATAAGAATTGTGTTTTAATGCTTGTAGATAAGTCCTTACTTTTTGCTCATGAGAAAGACATGAATTTTAACCTGGACCTTAAGAGAGAGAGAGAGAGAGAGAGAGAGAGAGAGAGAGAGAGAGAGAGAGAGAGAGAGAGAGAGAGAGAGAGAGAGAGAGAGAGAGAGAGAGAGAGAGAGAGAGAGAGAGAGAGAGAGAGAGAGAGAGAGAGAGAGAGAGAGAGAGAGAGAGAGAGAGAGAGAGAGAGACCGTGAGTGACTTGGAGACACATGGCTTTGGACTGAGTACTGATATTTGCAGTGTTCAGAGCCTGAGGCTGTGCTTCTCTAGGTGCTGTGGGATGAGGGCAGAGTCCAGTGCCTGTTCGTCATTTGCGGTTGCCATGGCAGTATTCTTCTCAGCCCCGGCGCCGCCTGAACAGTCGTCTGTGCTGTGCTGCCGTTGACTTGTGATGGGGGTACTGGCTGGGTGATTTGAAATGCAGTTTTCTTTTCTCGTTTTTTTTTTGTTGTTCATGTGTGCCTGCAACCAACACATTCCCCTTGGCTGTTCCACAACCCCCCCCCCCCCCCCCCCCCCCCCCACACACACACACACACACACACACTCAAACCTCCCCCTCTCTCTCTGCATCAGTGCACCAAAAGACACTCACATGCTGTGATTGAACACTGTGATCACAAGGGGCGGGAACCAGGGGCCTTTCAATTCAAGAGTAGAGATTCAGTTAGATCATGACATTGCAATTCTGGGGTTCATCAGAATATCAATATCGCTGGCTTTAAAAAAAAAATTGCAGGCTGTTCACATCTTCATGTTAAAGTACATCAATTGGTTCAATCTGTCATTCACAATTTGCCAAAAAATATATTGCAATTCTGATTTAAGGTGACCCCACACCCCATTTGTGGACTACCCCCTCCTGTGACCACTGTGTCTAGCTTTCTCCACCTTCAAATGTACATCGCTTATGTCTGCTGTGTTTTAGTTCTGAGTGCCAGCCAAGCATCTTTAGCTTGAGTGCCATTTCTGCTTCTCGGGGAAGTCAGTGCTGCTGCTGCTGCCGTTGCTGCTTCGTTTCATTCAGCCTTTAAGAACTCGTTTTTTCTCAAGTGCGTTCACTGCATAACCGCCTTCTCCATTACAAACACACACGTCTAGATGTATATATTGATGTATATGGAATCATGCAGTATTTCCATGTCCGAGGTCCTACAGCTTTGCTCACTCTGCACCATTCCCCGCATGCCACAACTCGTGCCACGGTTTACCAAAATGGGCTCCTGTGGTGAAGACGGACTAGAGAGTAGCTGTCAGTGCTACCAGGTTAGGGGCGCCAGAGTCCTCCTGGCCCTGTGGACGGCTAAGTCTTTAGGTCTCCTACGATACAAAATGGAAGTCTTTCGTTGTCCCACAGATGTCGTATGTTCGCTGTAAAACACTTCAGTCAACAGTTAGTAAACCTGTCAAAGTTGCAGCAAGAAGGCTTTTTTTTTTTTTTTTTGGTGCTGAAAAAAAAAAAAAAACATCCTAGGAGAGCCTGTTGTCAGAGCAGTGCATTAAACACTCCTTACTCCTCACACACTCTGAACTAGTGACAGGTTGGTTTTAATGTGCAGGGGCACTCCACGGGGGTTAGTTCACAGGGGGGTGGCACTGCCGGGGCAAAGAGCACAGGCGAGGAGGACCGGGCACACCCCTGTGCCTAGGCCGTGCGACAGCAGCTGGCTGATGCAGTGATCTGGCTGGGGTGTGGCAGCGGGTTCGAGCCGAGCCAAGCCAAGCCAAACCCTTCCAGATGCCTGAGGCATGACGCCGGAACCCGGGAAGCCCTCGACTGAGTGCACGGGGGTTGGTGGGGCAGGGTGAGCAGCGCAGCCTTGTATGGGAATATTGCGAAGTGTACTTGCTCTTGCTGTGCCAATGATGCGATCCAGCCAGGTTCCCCTCTCTCAGGCCTCGAGCACCAGCTCAGTCGGACGGCTACGGCGGCCTCTCCTGACCCACGCGGCGGATTGGAGGAGGCGTAGGAAGGGTGCGGTGCGGCGGGGAGACCTGCTGGAGCTCAGGGTTGGGTTTTCTCATTTTTAACCACCAGGAAGGAGAAAAAACAAACATCACTTGTGGGGAAAAAAAAAAAATATGACAAGAAAATCTAAACAAAAATGAAAACTTAAATGAGATCATGCAATGTCTGATTTTACCATTAAAACAAAAAATTATACGTTTTGGAAGTGGTGAACTGTGATCATTTTGACTGTTTGATTTCAGGGACATAAGCTTGTTTGACTTGTCACCCCAGCATACCAAGGTTGAGAGAAAAAAAAAAACTTGAAGCCACATCATGACGACGTCAGCACCTCAGCGACCCCTAGTGTACTAAGAGGGCACTGTTTTTGCCCATCTATCACAGGCATCAGCAGGACAAATATGGTCTCAGCATTACATTACCTGAATGCCATCAACCTCGTCACTCACAATTGAAGTAGGCTCCAGAAACAAGATCTACAGCAGTTAAAGTGAGGCTGTTATGTGCTTGCTTAGTGGAGACTGACATTTCATGAGCATGTACGGAATGGTAGGTTACTACTGAATAAAAACAGGCTGACAGCAAAGAAGAACTACTCGGCCATTAGACAGAGTGGGTGGAAAACAATAGCTATTTACAAGACCGTAAAAATAAACCTTTTTTATGGCTCTATAGGGATCTTTATATTACAAAACCCCAAAACAGCCCCACCAGAAATGCACTCTAGTGTATTAGAATGCAAGTGAATACAACGCAGCCCATTTCCCTTAAATGAAATAGGAAAGACACAGTAAGCAAAAGGTTCGTAAATAACATTTATTTAGAGCAGATGGTTGTTGATGCAGTCACTGCAAGCACACCACTGTTCCCATTGCCAGCCACAGTAGGGATCATACAAGTCAATGGCAGAACGTCAACACAATAAACGGCCCGCACACATGAGCAGAGCAGAAAAAAAAATCTTTTTTTTTGTACATCTCTGCAAACAGGATAAATTGAAACAGCTTAATTTTTCACTTTTTACTAACCAAACAATATTTCTCACCACAACAAGTTTTGACCATTGTTTTCACAATTTTCAATGTTTCCATTCTTTTTTTCTCATTATTTTTCCTTCCCCTAGAGGTTGTCTCCAAAGGGAACAAACAAACAAAAATAGACAATAAGAAAAATGACTGAAACCGAGGAATGAACGAACAGACGCATTTGTTCTGTTGTTTTTTTTTTCTTCTATAAAAAAAGGACGAGGTTCCACAGTGACAAACATTCATCTATATATACAGGAGAATTGAAGACAGAAGAGCAGTGATGGTTGGATGAACAAGACAAAAAAAAGGCAAAGTCCATTTCATGTTTAGGGCACAAACCATTATGAGAGGAGAGCTTGCTCACCAGGCTCTGACTGACTACCCTTCTCTCAAGAACAGACCCAGGGCTAGTCGAACCACGTGTGAGAAAAGTGGTCGACGAGCTGAACAGAAATGTCCAAAACAGTTCCTCGCCCTGTTATACACGCACCTATGTACATTATTCATGGACCCTTATGAGACGACCATTTGAATGAACACAAATATAAACACAAAGCAAGGCACATACATGTTTTTAAAACTTAACATTGCATAATATACAACATATCGTCATGAAACTACATGAATATATGATCACAAAAACAAAAATAGGGAAAAAATAGAAAAGTGTTTTCTTGTACAATGTATTTACTTCAGAACAGGGAGAATCTGACAGTAAAATTCATTTAGTTCATTCCCCTCCCAACATCTGCCTTCAGGATGCTGCACATTATTATTAAATACTTTGTTTTTTTGATCATTAATATATAATTTATGTTTACATAACTTAAATATCACAAACATTCTCTCAGCCTAGCTAACTAGAAAAAAAGCATTGCTGGAACTATTGCAAGTATGCTTGGAGTAGACATCTGGGAATTTTCCTATGTGGTGGGTTTATTTTCATTTATTTATTTTTCACGATTTGGAAATGTTTGCCACGTCTCTCGTTCCCCTGGGTCCTGTTCTTTATTCTAATCACACGCCGGTCACCGTAGGAACATCTCATGGACACTGTGGCAATTATAATAATAAGCTCAGTGATTGTCATGGCAACATCAGAGATGGTTAGCAAAATAATGAGGCAGTTTGAGTGCTCTGCTGACGATGAGATAACGACATTCAGAGACTGTGAAAAAGTGTGAAGGTGAAGGAGGGCAGGCGAGAGAGAGAAAGAGAGAGGGAGAGAGAGGGGGAGGGAGAGAGAAAGAGAGAGGGAGGGAGAGAGAAAGAGAGAGAGGGAGTGACAGATCCGTTGATGCTGTCACTCTCAGGTAACGAAAGGAGATGGTTAGCAAGTTCATCTGAAAAAAAGGGAGGGGGGGGGGGAAAGGCCTGAGAAGATAAGGAAGAAAAGACTTAAGAACTCAAGAGTGCTAAGTCTGATGGCGCTCAGACATCAAGTAATCCATCTTTCGGCCTGTCTGCTCTCAAAGTGTCCCTGGCTCTCTCTCACACTGTCACCTCTGGTCCCGCTCCAATTGAGCTACTGCTGCAGCCTCAACGAATGATGGCCTTGCTTACAAATAGACAATATATAGAGAGAGAGAGAGAGAGAGAGAGAGACAGAGGAAGGAGATGGAGAGGAAAGAGTGAGTGAGAGAGAGAGACAGAGGAAAGAGTGAGTGAGAGAGAGAGGAAAAGGAAAGAGAGGGTGTGAGTTAGAGAGAGAAAAAGGAAAGATAGAGTGAATAAGAGAGAGAGAGAGGAAAGAGTGTGTAAGATATATATATATATAGAGAGAGAGAGGAAAGAGTGAGTAAGAGAGAGAAAGAGAGAGGAAAAGGAAAGAGTGAGAGTTAGAGAGCAGTGGAGGGGTGGTGTGGGACATATTGAGGAGGAGCAGCCACTCAAATGAACACTGCCACCCAGACGCCACTCCAGCCACCTGAGCCCCTCTCACTCTCCAGAGATCCAGGATCACGTACGTAAACAAGGGATGAACACAGATGAGGCACCACACCACACCACAGCCAGCCAGAGCATGGGGAACTACACCATATCCATACATACTGGACCACACCACACCACAGCCAACCAGAGCATGGGGAACTATACCATACCCATACATAATGGAAGGAAGGACCCACGCTCGCTCTGCCACATCTCAGTACACCAAACAGAACAGCTGAAACCCACACACACATTCTCAGCGAATCATATCCAAGTCAGCTTGCAGTTGCTCCTTCTGACCGTCCACTTCTACCCCTAGAAACCCCACCCCTCTGTTTTGGAAAGGAGCGTCTTTTTTTTGTGCTTTTCCATGACAATCCCGACCCTACACGGCACTTCAACACACTTCCATGGTCACTCTCTCCCTTCCACGGGGAGGATGAGTGTAAACGTGTGAGTCTGAGTCGAGGTGCATGCTCTGTTCATGCATCAGACACTAGCCAATGGAGCCAATTTATGTGTTTTGCTCTCTATTGGACATGAGAGTGTATGTGTGCGTGCGTGTGGGTGTGTGTTCTTGTTAGCAGCGCTGAGGTCACCTGTCACTTTAAGGCACACAGGACACTGGCCAGGACAGGGAAGTTGGGGGGGGGGTTGATTTGGGACGGGGGGGGATTGATTTGGGGCTGAAGGGGGGGGGGGTTGAGAGGGAGGTTGAAGGGGGCCTGTGCTTGAGAACGCAGAGGAATCATGGATCTGCACAGCTGGAACGTTGACTGAGAACCGTGCACACAGTTAAAATAGGGGGCCCAAAGCAAGAGGAACATGATGCAGGGTATACTGCCACCGCAATGACTTCAGTCAACATAGCAGACAACACTCTTCAGCACGGCAAAGCCAGCGCCTCAGTACATCAAGGGTTTGATTCTTTTTTTGTCCTGTTTGGTTAAATATATATATATATTCTTTTTTTTTTTTCTCTGTATGTCTGTCATGTAAGGTCCATATTTTTAAAACATGACAACACTTGGAACATTTAACATTAAATTAAAAACGTAAAAATGTTTTATATATATTTATATATATATATTTATATATATATTACTGTACTAATGCATGACTCTCACTATGAGATTTTCTTTTAGATATAAACTTCCCTCATGCTTACAATGTACACATACCATATTATTTTTTTTATTTTCAACATCAGTATCATTATTTCTTATTGTTTTGTATTGTTTTCGCTAGTCAACTCTCACAATAGCTGGAAATATTTAAGCGACTCTGAATTGTACAAAAAAGAAAATAATAACTTTAACGAATTGGACAGACGGACAGTTATTTTTGTTTCTTCTGATGCTCTCCAGCCCTGCTCCTTCACGGTGCAGTCTCCCTCTGTGGAGGCGCCGCGACCAACCCAGCCCTGCAGTCCTGAGGTACTTCATCAGGGAGTTGTGCCGTCCGACAGGGACAAGAGGAGAGGAGAAGAGGGGACATGGGGGGGTGGGGGGTGGGGGGTTTGTCCCATGATGCTAGAAACAAGGAAAGTGAGGAGGACAGGAGAAGGGGAAGTAGGGTGTACATAGTTTTTGGTCATTTTAGAGGGTGGAGTGCAGGGTTGGGTGGGGGGAGAAGGGGGTAGGAGTTGGTCGCTCGTTGTTGTGCCCTTGTGCCCTCCTGGGGTCCTGAGGTGTTGCTGTGGCGACGCCCGTCTGTGCTCTTTCTACTCCAGCATGGCGTCCAGCTGGTCGGCCAGGTCGTCGAACATGCTGCCGATGTCATCCAGGATGCTCCCTGTGCTCTTCTGCTCCACAACCGAGCTGCACACCAGACACAGGGAAACATGTAGATGCACTTATTTACAGGTTACTCTAAAAAGGTCAGGGTGGTGTGGTTTATGCATTTATTTACAGGTAACTCTAAAAAGGTCAGGGTGGTGTGGTATACGCACTTATTTACACGTAACTCTAAAAAGGTCAGGGTGGTGTGGTTTATGCATTTATTTACAGGTAACTCTAAAAAGGTCAGGGTGGTGTGGTATATGCATTTATTTACAGGTAACTCTAAAAACGTGGTGTGGTATATTATTTACAGGTAACTCTAAAAACGTGGTGTGGTATATTATTTACTGGTACCTCTGAACCCAGTAAAGCATAACTCACTCTTTTTGTCCTTCCTCCTTGATCTTCTCCTCCACGGCCTGCAGGGCTGCAGCCAGAGAGGCACTGGTCTCCTCCAGCTTCTGGTGCACTGCCTCAGGCCCGGCCGCTCCCGCCGACCCGGGACTGGATGCGGCCGCGGCGACTGCCCCGGCGGCGCTGTCCATGGACACCCCGCTGATGGAGGAGCGCGGGGGCTTGACGGGCGGAGGCGTGGGGAGGGGGCTGGAGGACGGGCCGGGGGTCTGAGGTGTCTGAGGGGTTTGGGGTGTCTGGGGGGTTTGGGGTGTCTGGGGTGTCTGGGGACTCTGGGCGGGGGGGCTAGGAGGTTTGGTGGGGGTCGGGGCAGGGAAGGCAGGGACAGGGGTGGGAGGGGTGCCCGAGATTTTCGGCGCCATCGCCTGCTTGGCTGGGGACGGCGTGGGTGTGACAGGGCTGGTGCTCTTCGACTGGAGGACATTCTTCGGCTTCGGGGCGGTCGGGGGTGGAGCAGGTTTGGGCGAAACTGGAGGAGGTATTTTCTTTCCCTCGACTAGAAAAAAGGCCAGGCGAAGAACGAGAGGGAATGGAAAGAGAGACCGTGAGAAACCAAGATGGAGGGATGTACATGACATACATGATACATACTTGACATACTCTCAATAATTCAAGTGAAAAAAACAAAACAATGCTATCTCATTTCACCTAAGAGGAACTACAAAGAAAGCATAACAAACAAAAGAGCCATAACTGTATGTACCTGGACTCGCTGGTCCCCCAGGTCCAGGGAAGGGGGCTTTCTTTGAGGCGGGCACTGCCGCCCCCTGTCTCTTCATATGCTGGGCAAGGACTGGTTTGGGGGACACTGGAGGCTTGATCTTGCGCGGGGTGTTGGCAGCTTGACTACCCAGGTCTGCACTATCCCTCCTTGGGGGAGCACCCTCAGCGCTCTCCTGTGGTCTTGGCTGCTGCTGCTGCGGTGGTTCACCAGACTCAGATATCGGTCGCCTCTTGATGGTACTGGTACCGTTCTGGTACGCCACGGGCATCTGTCCGTTCTGCATGTCCTCGGCGTCCTTGTCTCGGCTCTTGGGCCGGCGCTTCACCGTGTTGGACTCGGTCAGATGGAACTTGTTCCCGTTCCCAGGCTGCTTGGAGCTCCGCACGCGCCGCTTCAGGGTGGCGGTGGCGTCCATGCGGGAGAACTCCTCCGGCGGCAGCGTGTAGACGTGATCGGGCAGCTCCTCTTCGCCGTCGCCCTTGCCCTGCCGCGGCTGCCGCTGTTTGATGGTGAGGTTGCCGTCCTCCGCGAAGGGCAGGTTCTCGGCGGAGCTGCCTGTGGAGCCCGGCGGCGGAGCCTCTGGGCCTGGTCTGGGGTCAGAGGTCATCGCTGGTCCTGGTCCTAGTGCCAGGCTGGCCTCCCGCTGGCTCTTGGCTGCTGCCACCAGATCGGTTACTGGTCCACTGATAGTCCTGCGGCGGTTCACCACCTCACCATCCAGACCAATCGCATCGTGCTGCTTGCACACCTGCAAAGGCAAACGTTTCTTACAACAGTGTTCTATACAAGATGATTTAAGATACGGTCTTCAGTGAACAGTCAACACTTCATCGGGGAATGTGTCAAAACCGATGGTGTCATGTCGGCTATACAGCTCATCTAGTGGTTCATCTTATAGGGAATGTAAATAGGTCACTCATTTATATCTACCTTCAAATGAGTCATTCTACATAAGGTCTCTCCTTAATGAATGTATGTATCTGTGTTGAGCCCTTGTTAGATGGTGATCCTTGCTAAGGTTGCTACTGGCAAATCAAGTCTCACAGTGGTTACTGGCAATTGTTTTGCATGTGTGCATTGGATGGATAAGTATTGGTACCTGTATGTATTCTTGTGTGGATCTGTATTGAAAATGCATTTCATTCATTCATTCATTCATTCATTCATTCATTCATTCATTCATTCATTCGTTGACTCATTTATTATTTTTGGGTTATGTGTAGTACTGACAATATCCAAGAAAATCTGTCATTTCCTAGGCTCTAGGTGTTTCGATTAGGACGCTTACACATTGGGACGTTTATCCAAAGCATCTGTTTATGTACTATAGGTGTTTCATTTTAGCAACACTTTATTTCATACGTTCAGTCTCCCCGCTGACTCACCTGCAGGTAGTGTGGCGGAGCTTTCTGCAGGGCCCGGCCTTTGCCTCCTCCGCCGATGGACGACATCTCCAGCATGGCCGCGATGCTTCGGACACTGCCTGCACTGCCGGTGTCCACGGTGCCCACGGTGCCCCCCAGGTCACTGGCCCGTCGCTGCGGGTGGTAGTTGACATCCAGGAGGGGCCCACTGCTGCCGGGCTCCTTGGGCTCTTCTGTGAGGTTGGTGCTGGAGCTGGAGATGGCCGAGCTGCAGCGCTTGGGCGGCGGCGGCGGAGGTCCCTTCTTCTTGGGCCGCAGGGCGAAGGACTGGCTGCGGTTGACGTTCTTATCCGCCTGGCCACGCATGGAGTTGCTGCGGCCCACGCGGTTCTGCACCGTGGCGTACTTTCCGCCGCCGCCACCGTTGCCGCCGCCACCACCACCAGCGGGCACGCCCAGCTCGTTGTGCTCCTGCTCGCTGTCGGAGACAGCGTAGCGGTTCAGGCTGTGCGCGCGCTTCTTGGGCAGGCCCTGCTCGTCCTGATCGCCGGGCTCGTCGTCGCCATCTGGTGGCAGGCACAGGAGCGGCACAGCCACGGTCGGAGTGGACTGAAGAGGAGATGCCGCCGCCGCCGCTGGGGAAGTGACCTCCGTGGGCTCTGGCGCAGGGACGACAGCCACCGCGGGGGGAGGAGGCCCTGAGTGGGCCGGGGGCGGGTGGCTGCCGACCCTGTGCGTAGGGGACTGGGGGACGGAGCGCGGGGACATGGGCCGGTCACCCTGCGACAGGTGGTGCGGACCAGGCTTGGATTTGGCCGGGGAGCCCGTGGGTGGCTGGGTGGAGCTCTTGGTCTTGGTCGGAGTCTGAGGGGGGGTGTAGGGGGGGCCTGCCCCCTGCCGGGGTTGTTTGCCCTGCGCCGATGACACGCTTCCTCTCTGTCCCCCAGGTTGGCTGCTCTGCCTCATGGTCCGGGCCTCTTTCCTGGGGGGCCCAGGGTGGGGGGGCCCAGGGTGGGGGGGCTCTTCGGCCTCCCGGCTCTTGCCCAGGCTGTTTTCGTGGATGCTGCGGGCGCGCTGGGCTGCTGTGGGGTGGGCGCTGTTGGGCCTGACCTCGGGCCCCCCCTGCTTGCCCTCGCGATCTGCGGGACGGGAGAGGGCCGCCTGCAGCTCCCCGCTCAGCTCGCTGTCCTGGAAGGTGCTCATCTTGGGTGACATGCACTCCCCGCTGTCGTGGGGCGGGCTCTCGATCGACATCACTTCCTGCGTGGGAGGGTGCTTCTTGCGGGGGGAGCCACGGCCATCCAACGCCTTCTGCAGCTCAGCCAGTTTCTTCACGGCCAGCATTAGCTTCTTCTGATGGCCTATGTGTGTGTGTGTATGTGTGTTTGTGTGCGAATATGAGAGAAGATTTTTTTTGCGTTGATAGGTGTGAGCATGTCAAATTGAAGGGCAATCGATGAAAAACACACAAGCAAAAAAAATCACAAACCCATTAACATTGTTAATCTCTTTCAATACATCTCAAACCAAAGCAATTACAGAAGCAATGACAACAGACTCACTCAGACACCTAATTAGGCATTGAATTGAAACATTCACATCTAAGCCCATCCTTAATTAATCACAACGCTACACGTGATCCAGTGTACCTGATTAATCACTTCATTTATTAATGAATTACTTAATTACTATAGCTCATGGCTGTTCCTACCTAGCTTGGTAATACCAATCTCCTGCAGATCCTCCCACGTGATGTCAGTGATGAAGTCAATGTTCTCATAACCATTCTGGATCAGGACCTGGTAGTACTGAGTCAACCCAATCATGGACAGCCACTCCGCCAGATTGGCCTACAAATACACACCCACAGGCTGGCTTTAGTGTGTGTGTGTGTGTGTGTGTGTGTGTGTGTGTGAGTGTGGGAGTGTTTGCGAAAGAGAAGAGAGAGAGAGGAGAGAGGGAGAGAGAGAGGGAGACTGTGAGAGAGAGAGAGGGAGACTGTGAGTGAGTGAGAGAAAGATAGAGAGAGAGAGAGAGAGAGAGAGGGTGACTGTGAGAGAGAGAGAGAGAGAGAGTCTGTGAGAGAGAGAGAGGGAGTCTGTGAGAGAGAGAGAGGGAGACTGTGAGTGAGTGAGAGAGATAGAGAGAGAGAGAGAGAAAGCGAGAGAGGGAGTATGTGAGAGAGTGAGAGAGAGAGAGAGAGGGAGACTGTGAGTGAGTGAGAGAAAGATAGAGAGAGAGAGAGAGAGAGAGACTGTGTGAGAGAGAGAGAGTCTGTGAGAGAGAGAGAGGGAGACTGTGAGTGAGTGAGAGAGAGATAGAGAGAGAGAGAGAGAGAGAGCGAGAGAGGGAGTCTGTGAGAGAGTGAGAGAGAGAGAGAGAGGGAGACTGTGAGTGAGTGAGAGAAAGATAGAGAGAGAGAGAGAGAGAGAGAGGGTGACTGTGAGAGAGAGAGAGAGTCTGTGAGAGAGAGGGAGACTGTGAGTGAGTGAGAGAAAGATAGAGAGAGAGAGAGAGAGAGAGAGGGTGACTGTGAGAGAGAGAGACAGAACCTATTAGTCTCCCACTCACAGGTTTTTGCTCAGGGAGCCACTCAGTCACACTGAGCTTGTTGATCTCTGAAGTCATCTTCTTGCGGTGACCGGGCTTGGTCACGCCGATGGCCGTGAGATCCTGTAGCAAAGACATCCACACACACACCACCGGCATCATCACTCTCATCAGAGACATTTCAATACACATGCCGTCATATGTGCACACACATCACCAACAAATGGACGAGACACAGACACACGTAAACACACACTTGGTAGTAAAACTTACATGCACACACACACACACACACACACACACACACACACACACACACACACACACACACACACACACACACATCCATCCATACATATATACATAAGACTGGGTTTTTTATGTGTTTTTGGAAATTATATTTATGCAGTGATATTCTCAAAAGAAATGGAGAAGAAAGCAAAATAACAATTGCTCTAGGTGACAGAAGAAGCCTTTTCAGAGTACCCTCCAATAACAAATCCAAACACATTCAAAGTTTGCAATTGTTCCCTACACTTCAAGACTTGCTGATGAATATATATTGAAGTCTTTTAGTGCTAGAATATGAATGTGATTAAGGCGTTATTGAATCTGTCTGAGAGCTAAATTGCTGAATGAGACTGAACTGATTGTGTTCAAAAACTCATTTTCGTTTGCCTAATTCTCCTATGTAAGAGGTGCCACTGAAAACTAAAACTTCAACAGAATCAATAGAACAATTTACTGTTCTCTAGATTTTCTGTCCTTTTAATATTGAAAGATAAACACTTCATATGATATTATGATAGCATTCAGATCAACAATGATCTTTAGACTCGGACCTTAAGATCTAAGTAAAGATCATTAGTCACTGGTCCCTATGTTTCAGGTCTACTTCTGGACAGTTTAATTCTGTTCTGTTTAATTCTCTTTTTCTGCAGAGGACGGACAGGAAGGGGAATCTCATTCAAGTGTAGCTTGTCTTAGTCATCCACCTGTACTGCAGCCATAATGCTCTGTGTTTTACAGTGGTGAGCGGCACAACAGGTCCTGAGCAGTACAGCAAGTCCATACAGTGCCATGAAAGCAGAATTTCTGTCTGTAGAGGAACAGCACATGCAGGACCGTTTTCCTTTAGGAGAGACAGGCTGTGACCAATGTGTTTCACAGGCCTCACAAGTCAGCTGGCTACTAAATCTATTTTTTCTGTCCATTTATATATCTATCTATATATATATATCTTTATATATATATGGTTAGCTGGCCTGGCTATCTGCAGTGTTTGTTTTTCCCCAGAGGACAAAACAGACAAAGGGAGGACACGTAGACTAGACGACACAGACAAACATGGTGGCCACAGCAACAACAACAGCAGCCGCAGCAGCAGGTGCAGGGTGGGGCGGGGTTAGTGGGAGCATGCCGTTTGGCCCTCATGGTTTGGCTCGGAGCCCTCGGTGACAGGTTGGGAAAGATCTTCATCCTGCTGCCTCGTGGGGTGGGTGCGTGGTTGGAGGAAGGAGGGGAGGATAGGGTAGTGGTATGGCCAATCAGATTTGTCGGGTTTTTTCGGATTCTTCCGGTCCTGCCCACGCGCAAAACTCAAGCAATGGACAACATCCAGGAAGGAGCTAGGAAAGGGGGGTTCTTGACTACTGGGTTCAGCTGGCACTTGGTTGGGCGCTGGTTGGTGGTGAGTGGGGGGGGGGGGGGTGATAGTTTTTTGGGACGGTTGTCAGGGGGGATAGGGAGGTTGGGGAGGTGGTAGCTCTTACCTCTGGGGTCATACGGCTAATGGTGGCAATGTCATAGCCCGCGCCGATGAAGTTTGGAGCGTAGACTTGCAGCTGAAATTCGCTCAGCCATTGGATAACAGCCTCTGAGCTCTAGAAAGAGAAGATAGGCGGCAGTCTGTCACTGACTGTGCCACGGCCAGGGGGAGGGAAGGGGTAGTTAGCTTTGAAGAGTCAGCAGGGGGTGGGAGGAGAGGGGCTCCTTCGTCGGGAATAACAGCTCACTCCTGCAGTCCCACAGGAGGAGCCAGACAGATTTACTCAACCTAATCACTGACCTCGACTCTCGTCTCTTCCTTCCCCTGACTGCTCTGCTCTGCCCGTCTCTGCGCTCTGCTCCTCTGTTCTGTTTGGACAGCCACAGACGCACACTCTGTGTTAGCTCAGGGGGACCTGACTAGCATCGCCCATGACGCCTGGCTCAGTAAAGGGCAGCGGGGCGAGGGATGGGCCTGTGTGCTGTGAGCTCTCAGCAGCAGAAGACTGAGGTGGGGTGGGAGATCTTTTTTTTAATGGTAGCAAACAATGCTAGGTGGTTGGCCCATTAAATGTGCTCTTGTTAATTTACATTATTACAATCTTTTTGTGGAGTAGGGGTTGGGAGTTATATGGTTTTCTTGAGCAGATCCCCCACAGCTCAAAAACATCCAGAGTGCATGCAAAGGTGGATGGGATACTGTGTAGCAAGGCTACTGAGCACTGTTCTTCTCA
Organism: Clupea harengus; assembly: GCF_900700415.2. Lineage (NCBI taxonomy): Eukaryota > Metazoa > Chordata > Actinopteri > Clupeiformes > Clupeidae > Clupea > Clupea harengus. The sequence goes on along the minus strand of NC_045152.1, from coordinate 7,823,254 downwards.
TCTCTCATCTCCATGGCTACTGTGCTGTTAATGCTAACATGCTAACATAGTGCATGCTACTGAGCCTCTCACCACAGCATCCTGCCTACACCTTTAAGGCTGGCACCAGATGAAACGAGAAGCGCAGAGCTCTTACTGCCTGCCTGCCTGGTGAAAGGCCTCTACTCCAGACGTGGGAGGATGCAGCTCAAAACGCGAGCGGAGCCAGGAACTGGAGGAGGAGGAGGAGGAGGAGGAGGAGGAGGGGGAAATGAAACCGGGTAGAAGAGAGAATCTGAGAGAGAACATGGGAGCAGAGTGGCAGATGGTCCTGCACAGCGAAGCTGAGCTCCCAGCAACGGTTTGTGCGCGGCCAACATCTCCACAGGCCCCGCTGGGAGTGTTCCGTCCACTCTACTGCTGAGTGACCAAAACCAGCTCAGTCTCTGTGCATCGCACTCCACCAGTGACGCAACAGTAGGCATGCTTTAGACAGGAGATGCCTCACTACTAAGCAGCTGGTAGCTTTCCGCCTCCACCAACTACAGGGAGTGGTGGTGATAATTATTGCACACGGTTAAGAGGGCTGTGGGACACCATTGTCCAAAACTCATGGGTCTCAATGAGATGTTCCTCTGCGTCACCTGTGACATTCCATCACATCATACAGATGTTGGTTGTTATAGTTTCTAAGATCTCAGCACAGCAGTAAGTTTAGTTTAGTCAGGTGACACTCAAGTTCACCTTAGAATAATTTGCTTAATGTCCATAAAAGCAACGGAGGGTATTGAGAAGTCTTGACCAAACCATGGATCACAGCACCATGCTACACACACACCAACATCCTGCCATTTTGTTTTATGTGTGTTTGTTCTTTGGGTACTCTTTGAAAAGAAAATACTAAAAGCAACTGTGACAAATAACTGAAAAACAATAAAACACAGCAACTGAGGCATCAACAGAAAACAACTGCAATGGAAATCCTGAAGCTGAAAAGAATAGCAAAATAACAACAACAACAACAACAACAACAGTCAGAAATGAACATGCCAAACTTTGAATCACAGGACAGCTGTGTGTCTTTCTCAGGCGCTGAATCTGACAGAAGGGGGAAGAGATAGAGAGAGACAGAGACCGAAACCGGGAGAGAGAGGAGAGGAGATACCGACAGAGAGAGAAAGGAAGATAGCGTTTGGAGAAAAAGAGGGAAAGACTGAGAGACGGAGAGGTGAAGCGAAGCCCACTCACCGCATCGTGGCTGCAGCCAAACGCCCGCAGGACGGACGAGGCCAGCTGAGAGAGGAAGTGTTGGGGCAGCATCCTCAGTGTGCCACCGTGGTGTGTGTGTGTGTATGTGTGTGTGTGTGGGACCGTGTGTGTGCGTGTATGTGTGAGTGAGTGTGAGCTGGGTAAGGGTAAGGATAAATAAACTGTGGTCTGTGAGGGACCAACTTACCTTCGGCTCGGGTGGCCCCTCCCCTTTCCTCAGAGGCCCCGCCTCCCCATATGGCTGTTCATGGAGGGGACAGCTCGACACACTCTGACTGCGTGAGGTGGAGCCTGCAAGGAATAAACACGCATGTTACACACACGCATGTTACACACACACACACACACACACACACTCACGCACACACAAACATTTACACATTGGCAGACCACAACAAATCACATTCACTGCCTTGTAACCAACCAATCCCCTCAACCAATCAAATTTGAGCTACGCTCTCGCCCACGTTGAACACTGCTAGAGTGCCATCTGCCCGAGAGGAATGGTGGCCAAGTCCACTGAGGATCTCAGGGGATGGGGATGACACATCTTTCTTAGATAATGTCATGTGTGTTCTGTCGTGTAGGTGAGAGAATATAGGATGAGACCAAATCTGAACACACGCGCGCACACACACACACACACACACACACACACACACACACACACACACACACACACACACACACACACACACACACATACTTGTATGTCTTGAATTCCTACTCACCTTTCATAGTGCTACCTGTGGATTGATCCAGAGACTTGGACTGTTCCATCAGGTGCTCCTTGGCCTTTGCCGACTGGGACAGGACTGTTGCCAGCAGCTACAGGTGAAACACGTACAGCGTTAACATCATTAACAAGCAAACGGAAGATACAAAGGCTTTCCTCTGAGGTGCGACATGCCCAGGTAGTTTTTTTTATAGAATTTTGTGTTAATGTCATCAGTGGAAAATAACAGTCACTTTAAGTGTCGGAGATTCTTTCATCCAAAGCCAAAGAGTATGTAGTAAAGATGTGCTTTTCATCATCTGCCTGAACTGGTGAATTTTACATGACTAGTGCATTTCTCTTCTGGTTGAGCTATGGGAGACCTCGTCAATAATCAGTGGTTCAAGTCAATATACAGTATAGTACTGGAACTGTACAGTCTGTTGGAATACATGTTTGATGATTTAGCATCAAGGCATGTTGCTTGCGAACCCCAATAAGAAGTGGGGTTTTTACCACATTAATAATTTATTATTTCATCTGTGGTGTCTGGGTGTGTGTGACTCACCTTGACCCCCTCTGCCTGGGCGTGGATTGTGTTGTTGCTACTGGCGCTCTGGCCACTGCCAGAGGAGCGGGCACTGGCCACACTGCCCGAGCTGCCCACACTACTGCGGTCACCACCTGACACAATTTGGTGCACACCATCACCACACACACACACACACACACACACACACACACATACACACACATGCTCAGTCAGTGCTGACAGCCTCACATTAATACACAATACAAACTCGAAGTCGCATGCTTCACTGCAATGCACTGAAGGTCCACCACAAACACACAAACACACACACACACACACACACACACACACCACAACACGAGCAAGGGGAGTGAAGTGTGTGAAAGTGAATCAACACGCCCTCGCACATATGTGAGCACACATACACACACACTCATGCACACAACTCTTGACTTACTGGCTGATGCAGAAAATGAAGCCAGAGACAGACAGTGTGATAGACAGATGAGTAAAACAGTGAACGCCTCACGCGTCAGTAAGGCTCAGATACTGTATCATACGGCAGAGTGCAGAGAGCGTGGACATAGCACACACATGCACACACACACACACACACATATACACACACAGGCTCAGACACATACACACACCCAGACCAGACTGAGCTTGTAGGCCCAGACATATCCACACACACACACACACGCTCAGACACATACACACACCCAGACCAGACTGAGCTTGTAGGCCCAGACATATCCACACACACACACACACGCTCAGACACATACACACACCCAGTCCAGACTGAGCTTTTAGGCCCAGACACAGACACAGACACACACACACGCTCAGACACATACACACACCTAGACCAGACTGAGCTTGTAGGCCCAGACATACACACACACACACACACACACTAAAGTGGACAAACAGACCCATAACACTGCCTGACTCTCTGATTCTTATGCACTACGCCACTGGGAATGCCGGATCTGTGTGTGTTTTCACGGATGCATGTATTGTGGCTATTTCTGTGTTCATGGGTCTGTCTGTAGATGTGTGTATGTGTGTGTGTGTGTTCAGGGGTTGTGTGAGGATGTGTGTGAGTATTTTTGCGTGAGTTGGCATGAGCTATGTTTTTTGTGCACGTGCTGTGCCTGTTTCTGTACATTTGTACTGTGTGTGTGTGTGTGTGCGTGTGTGTGTATATGTGTCGTGTGTGTGCGTGTGTGTGTGTAGCATCTGTGTGTCCACACGCACTGCTGCCGATGGCCATGATGTCTGATGTCACTGGAAGCTAGAGAGGGGCTGATGGGAGCTTGGCTGCGACCCCAGCCGCGAGCGAGTGAGTGAGGTCAGACACACAGCAGCTGCTCACAGCAGGCCTGGCCATGGGAGAAGAGGGGGAGAGAAGGAGGAGAGGAAGGAGAGGGAAAGAAAGGGAAAGAAAGAGGGGGATAGAGGGAGGACAGCGACAGCGGCAGGCCTGGGTCAACTCTGTATTTAAAGCACATGGCAGCGCTCTTACTGTGGCAGGGTTCTGAGTAATGAATGTGGCAGTGGTCTCCTGGCTACATCTACTAATAAAGGCTGGAGTTGGAGCTGTCAAATAGGAGGAGGCCCATGGCTCACCAGAGACAGGCATAGCAGAATGAGCAATCACAGACATCACAGACGTCTCTTACTGATGCCCATTTCTCAGATACATCCACACTTTCAAACGCATTCACAGCTCATAGATACATTTTAAAGAGCTGTGGTTGCTTCAGGAGTCACCTAAGAGAGGTTCTGAGAGTGCCTACCCCCTGCACTTTAGCTTTTACCCTACCCTGGACGTGGAAAATCTATCTTGCATGTGCAAAAGTGCTTATGGCTACATCCTCAACCCAGCCTAGTAGAGGAGGGTAGAATGAGAGAGGTGGAGGACTAATGAGGAGGAAGAGGAAGAGGAGGAGGAGGAGGAAGAGAGAAGGGGGAGGTGGGCTGGGGGAGCTGGCCTGCTGTCGTTACCTGCCGCCGGCTTGCGCAGCACCCAGATCTCCTCACTGCTGCCGCCCTGCTGGCCGCCGCTGGGAGTGGGCGAGCCGTGAGGGCTGGACTCCGAGCCGCGAGAACCTTCAACACAGAAACCAGCGTTAACGCCGCCAGGGGCCCAGAGGCCGCTCACCGCTCAGCCCGCGCACCCTCTGCCGAGCCCGCGGTTCCCCCCCGCCAGTCCACCGGTCCGCCCAGCGCACCCCTCAGAGCTCTGGGCCCCACAGACGGGTGGCCCGCAAGCGAGGGGTACAGAATTTGAGCAGGGCAGGCGCAGAGGAGACCCTACAGTCGACCTGGCAATAGCCTTATAAAGACCTCTCAATGCTTATCTTACCTTATCTTATCTCATCCACATAGATACACACAAAGTCATTCGCTCTCTCACACACATACAGTGCATGCTGAGTTCACGCTCACACACACACACACATATATATTGTATATTCAACATATATATATGAGAAACATTTATATACAGTTATACACAAATATGATATGCATGTATATCTACGCATATACATACAGTATATATACCTCAAGGAACAGGTGTGCAAGGAGAGGAAACATATATAATATATACAGATATATTTATATATGTTGGTCATTTTATTTCACAGGAGAAATAGCAGTGCATTACAAGAGCATAACCCATCTGGAATCTCAAGTTCAACATAAACCGACGGAGAACATTCTGGGTTCATAAACAAGCAAGGATCTCAGCAAAGAGAAAAGGTAACGAGAAAGCCATTGCTGATAAATTGAAATGCTGTCTATTTTAGCTTAGCTCAAATTCCAACTGTATTGGAGATCTATTTATAGACTGCCCTGGTACACACCGTAGTCTAAATCCAGCAGAAAACCTGCATGGTTTAGGTGTCCTCACCGTGTCAGTAATCTAGTCAACCAAATGTATCATTCAAACGTCTGTCTCTTCATTTCATTTGCTACCCAAGAACTTGCTGAAAAACATTATAGCATAATAATAAACATCAAAGCATCTGACCTTACTACTCAAGACTGCTCTTTCAGGGTCTAAGTGTTAATGTACTGTTGCCATGATATACTGATGTAAAATAGTAACAAGCTACCAAAAGGACATTTTAATTCTAGAATAGTAAGAAGGAAAAAGTAATACAATACTTTTAATCTGCCATTGTGTAATAGTGCTAATCCACCACCATGTGAATTAAAAAAACCGAATCTGCCACTGAGGCAGTGTGAAGGCATTCAGTGACTGAAGTTCAGTGATCTAAAGCATTCTGATGCTTTGTACTCCAGACATGTCATAGTGTACTCAGGAAATGTTGAAGACCCTCAGCACTTTGAATATGAAGGAAACAAGAGGCCTGGGCTTTAAAAACAGACAGGATTGATGTTTCGGTGACACAGAGAAAAGCGGCAAAGCCCTACCGAAGCATTACTTCCATATTGCGCAAAATTTATCACTGTCAGAGCTGGAGAGTCAAGTGCAAGTCGGCTTAAATTTGGATAGCTGCACAAGGCAACGGGATTAAAGAGACACAAAGCAAGACAGATTTATGAGAGGAATAGATTTGAGGAAAGAGACAACATACACACACACACACATACACTGAGACGACACACAGAGACACTAGAGGACATGATGCATTCACACACTGATGGGGAGATGCCACAGGAGCTGCACTTCCTGGATCGTTAGCGGGCAAACGGCCATGCATTCTGTCAGTCAATCTGGTTTGGGAAGAGGATTGATAGCAGCAAAACTACGAGGAGGAGCACCTCACATACGACTGCACCACAGCAGATAGAGGGACAGAGGGAGGCTGAGGCCAGTGTTTAACACAAGCACAGGAGGGGGAGACAACGAATAAAACAAAACAAAAAGTCCTTTCAGAAACAACAAGAGCCCAGTAGGGTCTCTTTTTTTTCCTGCCATAAGGACTACACTACCCAGATGGCTTTCTGTTTTTAGTCCTCTGGTCTGTTTTCCGATGAACAGACTAGCATGGCTATCTATCAAGCT
>NC_045152.1:7806714-7811714 GCF_900700415.2 Clupea harengus | reverse complement strand
GTGTAGGGTAGAATATATATATAACAGGATTTAAAAAATGTATGATGGGCGGAGAGGAACACTCTGACTTGGCCCAGTAATGGTAGAGGAGAGGTGAGGAGTCTTACTGTGATGACATCTCCGGCTTTGATGTTGAGGCTGGTCAGGTCGTAGTTGTTACAGTAGTCCTGCAGAGCTCTGACCTGCAGTGCTGCAGAGGCATCTGGAGACACACACACACACACACACGCACACACGCACGCGCACGCATACACACACCCACGCAAGCACACACGCACACACACACACACGCACACACACACACACAAACACACACACACGCAAATACAGACAAACACACACACACACACACACACACGCACGCACACACATTCACACACACACACAAACACACACACACGCAAATACAGACAAACACACACACACACACACACACAGATACCCACACACACACACACTTTTGTTTGTTGCTGTAACAGAACTACTGGCGGCTTAAGAATCACTGAGTTCTTAATCGAACTTCATAAATAAATAAATAAATAAATAAGGCTTAAAAATAGCTCAACCCACTCCCCGTGCAAAACCCAATTACCTCCACTCTTCCCTTCTCCCTCACCTCGGAGCATCTGTTTGATCTCGCGGCTGGCCTGGGTGGCTGTGAACTGGTACACGATGTCGAGAGCCGTCTGGCTGTACGTGTTCCTCACTGAGGCGTTGATGCCACTCTGAGAGAGACAAGAGACACAGACAAGGGAAAAAACAGACCAAAGTTCAAATGACTGGAGCCCACAGCTAAGTAAGCGTCTACCATTGTGAAACCGGTCATGCCCAAGTTCCCCTTAACTGGAAGGAGTGTGACTAGCGTCTGAGGCAGACCCAGGTCAACAGATGCCTGCATGGACACAGATCTGATATCCTCCTCCTTGTGCACAAACTAGAAGCCCACATGCATGCTTTGCTAATTACTACAACTGAGAATGAGAAAGTCCAGAGTGGGCTGATTCTGTATATGGAATCCAGAGGCGCGTTCAAAATAGCAAAAAGGCAAATGTTCGCCAACGTTCTCAAACAGCTTTTCGTTTGCTTTGAGTTCACCGTTAAAGTTTGTGAACACACAGAAACGGTCTGAGGAGATAGTTCTCCAACATGGACGCTGGATTAAGGGTTACAGTTTAAATCGAACAAAAACTTTCAAATTGAAAAGATCAAAGAAAACATGTTCGCCTCCATTCAACGGAATTGAACACACCACAGTGCACTGATCTAGCTCTGGATCAGGTCATATTTGCACTACAGTCAGTTGCTACCTGCAAGGTCTTTCCCCATTCAGATCCTGTGTTTCTACAAGTCTACTGAAAACAGACACTGAAGTCTGTAAGCTGTATGAAGACTAAAGTCAATTTGAATCACAGCCCTGCAGGTGGCGTCACTACAGGGAGGACAAGTGAACCTGCTCAAACTGTAGACTCTCAACCCAAGTAGACATGAGCTGCCCTACAGTCAGTTTCTACCTATGAGGTTTGTCCCCATTCTGAGCCTGGGCTTGTAACGCCGCTGCTGAAGACAGAGGGCGTGAAAAGCATCTGAGAGAAGAGCTCGGCTGTGTGACGAGTCTGAATAAAATCAATAGAAATTAACACAATACTGGGAGCACAAGATAACCTGCTTTCGGTGCTACTCTCACGTTACACATCAGCATGAAAACTTTAGCTTAAGTTCTATGGTCACTACGGAACATGTACAGTAACATCCATGCACTTGGCCAATGGTCAGTGGAATAAAACTATAACTTAAGTTCTATGGTCACTATGGAACATGTACAGTAACATCCATGCACTTGGCCAATGGTCAGTGGAATAAAACTATAACTTAAGTTCTATGGTCACTATGGAACATGTACAGTAACATCCATGCACTTGGCCAGTGGTCAGTGGAATAAAACTATAACTTAAATTCTATGGTCACTATGGAACATGTACAGTAACATCCATGCACTTGGCCAGTGGTCAGTAGAATAAAAACTATACTCACGTCGAGGAGGAGACGCACCACGTCCGTCTTTCCACACAGGGCAGCCTCATGGAGGGCTGTGCCTGCTTTGGTCTGCCTGTTGATATCGATGCCAGCCTGGATCAGCAGTCTGTTAATGGGAACAGATATGACAGAGGGGTTTGAAAGAGCCTGTGGCATCGCGTTTCAACCTCTGCTCAGATGTCTAACCAAGAGGAAGGTAATAAGATGTGGCGACTCCAACAGTGCTTATTTATTAGTAATATGCTCAGCATCTCTATATTTAATTTCTGCACGAACTTCAGTGTGGGAATCAGTAAGAAATACAGTTCTGTGATATTCAACAGGTAATAGCGATTTTTTTGTTATACACAGGAGAAGATGTTAAATTCCCCATGCTATTGGTTGGGGACTTCCCACAGCAGCCAAACCTCTCAATGACACAATGACTACAACCATCATGCCAATACTTTCGCAAAACTTGCAAAACAACAACAACAACAACAATACCTGATTAGCATTTTAATGGGGTTGTCAAGTAGGCACCTTTCTTTGTCAGAGTTTCGTTAAATTAGGACCACGACACCTCCAGAGGGCTAAACCCCCCCATACTCACGATGCCAATACCAGGACACGTGTCAATACCAGGGACAAAAACTCAAGGTAATCCTCAAAAATATTTCATATGCATACATCAGTGTCTGAACGATGCACTGCCTAATTATCTAAACATCAACCCCATTATACTATGGCATGCCACAGGTCAGGTTAGGGTAAGGGTAGGGGTTGGATATGAACCCAGATTAGGGTAAGGGTAGGGGTTGGATATGAACCCAGATTAGGGTAAGGGGAAAAAATAGGATACAAACCCTGGTACCCAAACATCTTGCAACAATAGGCTTCTTAACAATAGGCCTAATGTCCCCAAGTAGTCTGTGTGCACCTCAGCCATAACCATAACTGGCTCACTTTTTCAGCCTCAGACAACTCCTTTAAAGCTCCTTTGACTGACAATCCTCGAATGTCGTCCATATAAACTCGGATGGGAGGTAGCCCGGTGCTGTCCTGCAGCCTCTCACCATCAACAACCCAGATGCACTAGATGCCCTTATAATTACCTCTAAGAGAAATGGTGCCTCCAGCCATGATACCAATCTCTAAATGCTACCAGGATGTGGTGTAGTCGCTTGTGTTATGACATTATATTACAGCAATACAATGTTCAACGAACAGGCTCAAACATTTTCAAGAATATTCAGGATTTCCAAAGTTCTATGGTATGCATATCCATCACCTGTGGGTGGCAGCACTGAGGCCTCCACCTGGCACTGTCACACCAGTCAGTGCCATCTAAATAATACACACGGCTGACATCACATCTGTCTATCTGTCCGGCCGGGGCTCCTCACAACACGTGAGCCCTCATCACTAGGAGACCGAGTCACTCACTCAGCACTGAATTCAATTACAGCTGCACAGGAGCGGAAGAGCCCAATCTGTGTGCCGGGAGAGGAGAGAGGAGGGGAAAGATGGAGGAGGAGGAGGAGGAGGAAGAGGAGGAGGAGGAGGAGGAGGAGGAGGAGGAGGGGACAAAAATAAACATAAATGCTACGTTTTAAAAACTTTTAGTGGCTAATTAAGAGAGGAAGCAGGCCCTAAGGCTGTGGCCCTAATAAACCACATTTATCTGTGTCAGCGGTGCATTCATTGAGCAGGCTGGTACATGACCTTTGACACCAGCACCAACACCAGCACGTCCGTATTCTTATGAAAGTCACAGCCCAGCAGAGCTCCAAATGAGCATGAGTTCATACTGATCAATGTTCTCCGAGCGGCCGGCACAGTCTGCCGGGGGCGGAGGGAGGGGGGGGTAATAGAATAATGATTTAATTAGCAGTGGTGGGCTAGCCTCGACACACACAGCTGTAACCTGTGAATGCCAGTGTTCCCCTTCTCTCTCTTTCTCTTCTGTCATTCTCTGTCTCTGGCGTTCCCAGTCTCTCTCTCTCTGTCCCCTTTTTTTTACAGTGATTTGTCATGGCTGAAGAAAAAGACATGATGGTTTCTGCTGCCCCAGTACTAATGCTGACTATGGGGAAATTAATGTGTGTGTGCATGTGTGTATGTGTGTGTGTCTGTGTGTGTGTGTGTGTGTGTGTGTGTGTGTGTGTGTGTGTGTGGGTGTGTGCGCGTGTGGATGTGTGTGTGTGCGTGTGTATTTGTGTGTGTGCGCGTGTATGTGTGTGTGTGTGCGTGTGTGTGTGTGACTGTCTCTCGCTCGGTCGCTCTCTGTGATCAGCACGGCTGTGTGGGCAGGCAGTGATTGACATGCGCGGTGTAGTGTAGTCACTGCCCGTCCACAGCTGATGGATGAGGCGTGGTACTCATACACACACAGCAGCCCAACACAGCAGGAGCTGCAGCATCTGCCCACACTAAACACATACAAGATTTTCTTCTTTGCAGACCCATGGATTTAACAAATCTATGACACACACATACACACACAAACACACACACACACACACTCTCACACACACACACACACACACAGTCTCACACAACATTTGCATGCTTTTATTTGGATTAATGGTTCATTAAAAAACAATTACACACAGAAAAACACCCACACGCAGCACATACATGCGGAGATAGGAGCACTATTAATTCCCTTTTATGGAGCCATAGCTTCAAGAGCCTCTGCTACTGCATCTGTCTTCAGTCAAGGCCAATCTATACTGTGATGGAAATACATCCTGTAGTCAGAGGTCAGTGCAGCCCCGGCCTGCTCATTGATGTCCATATAGGCCTCCCACAATGCCAGTCTGATCTGACCTTTACGCTTTTCAAAGCACTGAGAAGCCCTCACTCTCTCTCTCTATATCTCTCTCTCTCTCTCTCTCTCTCTCTCTCTCCCTCACTCTCTCTTTCTATCTCTGTCGCTCTCTCTCTTGCTTTCTTCATCTCCACCCCCCTCTCTCTATCACTCT
>NC_045152.1:7781714-7801714 GCF_900700415.2 Clupea harengus | reverse complement strand
GTCTGTGTCTGGGCCTGGGCCGTAGAGGTCCCCTCACCTGATGATGTCGATGTGTCCATTCTTGGCGGCGAGGTGCAGGGGGCTGGTGCCGTTGGGGTCCGTTGAGTCCCCCTTTTTGGGCTCCAGCAGAGCAGCACACATGTTACTGCTGAGAAGCAGCTGGACCACCTGCAGGGCACACACACACACACACACACACACACACACACACTGTTAAGGTCAATTAAGGACAGTGCAATGCTTTGCCTGATGGAATTATTCTGCCACAGAATCACTGTAATTATGCCGTGCTACTTTGCTGAGGAATATATGATGTTGTTCTGTGCTGTGCTGTGTACAGCTGTACTAACGGCTGTGTTGTGTTATATTACATTGTACTAGGCTATACTGTGTTGTGATACATTTGTGCCGTACTATTCCTTGCAGGGAAGTGTTGTGCAGTGCCATGTTGTGTATGTTGTGCTCTGCACAGCACTGTGAGGAGGCTCCGGCTTACCCCGACTCGGCCGAACTCGCAGGCCAAGTCCAGCGGCGTCTTCCCAGCGTTGTCCACGATGCAGGGGTTGGACTGGTGCTGCAGCAACATCTCCGACTGAGGAGGGAAACGCAGAGGCCCTTAGAGCGGCAGAGTTCACTCAACATCACTCCATGTCTCCTAGGACACTTTCCTATGTCTTGGGAGCATTGTCCGTATATGGAAAGACTGCCATATCACATATACCTGTGTTTTGTATTGACTCATTGTTAAAAAAATAAAAAACATTTTATAGCAAAAAAAAAAAAACCATTAGATGTCCACCTGATAAATCATATCCAACACTCCACCCTTTCAGCCCCCTCCATCATCATAGCACATCTCATCCTTCACCTGGACACCTGCTTCTGTCTGGCACCCACCCCCGCCTCTCACCACAGGTCCCATAACATGCTCTCATACTCCAGCTCCACTTCTGGCTCCGTCCGAGGTCACGAAGGCTGTTCAGAGTTCAGTTCAGAGTTTCTGCAAGATTTTGTCTCTGAACTTCTGAACTCAAAGACCAATGAGTTTATCCTCACCTGACCTTATCCACTCCCTCGCCCCCCCCTGCTTCTGTCATATCAGATAAATTATTCCATTTCTACTCAAAGTTGGTCAGCTCTGAGAGGCACCTTAATGCCACCGGGGCCACTTCAAAAGAGTGCCTGCGCACAAAAAAGGAGGAGAATCGGCCCGCTCAAATCGATGGCTATCCATCATTAAAGAGAGGTGTGGGCTGTGATTTAAAGGGATGCGTGATGACTTTCAGGAAATGTGCCGTCTGTGGAGAGGCTGAAGATCTTGACAGCTTTTTCCGGAGGAGCGGGGGAGGTGGGGGGTGGGTGGGGTGATCAGGGAGTGCTCTGTCACCTTTCATCTGTCAGGGCGATGGCTCCAGCCTCACAGGGGCATACCCACGTGGCAGAGGGGTGGCGCCAGTCAGGCTGCCCACTGCAGATGAACAGTGCAGCCAGGTGTGCTGAAATTGGAGTGTCATGCGGCCAGGTCCCTGAGGCTAAACAAGTCCTTTCCTCCTTTCTTCCTCTCTGTTTTTCCTCTCTCTCTCTCTCTCTCTCTCTCTCTCTCTGTAACCTCTTGACTCTGTCATCCTTTCCCTATTCTCTATTACACTCCCTCTCTTTCTTCCTTTCTTTCTCATTCTCTCATATTGCTTCACCCCTCTTTTTTTCCCCTCTCTCTTTCTCTCTCTCTCTCTCTCTCTTTTCTGCTCCCTCCCTGTCTCTCTCTTTCTGCAGTGCAGTACTCAGACCTCCTCTATCACAAATCTCTTTCATAGATAAGGGCTCCAGCCAGACCGTCCAGAAAATTCCGAGAGCAGCACTTTCCTCCATGCAGCCAGTGTGAGTAAGCACTTTTGTTCTGCTTCACACACAGTGGAGGCAGGGGTAATGAAAATGATCACTTGTAATGGGCCTACTCCTCCATTTGGTCTTTCAGTGCATTTACTCAAAACCATGGTTCATCTTTTCACAATAAGTGCAATTCTTAGGGCCCGTTTTAGTGCGACTATGTTTTGTTGAGCATCTCTACTTTCAGCGAGGGCTTTTAGTCTGCACAGTTCAGCAAGGTGTTCGTTTTTAGCATTACAGTAATTCGGTTTCTATAAACAATCCATTCAAACAGTGGCATGAATTATGGTATTAGTTCACATTATAACTCTTACATAACTTGTACTAAAAGCATTTCTAATGTGCTTTATATTGTGACTAGTAAAATATCCATTGCCTCTGATATCGTTCAGATGTCCATCATCTATAGTTAGTTACTTCATACATTAATAGTTCCTGTTCTTGTTTATTTGATGCAAGTTTTCATGTCCATTGATGGATCCTCCCGAATAGTTTTACTTCCTGAGAACCAAACCTAGGATCATAGCCTTGTCAGGCTGGAGCACTTCATCTCTCTTTAACCTTAATCTCCTCCTAAGAAAACCAGACGCAGGGCTACACTGTGTGCACACAGGAGGTCCCATTCCAGTCCTCAAGTGCTTTAAGAAAACGGGGTTTGATGGGGATGGGGGGTACTCACCACATCATAGTGGCCATGCTGCGCAGCCAGATGCAGGGGGATCTGGCCCTCGTCCGACTGGCCGTTGACGGATGATCCAGACTTCAGCAGCATCTTCATGGGCTCCGACTTCCCCTGCCAGGCGGCGTAGTGCAACGGCCGCATCCCTGCAGCGCAAGGGGAAATGAGAGAAGTTTAAGACAGTCTTTCTGTCTGTGTATACATGTTTGTGTGTGTGTGTGTGTGTAAAGAGAGAGAGAGAGAGAGAGAGAGAGAGAGAGAGAGAGGAAGAACAGAGTAATACAGAGTTTTGTCTGATATAGAAAGAGTCTACACTGCCCTCAGCATCCATACACACAGTAATAGATCAGCTCTAAACAGCTGTTTGACTACCTGACAATGATTACCAGAATTGTGCAGGTGGAGGTGGCCCTCTTAAAAGATGCAGTGCTATTGCAGTCTATGTTGTACTGTATGCATATACTGTATGCAGTATGTCATTAAAATTGTATATTAGTCCCACAAGGCAAAAAAGCCATGAAATCATGACCTCATAACTGACTTAGTGAGCCTTTAGAACAGCAGGCTGCAGGCTGCAGAGGTGCATGTCTGAGACAGGATGTGACATCTCTCTACAGACAGGATGTCTCCGTCTGTGACTCCCCACTGAACTCTGCGCTCAGTCTGGACCGCTCGTCTCCGTAGGGTGTCCCATGTTTGTTGTGACAAATGGAGCATTTTATCTTTTGTCTTAAATGGCTTTGTGAGTTAGTTGAAACTAAAAAGGTTTGGATGGAAAAACCAAACCACAAAATAAAAATAATTCACTGCAATAACAGGAACTGAATGACTAGTGTTTGCTTTCCTGGCAGAATAAGAACCATCAAGAACAAAACAATTCCGATGTAATGCACTGGCTTGCTTTGCCAGCCCACCGTAAATCAGAAATGATTGGATTGGAATGTTACGTTTTTAAATGGCCACGTGGATCTTCTTTTAACTCAACTTAGGACAAATACTGGTGTCACATGGAAAAACACACAGGCAAAACAATCATCATTGTAGGTCTAGATGCATTTTCTGATAACATAATGTACATAACACATCTGTAATATTGACAAACTTGGAACGGTTGGAGGCCAAAAATAAACAATTTACTGCTTCAAGCTGAAGTTAATACTGTAGCTGCAGTCTGAGCCAGTCTGAATAGACCTCACCCTGCAGCTGGTCCTGATTCCCCCTGTTTATAGTGTAAGTAGGCCTGGATGTACTCACCTTTCTGATCCCTAATATCCACCATGGCCTGGGACTCCAGTAGGATGGAAATGAGCTCCATGTTCCCATTGAGAGCCGCATGGTGCAGTGGAGAGAACCTGTTCAACACACACACAAGCACACGAGTCAGCAGGGGAATGGTCAGAGACCCTCAAACACACACACACACACACACACACACACACACACACACACACTCATGAACACCAGACACACGTTTGACTTTGCCACTGTTTGACTTTGAACTCTCCCTCAGTAATACCTATCTAAAACACAACACACTGACACACAAACCTAAAAACCTAGATGCACCTTCCATCTTTGTTTTTTAAAACCCGCCTGCTCCAGGACTGTGGCTAATGCCAGAGGTGCAGAGCAGATCAATCCCTCTCCCTTCATCTTCTCCCCCCCCCCCCCCCCCCCCCCCCCCCCCCTTCTCTCAAGGCTGCCGCCGCCATGCGCTCATGCGTAATCAGACAGGACCACCGGCACACATGCAGCCCGGTCCGCACACGTCATAAATAATGGAGCCGCCAGCTTAACAGCACAATGGGATTTAGGCACAGGGATCTGAAATAGTGACCTGGGGGGGATTAAAAGAACCTGCCTGACAAATTCATCCACTTTACAGGACACTCCATACAGCACATGGCGTAGAGAGAGAAAACAGATTGCTCTGGATGTTCGGGGAGTGTGTGTGTGTGTGTGTGTGTGTGTGGGGGGGGGGGTGGGGGGAAGGTGGTGTGTGGGGGGTTATTGGGGGGTGTTGGTTTCCTTCGCTATTTGAAGTGGGCTGAGCAAATAGTTTTTAAATTCAGCATGTCTGAAACGGACAGGCAATGCAATGCAATGCAATTATCTGTGTTTGATATGGAGAGCTAATTTTGAGGAAAGCGGAACCCGGAGAGGCGGCGGTGGCGGCGGGGGCCGTGGGCTGGGTCTTGATATGAGATGGCAAATACAGACTGTGCTTGCTGCTTCATATACACACTCAGACTGACTGAGGAGGCACATCAACACACAAATGCAGACTGTCAGAGGATGACAGCATACAGAGATGAATGACAGTGTGTCTCTGAGGTTTCAGAATGGTTGAGGTCATGTGCTACCAGCGCTACGAGTAATGAAATATATGAGATATAATCTTTGATGGCTATCTGTATGTGTGTGTGTGTGTGTGTGTGTGTGTGTGTGTGTGTGTATGTGTGTGTGTGTGAGAGAGAGAGAGAGAGACAGAGAGAGGGAGAGAGAGAGAGAGAGGAAGAGAAGGGAGACGGGGACGTGCAGAATGCAACACAGCCTCCGGGCATTTCGCTTCTGAAATCACACTTGACAGTTAACCCCATGTTGTCCTGACTCCACACGCCATCTCCTTCCCATCCCCTCTAGTTCTCTTCTGCACACGCCTGCTCTGAGAGGCCCCGCCCCCTGCATACGCTCTCGAGACACTCTCCGCCTCATACCTGCCCCGATTGACAGATCTGTGCCCTTGTAGCTCAGCTAGTAGAACACGTTGCTAACACCATCAAGGTCATGAACTTGCTACACAATATGATTAAAACCGTACACGTGGAGCTGGACCGCGTCTGCTCAATGAATAAAAGTAGATATTTCCTCGAACATAAAGTAACAGTCAGAACAGGCTGCCACTTATCTTGATAGCGCTGAGGCTATTAGAGTATCGTTAGTTAGTGAATGGAGCTATTTGCACTGTTTACGGCCGTACCTGTGCGTGTCAGAGCACTTTATGAGAGTAGTTCAAGGGTGCTCGGAGGGTCTTGGGTAGCATTATGGTAGCGCTGAGTAACATTATGTGCCTGTGGGGGTAGCAGTGGCACAATGTGCTGCACGGAGGTGCTGGAATTTCACTATTGCAGCTCTGTACGTTATCACCCCCCATTCATACACACACACACACACACACACACACACACACACACACACACACACACACACACACACAAACAGACACGTACACACACTCACGCGCACACACACACAGACACGCACACACACACACCCTAGGGATAACCCCTGCAGTGCTAACCCACAGACCAGTGTGAGTTGAGCCTCCTGTTTGTGCTGCATTATTGATTACATTCTGCGTGTCTCCCTTGTAATAAAGCAAGAATGTATTTCTGTGAGCTCCTCGCCATATCCTGCGGTAATACAGCCTGCCCTGATGATGCCCATCACGCCATACCCCTGGATAGATGGAGGGTTAGAAGCGGACAACCAAAAAATCAGCTCATTGGTCTCTTTGCAGCTGAGCCTCGCTCGTTCTGATTGGCTGCGGTGCAGTGCTGTAACCATGGATACGATGCAAAAGCTGCGCTGTTAGTGCCACCGTGGGCATGCAGCCGAGAGGCGAGGGGGGTGGGGGGTTGGCTGATCGCTGAGCGCGGGGCAGCAGCAGCTGAATACTAAACGTCACAGCAGAACCCTATCTGACCCCCCCCCCCCCCCCCCCTGCTTCATTCAGCTGGCATTAGAGGAGCGTTAGAGAGCGTAGTCCACAGCAGGGGTGGGTAACACAGCGCCTGCACCAGAGGAAGGATGGGGCAGGGCAGGGGAGGGGAGGGGAGTGGAGGGGGAGTGAATGGGGGGTGGGGGAACGCCAGGGAACACCAGCCCAGATCCCCAGTCAAGTAGTAAAAAATCACACAGCATGCAATATTCATGTGGCTCCCAGGCTCAGGTCCACACAGACGCAGAGAGAGAGAGAGAGAGAGAGAGAGAGAGAGAGAAAGAGAAAGAGAAAGAGGGAGAAAGAGAGAGAGACAGAGACAGAGACAGAGAGGGGGGGTCCACCACAGATGTGGGATGCCTCAACTCTTCATCTCTTCTGTCACTGCAGTGAAAGGATGGAGGTAAACTGCATGCCCCTGTCTCTCCCTCTGCCCTCTCTCTTTCTCTCTCTCTCTCTCTCTCCCTCTCCCTCTCTCTCTCTCCCTCCCTCTCTCACTCTCTCTCTCACACACACACACACACACACACACACACACACACACACACACACACACATACACACAGCCTGACCTACTTCCACTAATAAGGGATCTCCCCCCTCAGGCCTCCCCCACTGATGCACAGGATCTCACCCCTTTTCCTCTCTCTCTTTCCCCTCTTCATCACGACCATCGTCCTCACCATCAGCATCAAAGGTTAAGAACAGACAGTCTGGGGGGTGAGACGAGTCGACTCTATTGTCTTTCCAACATCATTTAAAACCAGGACACAGCGTATCACATGCACCTGAGTGTCTAGCAGCCAAAACACTTTCCTTCATTTCACATTTGATAATAAACAGCTGCAGCATATGGATGTGTGTCTGCACGTCACAGCAGGTTGCAATTGCAGCCATTTATAACTTACATTCTTCAACAGAATCTCAATGTCTCCCTCTCATCTGTTCTCCCAACCTGATGTCCCGTCCCCCCCCACCCCCCTTACACCACCACCACCACCACCAACCCCCTGCAAAAATGGCATCTGTTGCAAACACAATTACTGCAGCCTGCCGGAAGATCAACTCTTCAACGGACCTAACGAGGGGCAATCAGGTGTGCGCTGCTCTCAGAGCCGAAAAAGATGAATAATTTAACAGGTGTGCTCATGGGACGCTGGGACTGTCGAGGGAATGTTAATTAGGAGCTCATTTAGCATTAGTGCCAATACCTGGGAGGAGAGCGTTTCAGCGAAAATGATACAGGCCTGTCAGTGGAGAGAAAACTACTGGAAAACACTTCCCTAATCATGGCACGCGTGTGCAATGTCATCAGACGTGCATGATTATGAGAATGTGCTGTGACAATTAACAGCAAATACAACTGCAGTTACCTCAGCTGACTTGACATCAATTTGTATGTGTCTGTTCTTCCATTCATCATCGTCCCCCCCATCCTCAATCTATTTTCTATAAAAGTAAAAGTATAGAGTATGCAATATCCTTGTGTTGTCCTCATAAGCCCTTAAACTCCGGAGGCACATTGTCAGCTAAAAAAGCAATCAAGGTGGATAAGGTTCCTAACCATAGCATCTCTCCTCAGAGCAGACTATCACAGATGATTAGACCGATGTGACTATGATTTCGTTTGTAGGTCTTATCTGCCGTGTTCAGCCGTGTGTCAGTGCTGGGCCGAGAAAGCCCACGATCCTGTCTGTGGCACTGTGGAAGCAATATTCGCCACCGCTGCGTAGAAAGCCCAGAACACAATCTCCCCATCTCATATATTCTAATACAACAGTGAGGGCCGCACCTCTCTCCAGCGCTCTGCTAATAGAAGGGGGTGGGGGTGGTGTGGGGGTTTTGGGCTCGAGAGATGAAAATACGACAGATTCATAAATCATAACTCAGCGGCGGGGGTGGTTTTTTACGGCAGTCATTTCAATGGAACAATTTCAGATTAAGCAGAACATTAAACCCTCTGTCTATGATCACATAAATCTATCCTCACAAGATGTCTGCTTATCTTCGCCCGCCGAGAAAACAGGTGAAGAGGGGTTGGAATCATCCCTGCTAATGCTGCTGCTTTTTACGGCATGCTGGATTCCAGTGGAAAGTGTTTCCGTGCCAATGCACTGTCCAACATTACAGTAACTCATCATGCACTGTAAGAGTCTCTGAAAGACTTTTATTTTCAGTTGAAAAATTTTCTTGCTGTCTAGAATAAACATTGGAACATAAACATTATTTTGTCATCAAATATTTGGCAGAACCAAACTCACTTGACGTAAGATTTTACACGCGTCATATTTATTGGTTGGTGGGGTGGGGGGGTTGTATTTTACAGTTCTTGTCATTTTTCATCCTTCCTATCTTGAAATGATGCAATATTTTTTGACTGACAGCAACACAAGGCCATTTAGTAGATTGCAATTAAAAGAAATGAGATGGTGAGCTCAGCACAATATGGTTTTCAGCTAGAAACACACGCTGCAGCACATTGCCTAATGAAAAGTCATAATTAATGGAGCCAATTCAGCCTCAATAATTAAGACATTAGCAATAGACTCAGAGAGCATGATGAATCGAGCATTAATACTCTTGCAGAATGCAATCCTGTGATTGGGCTTCTGAGCTTTCGAGCTACTGTTGGAAATGGCACGACATTACTTTCAGTGGTCTGCTGTGTTTACACAGCCAGAGATATTTGCTTGCCTCAGGCAAGTGCTGAATGCAAACACTCAATAATATTTACTTGATATGTGGTATGTGGGTGTTCTAAGTGTGGGGTTTGAAGAACATCGCTGGTTCTCATATATTACTTTAGTAGCTGCAACTCAGATGAATCATCCTGTAACCAAATGGTCTAATGACAAAACCACCTAAAGATCAAATATCCATTGTCCATCCACACTCCTTCCCCCACAAGAATGTGACACATTTACATAAAGTGCACTGGCGCCAAAAGTCTCATATGCCAGGCACCATGTTTGCTGTTCCTGACAAAAGGTCCGGAGGTATAACTAATTGTTGTATTCCCCAAACTGACCCTCCAGACAGACGCCTATGGGTAATCTTTTATGTCATAGTTTAAGTGTGTTTATTCTGCAGCCCTATGACTAGTTACAGTGTTCTGTTAGTGTTGTAAATTGTAGAATTCTGTGAGCATTGTGTTCTGTTTGTTAGTGCTGTAGCTAAATTGTAGAATTCTGTGCGCATTGTGTTGCTGAGACGTCGTGGTGTGCTCTTCTGTTCTTCAGAATGGAATATTGAAATAAAGCATCTGCGTTTCCATCTACAATTTGCCATAAATATATGAAAATATTTCAGGTCAGACAGTGAAAGTTTCTCACAGACAGGATAAGCATCAGCCCCAGAGGTAAGCAGCGTCTGTTTAATTTAGCAGAAAGCACACATTCACAGACACACAGACACACACACACACACACACACACACACACACACACACACACACACACACACACACAATCACATACAGTACATATGCACTAACAGGAACCTTTAACCATAGCCTCTTTATTTTCTCTCAGTTACTACATTGCAGTGATGCCAGCAACAGGCTCTTAAACGATGCCTCCAGTTTGCCCCGTGAACATAGATATGGTGCATAGGACCCGGCGGCTGATGCGGAGTGTGAGATGGCGAAGTGAGATTAGGTGCTCTCCACGGCCGCCAGCGGCAGATGGTGCACATGCCGGAACATTCCTGCCTCTTAGCTCATTTCAGATAGACGGAGCTTATCTTCCAATCCTCTGAAAGCTTTCTATTTCTATTTCCATTTCTTTTCTGTTTCTATTTCCTGGCTCAGAGGGCAATCATTACACAATCATTGTGACATGAGCATGTGTTTGTTTCCCAGCACACGCATGTCCATAAGGGGGTGATGTGATTTTACTAGAACTAATGCATGCACTTTGTGCTGTATATTTGTGTGTAATTATGTTTGAAATGTAAAATGAATGCATGAAATGATGATGTCAGGCGTCACTAGGTTGTGTGTGTGTGTTTGAGCATATGTGTGTTAGTGTTTTCATGTGTGTGTGTGTGTGTGTGTGTGTCCACTGCTTGTGTCTGGTTGGAGGGGGTAACTGCCATGCAGCTAACCATAACCAGCGGCCTTCACACGGTTCGCTGTCATGCCCTGTCCCCCTCTCCAGCTGCACTGTTCATGACGCCACCTTAAATCAGGCTTTATTGCACCGCAACGCCCGCAGTTCCAGCAGTGCGCTTTGTGTCCGCAGACAAACACACACCAGAAGCTGCCACTGAGGATTACGGTGAACGCAGCCTATCTGCCCTCTACACCTGACACACACACACACACACACACAAACACACACACACGTACACACACACAAACACACACACACACACACACACACACACACACACACACATACACAACTACAGACACAGCACTATATTTATTGCTAAGCCTGTAGTGTCTAGGTGTGGTATGCATATACATACACAGACACACACAAACATACAGAGGCAAAGATCGCCATTTGGAGGCTAGAATGTGCTGTACACACACATGAGAGCTCAGTGTACACACACACACACACACACACTTACACACAAATACACAGAGGCCTGCTGAGTACCTGGACATCACTTAAACAGATTTCTGGCCCACTGTTTCTCTCACTCTCTCTTCTCTCACTCTCTCTCTTCTCTCTCTCTCTTCTCTCACTCTCTCTCTTCTCTCTATCTCTATTCTCTCTCTCGCCCCTCCTTCCGTTTCTCTCTCTCCTCAGAGGAAGGTGTGCCAGTAAACACACAGTAAAGGAGGACGACTGGCCGGGAGTAGGACCTACTACTGTTTTTGTTTTTCTAGCAGACACCGCCATAATGCCATTGTTTTACACTGCCTCACAGAGACGGGTTGGCACCACCTCTTCCGCTGGTGGTTGGGGTTGGCATTCCTGCCTTGTTTGTGCCTCTCCTCTCCTCTCCTCTTAAGGCTTGCCCGGCCACTACTGCCACAGCCCTGCAACCACACAAGCCCTCCCTCCCTACCCTCTTCCTGTGCCCACCGCCCCCACCCTGCCCTCCATGCAGAAGACAGGCCATCAGCTCATCTCCCTGATCTCATGTGGCCTGGCGTTCACAGGTGGAGGAATTAAATGTGGAACCCATTTATCTGCAGCCTGATTCAAATGAGATCTCTCCCCCCATCTCCTGCAGCGGAAGAGCCGGTGGGTGGAGGAGGCACAAGAGGAGGACCCACAGAGAGAGAGAGAGAGAGAGAGGGAGCGAGAGCGAGTCTGGCCTTGGCCGCGAGGCTGTAAGGCTGCGATGAGGAGGAGGACGAGGGCGTGTTTGGTTTAGAGTTACGGCTCTCGTTTCCCCTTTGTGCAGGGGAGGCTGAGCTGCGGGGATGATGAATGCGGGCATTGTTCGCTGGCACTGATCAATAGGCCAGGCCTCAGCCACCATCCTTTATTCCGGGCAATTTGCAGACGGCGAGAGCAATGGTGGCGCAGAAAGAGAGAAACGGGTGCGAGTGCGAGTGCGAGTGCTTTGATGTGTGATGATGGTTTAATGGCGAGGGAGAGATGGCTGCCATCCGTGCCCTGAGATGTGGCTTTGGTGTTGTTTGTTTGTGCGTGCGCGCGCACGCGTGTGTGTGTGTGTGTTTGTGCGTGTGTGTGCGTGTGTGTGCGTGTGTATGCGTGTGTGTGTGTATGTGTGTATGTGTGTGAGTGTGTGTGTGTGTGTGTGTGTGTGTGTGTGTGTGCGCGCTCGGGTGTGTGCGTGCGTGTGTGTGTGTGTATGTGTGTTTGTCTGAGTAGGAAAGCATTTATATTTATTTACATGAGAACATGACTATGTGTGAGATGTGGTTTTGGTGTTGTTTGTTCGTGCGCACGTGTGTGTGTGTGTGTGTGTGTGTGTGTGCGCGCTCGGGTGTGTGCGTGCGTGTGTGTGTGTGTGTGTGTGTGTGTGTGTTTGTCTGACTGGGAAAGCATTTATATTTATCTATGAGAACATGACTATGTGTGAATGTGTGTTTGTGAGAAAGGGCATTGCTGATTCTGTGAGCACAGTTGTGTGTTTATGTGTGTGTGTGTGTGTGTGTGTCTATAAGACAGCCGGAGAGGCGCCGGCGGTGTGCTGGTGGAGACTAGAGTAATGGCCCTGTCCCTTTGCTTCGTCACACTCTCTCACTGCAGCCTGGAGGAGGAGGGCCCTTGTTGCTGCTTCTGCTCTGATTGGCTGAGAGCTGATAAGCCCAACCCTGTCCTGACAATGTCACCAAGCTTCAGTGTCACGGCAGGCAGATCTGCATGCTAATAAATGAGCTAATGCTGACTCTGGTAGCAGTCCACTAGAAAGCAGCACTACAAAGTTGGCTGGCCCCCTTCCTCTCAGTTTCTCCTCACCCTGAACCCTTTCTCACCCTCCATATTCTCCTCCATATTTCTCTCTCTCTGTCTGTTGCTCTCTCGCTTCTGTGCGCTACATGTTGTTTACACCCCCACACATTTCTAGCCCCAATTCTGCCACGCTGCCTAACGAGGACTCAGGACTGAGTGCAGGGTCACATGTCTCTGAGCCTCCCAAGAATATGTGACTGGACAAAAAACAAAGCCCGGTCCTGATCAATCTCTCTCTCTCTCTCTCTCTCTCTCTCTCTCTCTCTCACTCACACACACACACTCTCTCCCTCTCTCTCTCTCTATGAGCTGGCATCTCACCAAGTAGCCAACCCCCTTCCTACGACCCAAACATGGCAGGAGCAACACAAGGGTAGCAGGTCAGTGGTGAAGGGATTACATTATCAGAGACAGATTTGGCATGGCATTCAGGGATTTCCACCCCCCCCCCCCAAAAAAAAACACAACAGGGACAGAAGCTGCTTAGGTTTTTGAAAGCAGGATATTCAACACACAGATTAATTCTCACTTCCTAGTTTCTATTTTCTGTCTGTCTGCAGTGACCACAGACGCTGTTTTCATTAGTCACTAGCAATTGATTAGTTTTTGCCAATGGGTGTGCTCGAAAATCCTCTTACAACAGAGGAAAATGCTACTCACAGTGTAAATTAGTTTCAACTGAGTTTTTTTGTTGTGCCTTGGGTATGATGGTGAAACACAGAACGTCCAGCACCCTTATTTTTAGCTAATGGTTGAAAATATAGTTTTTTTCTTTCAAGGAGATAATAATCCTTATCCACTGTTTTGTGCGGCCAGAAAAAAAATAAGAAACTCCTCTGCACCAATGCCCTGCTGACGTTCCTACCAAGCGAGAGAGCACAGACTGGCTGCAGCTGGCTGCCATTCACTGCCCAGCACAGACTCAAGCAGAGAGAGAGAGAGAGAGAGAGAGAGAGAGAGAGAGAGAGCGAGAGAGAGAAAGAAAAGATGGGCACAGAGCCAGATCAAGGGATCTTTGGTGAGTAGGTAGAAAGCTGGATGCTTCTCAGGCAAACATACACAACGCTGACAGAAAGAGAGAGGACAAGAGAGAGAGAGAGAGAGAGAGAGAGAGAAAGAGAGAGAGAGAGAGTGAGAGAGAGTGAGAGAGAGAGCAAGAGAGAGGGAGAGAGAGAGAGAGAGAGCAGGAGAGAGAGAGAGAGCAAGAGAGAGAGAGAGAGAGAGAGAGAAAGAGCGATGGAGAAATGGAGGCCTTCAGTGGTGTAAACTCTTGTCCCCTCTGTAACCCTGCTAATCTGTGCCCTGAGCTCCAAGAGAACAACAGGCCAGCCAGCATCAGGCCTCCAGCTGCCTGCCACCTCACTCCACTGCTCACTTCGCTGGGGACATACATGGCCATGGCTTACAGCAGCACCAGACACCACTGTCACCCTCAGTGGTTGAATATGTTCTCTATTCGGCATAATGTTTAGAGGAACATATAGTTCACGACAACAAAATGAAAGCATAGTGGGAATGGGAGAAAAAAGAGTGGATAATGATGTGTGTCAGAAAGCACAAATCAGGGAGAGACACAGAGAAAGGGAGAAAGAAAGAGGGACACTGAGGGAGATATATAAGTACATATAAAGTATTGACCTACTGGGATTCTGACACCCCTCCCCACCTCCTAGTACACAAGCACAAATAAACCAACAGCCATTTGGAAGGCAGATCCTGCTGTGTTTACTAGCGTCTGGGCCACAGCTTCAGCAAAGCCCTTATATGTCCTACTCACCCATCCGTGTCCTGGAAATTGACGTTCACCCTCTTGGCAGTGCCCAGCAATTCTGTAAGAGAGAGACAGAGAGAGAGCCAAAAAAGGGATGAGCACAGAAGCCACCATTACAATCAGCATATTACTCATGACATTGACAATGTACTTTAACATATGAGACGCACATTTTTAATAAAAATAAATATGGTATTGTTTCTTCATAGACAGTTTAGAGCCAGTTCCGACATAAGTCACCCAAAAGGTACTGTAGCAAGCAAAGAGAGATGAAAGTAAAATCTGTTTTTCTCATGTTTACGCTCAGGCCGACCCCCCCGACCAGTGTGAGGTGTGTGTGGATGGAGTTTGTCAGCTGGAGCTTGGCAGTGCTAGGCTGTGCGGTCCCCCCCCCCCCCCCCCATACGAGCCGCTCCGCTGGTGTCAGCTTAGCTTAGCGCTGCTTCCTCGGTGCTTAGTGCTGTGACCCGGCCCGGAGCAGTGCCAAGACCTCCCCACACTGGGCCGATCCCAGAGAGAGAGAGAGGGAGGGAGATAAAGAGAGGGAGAGAGAGAGACAGAGAGAGAAAGAGAGAGAGAGAGAGAGAGAGAGAGAGAAAGACTGCTTCTCCTCCTCCTCTGCTCCAGACACCTAAACCTTTCCCTGAACCTTTTGTAGACCCCCCCCCCCTCACACATACACACTCTCTCTCCCTCTCACATACACACATGCATACACACACACACACACACACACACACACACACACACACACACACACACACACACACACACACACCACACACACACACACACACACACACACACACACATGCACACACACAGACGATGCCTCAGGAATGACCACACTTCATGAAAACAAAACAGGAACACTCCCGGTTCCTAGTGCCAGCATTCTGGCGCAGAGCACAGGTGTTCCTCATCCATGAACTCCACAGGAAATCTACCCTGGCCCCGGGAGCACAGCTGTCTCTCACTTCCTCCTCCTGCTCCCCTCCTGCAGACAGGGGGTAGGCAGGAGCAAGAGTGTTTATCTCCCGCAGTGGTGGCTCCCTGGGGGAGAGGAAACCGGTCGGTGCAGCTTTTCCCGTCGAGCTCCTCATCGATTTTCCGCGCGGCTATTTTAATTTGTCGTGGTGCCTGGGCATGTGCACCACTGATGCGTGGCTGTAAATCATCACCACTTCCACACAGGATCCAGGTGGGTGTTTGATTACGAGAGGGTGCCCTTCCTGCAGGGGTTGCTTCTAGATTGTTCTATAAGCAGGCGCAATTCAGTCTGGGGTCACGAAAGGGCAAGCGGGGGATAGGCTGCGGGCTCAGAACAGGGTGGGGCAGCACACACACACTCCCCTGTCATGAATCTTAAGTCCCTTTCACAAGGACGCGCCAGAGCTTCTCATAAAAGATCGGAGGTCACGTAGCACTATCTTGGTATCATACTCAATGTTAAAAAACGGGGAATACACAAGGACGTCGTCATGTGGATGACATGTGTGCACACAACGCAGCCACAAAGGGCGGCAGTCATTTTTCCTAAGCGCCCCATAGAGGACAGATATGGCAGAGAGGGTTACGTCACTGACAATGACTCCTTCACAGAGTCGCCGCACACAGAACAGCCAGCCGATTCAGACACGAGATGTTATGGCGACAAAAAGACCTCAGTCAGTCAGTGTGACAGGCCATTTTCCTTTTTGATTTGTTTCCTCTCTCTGCCTCCTCCCTCACTGTACTGTGAGCACGCCGCCTCTGAAGCCTGGCTCCAACGACCCCCCCTGGGGGAGGCAGATGAGGTGGCGGAGGGATCTCGGGCTGTGAAACGGCAAACAGTGAGTTTGGTAACAGGAAGTGCCACGCTGCCGCTGAGCATTCTATTTGCTTACACAGCATGGGGTGGATTGGATTCCAGCTCCCAGGTCCCACCGAAGCGCCACCTGAGGTTGGGAGCAGGCCAGCGCACTGAGCAGGTCAACAGCTGTGCACTCCCCCTCTGTCAGCTTTCACGCTGTCTGTCTGTCTGGCTGGCTTTCACTCTGTCTGTCTGTCTGGCTTTCACTCTGTCTGGCTTTCAACTACTCTCTGTCTGCCTGTGTCTTTCAGCTTTTTTGTCTGTGTGCTCTTCCATTTCATTCTTTATTACACTACTTGTTTTTCTGTTATATTCATATTTCAGTTAATATGACATGTTTTTAGTCTTATTCTAATGTAGAGATCTGTGTGTATGTGTATGTGTGCGTGTGTATCTTTGTGTGTGTGTGAGTGTGTGTGTGTGTGTGTCCCTGGAGCAAATTGTCACCCTCCAAGGAGAGGCTGAGCAGGGACACTAAATCTCAATGTGATGACAGCGAGGTCAGTGCCCTTAGAACCCTATGTGTGTGTGTGTGTGTGTGTGTGTGTGTGTGTGTGTGTGTGTGTGTGTGTGAGTGAGAGAGAGGAAGGGGGGGCAGAGAGACAAAATTAAATTGAAAGAGAGAATAAGACTTGGGAAGGGAGGGGGGATGAAGCTAGAGAGGGAGAAGAGAGAGGACTGGAGCGAGTGAGAGGGGGAAAGACAGTGGTGACAAGTGAGATGGAATGATGGTGCAAGTCTGGGTTTAATGACTCAGAGGTCACCGAGAGGTCCATCTCTTCACTGTCTCTCTCTCTCTCTCTCTCTCTCTCTCCCTCTGTCCTCCTCCTGTCTCTTCATCTGTTTGTCACATGGTGTTCTGTGTACTGGATTTTTTTAACCTTTCCGGTGAGTGAAGCACTAGCGTGCAGCAGGGGAGATGGTTGAGGGACGCCTGTGTGTGTGTGTGTGTGTGTGTGTGTGTGTGTGTGTGTGTGCGTGCGGTCGTGTGTGTGTGTAAAGCTCATAGGCTCACTTCCTGAAGAGGAGGGCAGTGTGACAGAGTATCATCACTATGGTTGAGTATGTTCACTGACTTGCCATATCAATGAGCCTGTTTTTTCAGCTTGGTTTTTCAGTCAGTGTGCAGGGCTGATACCCCATAGACTCAATCAGTGTGCAGGGCTGATACCCCATATACCTGGATTGGAGGCAGAGTGGGGTGACGGCTCTGTCCCTCTGCTACAGAGGCCTGTTCCACTGCGTGGGAGTGAGAGGCCTCACACGCTCCAAGCCCTGAAGAGCTTTGCTCCAGAAGGCATCCGCCAACAGAGAGGGGGATCGACTCTCGTGAGCTACTTCAGGTAAACCCTCTCTTAGGAGGACAGAGAAACCCAACACCGTTATTCCAATCACCCAGAGGCACAGAGGAACTACAAGCGTGTGGTGTGAACAGAGGCCAATTTTACTTTTCACTTTTAATTCATCTTACAAAAGCACACCAGCAGGGGTGATATCTAATTGTTCTGCAGGATTCTGTTTGAAGTTCTCCGCAGGGCTTCCATGGAGAGCGTAAGCGGAGCTGGGGTGAGTGCCGGGGCCAGTGCTCTGCCGAGAGGATTGGATCATTACGGAGACCATTGGAGACAACAAATAGCTTAGTGCCTCCTCAACAAGCTCAGGTCGCAGTGTGAGACGATTGGGGATGCGGCACATCAAGGCTACGCAGACGCAAGGGTGCTGCCCTGGGGAGGTATGTGTTTGTTTTTGGTGTATGTGTGTGTGTGTGTGTGTGTTTGTTTTTGTTGTGTGTGTGTGTATGTATGTGTGTGTGTGTGTGTGTGTGAGTTTGTGTGAGTTTGTGTGAGTTTGTGTATGCGTGTGAAAGAAAGAGGGGAATAAAGTGTGGTTGTAGTTGGTATGTCTGTGTGAGTGTATGGGTAGACTGATATATATGCATGTGTGTGTGTGTGTGTGTGTGTGTGTGTGTGTGTGTGTGTGTGTGTGTGTGTGTGTGTGAGTGTTGGGAGGTATTCCACATCACGTTAACAAGTTTCTCTGCAGGGGTCTCTTAGTAGAAGGGAAAGCACACAGTTGCGGTCTCCCAGACAACAAAGTAAATAAAATCTTCTTAGAGGCTTAACCAGCACATTGACCTACACGGAAGATGACTGCAATTTTAAATAAAGAACCAAACTCTCAACAGACAGACAATAAAGGCTTTCACTGGATGATTATGCTATGCAGAGATATGAAAGGATGCAGATCCCACCTATTCAACCAATCACCAGTCTGAGACCTAACCGATACCCCAACTCTTCCCATGGAAGTACAAAAACACAGAGCCTACTGATGAAACAGAGAGGTCATCAACATGCCTTGTGTCCTGCGCTGGGACCTGACTGATTCAGCAGCGCTGTTGGCACATAGGTGAGAGACACCAGCAGCAGACTTCGGTCCACTTGACCAGGACAGATAGGTGAGAGACACCAGCAGCAGACTTCGCTCCATTTGACCAGGACAGATAGGTGAGAGACACCAGCAGCAGACTTCGGTCCACTTGACCAGGACAGATAGGTGAGAGACACCAGCAGCAGACTTCGGTCCACTTGACCAGGACAGATAGGTGTGAGACACCAGCAGCAGACTTCGGTCCACTTGACCAGGACAGATAGGTGTGAGACACCAGCAGCAGACTTCGGTCCACTTGACCAGGACAGATAGGTGAGAGACACCAGCAGCAGACTTCGGTCCACTGTCAGCCTCTCCAGACCCACTCCTCTTGCTGTGAGCGACAGAAGGGAACCGACCCACATGAGTCTCTGTGTAACTCCTGCCAAGTGTGCCAAGTGACAAGAGCCACCTCTTAGAGATTCACACCTGTGGAATTCTGACAACCAATCAACTGAAAGAAATCAAAGGAGATAAGCATCACTAGACAGCAAGGCCTGTAAATGACAACAATAACAGCGACGTTGCAAAATAAACCACTTTCTCCCTGTGACAGTAGATCACGTGATATAGAGTGGCAGAGCATGGCCATAGTTATGCTTATTATGCCGAGTTAGCTGTGAAGAGTTAGCATGGATTACTGACTGTATGCGAAACAGGTTGCAATGTTTTCAAAAAGTTTAAAATTAAGTTGATGAGGATCCTCCACCTGCAAGACCCTGACGATCCTCCTTTGGTCTCAGTTGGCAGACCAGAGGCGTCAGTCACTCAACTTTAAAAATGTAATTTGCATTTGTATATGTGCTACTTAAAGGATAGGGGATTTAATTCTAATTACCAAGCTGTCCTCCACACAAGATGGTCCCCTGGAACAAGTGTCCTTTGTAAGCAGAGTGTAATACTAACCACAGGCTGAACAGTAATTGTGCCCTCAGCGAACAAAACCTGCAGGAACGTCCTTGGATGTAAGTGGAAATTGGACAAGCACACGTGTTGCTCTGATATAGTGCTCGTGCAATATAGTATTGAACTCATTGTGTTTGTGTGAGCCTCTCATATCTCTTTCTCTGTTAACACACACATGTGGAAACATACACACAGACAGTCTGCCTCAGGGCGGGCTGGGCAGTTAGTGGGGCAGCTATATCAGGAGGAGGACCCCACACATCTGGAGCTGGTAAGCATCAGGGATACACATGTGTGTGTGTGTGTGTGTGTGTGTGTGTGTGTGTGTGTGTGTGTGTGTGAGTGTGTGTGTGCATATGTACGCATGTGGT
>NC_045152.1:7616714-7776714 GCF_900700415.2 Clupea harengus | reverse complement strand
AACGTTCCGGCAACTCACAACAGCTCTTGGACTGTGCTGTTCTGAGCCTTCGTAACACTGAGATTGGAGGTGGTTGCTAGGCAACAAGCATCCTTTAGTTCTTCCTACACATGTGCACACAAATTAGTGCAGGGCACCCACACGGGCTTTCCGACAGGGTTTACTAAAACACACACACACACACACACACACACACACCCACACACACAAACACACACACACTTCCAATCCACATGTATGTATAAGCGCATAAACTCTTGCGCATACAGTTTGTCAAGTTAGTCAGAAAAATTATTGTATTACTATGATGTGTAATGTATTCATTAGTGTATGAGCATATGCCCGTGTGTTTGTGTGTGTGTGTGTGTCTGCTCAACTGTGCATTTGTCAGTGTTTATTAATTGGTTGATATGCATATGTGTGTGTGTGTGTTTGTGCTCAAACTGTGCATTTGTCAGTGTTTATTAATTTGTTGATATGCATATGTGTGTATGTGTGCTTGCGCTCCCTTCCCTAAACACCCGGAGACTCATCTGCAGTCAGGTGAGGCAGACTACCCCTCATCTTCTGACAACAAATCCATGGCAGACAGCAGTGCTACATTACAGTAATATCTGTATTGATCATCACCCTAATTACTGCAGCACTCCAACCCCGCCCACACAGCGTGTGTGTGCGTGTGTGTGCGTGTGTATGTGTGTGTTTGTGTTTGTGTTTTTGTGTGTGTGTGTGTTTGTGTGTGTTTGTGCGTGTGTGTGTGTGTGTGTGTGTGCGTGTGTGTGTGGGCCCTCTGTGTGGGCACTGGCACTGGCTCTGGCTCCGGCCGTGCTAAACAAATTAAATCCTGCCAGTCCAATACCACAAATCAAGTTACACAACTTCATCTTTGGAGACAATATGAATCCAGTCACTTAGGGCTGGGCGGTATGACGGTATATGCCGTGCAACGGTAGAAATGTGTCAACCGGGAGAGATTTGGCCATACCGTTTCAACCGCGGTATACTCTTATTTTGAAATCCAATCGATTTATTTTTAGATAATGACCTCCGAACTATACTTCATCCCTCTTATTCTACAGTAACTCGCCAAAACAATAGACATTCCTCCAAAAATACCTCTTTAACGATTTTGTAGCCGTTTTGTGATTTCTGCTGAGAAATAAAATAGAACTCTAAAGTTTCAGGTGTTGCGTAGCAACCCATTACTTCCCGTTACGTTAAATGACCGGACTACTTGCGGAATGATATGAAAGATGGTTAGCGGTCATTACATTTTCGCAGCAGTGAACATAAAGAAATTACAGACCTGCGAACGTTGGGGTGGCCCATTCAAAATCAACGGAACTTTTTTGAACATTCTGAAGAGCCGTATAATACGATACCCAGTACAATTTTTATGCACATAACCTGCAAGGGCTATCATGCCTACTTGTTGAGTAATCCTCGACTGTTGGGCAAGATTCAATATACTGAAAAATATGGACTGAAAAGTGTCTAGTGTAGGCATTTATTTTTCAGTATTTCAAAGTGAATGAGCTGTGAGAGCACAAGAACAGTGAGCGTCTAGCAGCGATTATCATATACATGTATGTATGTCAACGGCGATTACGGCCAAACCAACGAGATTCTAAGTAATATGGAGACAAAACTTTTTTTGGTACTCCACGTAGATCATAAACCTTTGAATATAAAAACGACTCAGTGAAATCGGTTGAGAAATATAAACGCTATCTATAGTGCTTTTTATCCAGAAAAACTGCAGCTCCATCATTTACTTGTGTCTGTTTACAGACCAGTCATCACCTCGTCATCACGTTAGCACGTCGCAGCAACGGGCTGAGGCGGTCGACGGAGCGTCTATGTATATATGTCTATGTGTAATGTCCAACTTCTTAATTTTTTTATTTTAATATGTGGCCATATAAATACAATATCTCATCATTATTGCGTTAACATATGGACACACATTGAAAAGAAAGTTTTAACACTTCAGTTATCTTCTGAAAGTACATTAAAGAACCACTGAAACATAAGCACTGGACTAAATGCCACAGAAAGATTTTTCCTTTTTCTTTTTCTTTTTTACATACACTTTGCTTTTATTTTACTATTTAAAGATTCACTATTGCTTAGGCCAATAGCCTATTGAGGCAGTATTGTTTCTGCACCTTAGTGTTCTTAAGGGTCAATAAATAAATGTCTGTGGACACATTTCGCCACCGCTGAAGTGTCCTCTTTTTCAAAAACCCAAATCTGGTCACCCTACGTATAATAAACCGTGATATATACCGTAACCGTGATATAAAATTACAAATACCGTGATAGAAGATTTTGGTCATATCACCCACCCCTACAGTCACTTAAAGCCACCGGAACCATGCATGAATCTTGCATGTCAAATGGCAATCCCATAATTCACACTTGTGATATATGATAGCAGTGAAACGGGAACTCTATGGTACTGCCTGGATTGCAGTGAGTGCCGCTCCACATTTGCAATAGAGTAGATTTTGATAGCGGTCTTCCTGTTTCCGCTATCAACCACAACTGGAGTGGAGGAAGTGTGAGTCCAAGTTTCCCCTCTGTGCTGACTGATGGCCCCTCTTTGTCAGAGTGACACCACTTAATTTGATTTTGACAGCATGTGTCACGGTGAATATCCTCCCTGCCCCCGGTGACAACCAGTCACACACACGTGTGAACGCAATTGTGCTCATACTCTCCTACCCACAAATATGTGCTTACACATACACAATCATACTGTCTTGCAAACTCACAATAACTCACCCATACACTCATTTTCACTTGGCATACATGTGCACACACACATCTTCTGTTTGTACCCCCGCAAATAGATTTGCACTCTCTCTGATTCACACATACACATTCACACACACACACACACACACATACATACACACATACATACACACACACACACACACACACACACACACACACACACACACACACAACAAGCTTAATATATCTCATCTACTGTCTCTTCCTCATCCTCCAGAATAATTTACCCCATCCCCTATCCTGTGCAGCTGGACAACTTAGCCGCACAGCAAGGCTTGCATCCTGCCCTCATCCGGGCCCTGATTGGATGAAAGCCCTAGCTCTGGATAACAGCGATGTCCTTCCCCATGACAAAGCACATCTGGCCTTCATCAAATCCAGCTCTGACCCCCCGCTGCTACATGCTACCCTCTTTAAGAGATGATGGAGCATAGGATATATTATGTGTTTGTGTGTGTGTGTGCATGTGTGAGTGAGTGAGAGAGAGAGAGACAGAGAGAGATAGACAGACTAAGAGAGAGAGAGATACAGACAGACTGAGAGAGAGAGAGAGAGACAGACAGACTGAGAGAGAGAGAAACAGAGAGAGACAGACAGACTGAGAGTGAGAGAGAGAGAGAGATACAGACAGACTAAGAGAAAGATAGACAGACTGAGAGAGAAAGAGAGAGAGAGATACAGACAGACTGAGAGAGAGAGAGATACAGAGAAAAAGAGAGAAAGAGAGAGAGAGAGAGAGAGAGTACCCCAACACTGTTTTATCAACCTTGCTTTCCCCACTGAACCCCACTGCACCCTCTGTGACTGCTTTGATGTTAATGTCAGCGCTGCATCCAAATGCATGTTCAGGGCGAGGGCAGCAGAGCGAGGCTCAGATGGAGCGGCTGCCATATTTCTTTCATCGACCCAATCCAACAGATGAGAGACTGCGCTTACGCAGGGAGACGAGACAAGATGAGATGAGATGAGATGAGATGAGATGAGATGAGGCGAGACTCTTTCAGTAAATTAGAATAGGGGGCTCTCGGCTCGGAGCCCAAGGTTCTTAACAAGAGAGGGGGTTGATGGGAGATTATAACCTCCACCTCCTCCATCTAGCGCTCGGCAGGGGTGAAGGGGTCCAGGCCACATTCCCAGAGCCTGTGGAAGAATGAAGCGAGGAGGAGAGGACTGTCTGTCTGTCCGCCGCTGAAGAGCCACGCCAACAGACAGTGGACCGGCGCAGAGAGACGCTGGGACGGACAGAAGGACTATTGTTTCGAGGAAGAGAGGGAGGAAGCTGGAGAGAGCTCAGCAGTTGTTGCCGCTGCCAGGCCCGGAGTGAATTCATTTCCTATAAATACTTTCTTTGCTTTCAGAACCGACCCGTTGGATCACTTCCTGCCCGACACTTTTCAGCCTCACGACGGGTCTCAGAAGAATTCCCTCTGCTGTTTGCGCACAAGCAACACTTTGGGGAATTCGGATAGAGACACTGCAAGCTAGCATTTAGCTGGCACACCACCCGTGATCTTGATTCATTAAAAAAAGCATAAAACAAACAAAATATCCTTCGTACAATTGATGACAGACAGAAAAGACAAACATATATCTAGAAATAGAAACTTCAAGAATGCCACCCAGTCCGAAAACAAAAACATATAAAACTAAGATACCTCCAGTTTACTGAGTGACTCAGCATTGCCTGTGGTGGGCATTAGCACCCAATATCATCTGGAGAGTGTGGCGCCCCATAAGAAGCACAAGCAGGCACGGTGCCCATACAACACTCCAACTTGATGCGGCAAGGGACACAGGGAGTGTTTTGGCCCCTCTGGCACAAGGAAAACGGGGAGTGTTTTGGCCCCTCTGGCAAGGTACACTGGGAGTGTTTTGGCCCCTCTGGCACAAGTGCTGACTTCAGGTTGCACTCACACCTTTTCTAATCTGACCCACTCTCCCACCTCCTGACGGTTGGATTCCGCCAATCCAGTGTTTTTTCCCCCAGTAATCAAACGTCTCCCCTTGAGCTCTGAGCATGTCAGCATCTCACACAGTTTGTGAGGCACCTGGAGACAGTGAGCAGCCATGGGCGAGTGTACCAACAACAACGGCCTGAGGTGCTATTTACTGAATTTATTTCCATGGTGACTAATGAGCAATTTGCATTCAGAGAATCACGTTTTCCTCCCCTAGGCAAAACGTCTCTCTTGCTATACACAATACACAAAATCACTTTTCCCCCACCACCACCACCACCTATTTTCGCCATGTGCCTCCAGCCCGCTCTAAAGAAGCTACTGTTTTATTTCTCTCCTAAATCGGAAAGGTGATCTCAAGGTGTGCAACCAGACAGGCCCACAGCAAGGGGCCGCGCTGTTATCTCCTCCGCGTGTGTCACAGATACAAACGAGGCCAGCGCTCTAATGGAGGACAGGAAACAAGCCCCCGTGGTTAGCTGGCCGCCACCGCTGCCGCCACCGCGTCCCCTCATTACCTGTCTCGCGACACACGACACAGTGTTTACGGTCCATGCAGAGAGAGGCAGCCGCTGTTCAAGAGGCCGTGCTGCATTAGCGTGCCTGGTGGTAGAGGGTCTCGTGATTAAAGCCAGCTCATTAGAGATAGACAGAACAGACCTTTTTGATGAACTGGTGGAAAGAGACACAGCAGAAAATGAAAGAGAAGAAACACAAGCAGGCCTAGCCCGCCTCTTGCAGTGGCGCTTCCCTGATTCAGTTAATGAGGGGAGAAAAAAAACAAAAAAACTCCTCTCCTGGCTTCCGTCTGCCTTGTCTGGCTGCCTGGCGGCTGGCTGTGCATGCGACACATCTGGCCTTCTCAGAAACACATCTGGATCGATGGCAGTCTCTCCGCGGGGGCCGCTCGCCCCAAACCGCTGATGTATTCTAATGCAGCCGTGAATTAGATTTCCTGGAGGTAAGTGTGTTATTGCGCCCCTCAGCGTGACAGGGGAGGATGAGAGTGTGAGCTGTTTGGGAATTGCTGGCCTCATTGCTGCCTCCCTCCCTCCTTCCCTCCCTCCCTCCCTCCCCACCTCTCTCTGTCTGTCTATCCCTATCTCTTTTCTTTTTTCTCTTTCCCTCCCCTCTCCTCAACAGCTCTCCTCATCCTAGGCATGCAGGAGGATGGACATGAAGACTAAGGCCCTGTAGCTACTCTCCCCGTTGTTTACTGAGCTGTGTGACATGGGAAGCTGGCTGGGCTGATTAGTACTGAGCCACTGATCAATATTTACTCATCCGCACAGAGGAATGGTGTCCGTTGGCCTCCAGTCAGACCCCAAGGCCTCCGCTTGCCGGGGGGCCCTTGGGGTCCCCATGCCGTCGGCCATTTGGGCCTGTCTTGTGATGGCCACAGAAGTGATAATGCACCAGGGAGGTTAAGTTCAGTGAGACTTGCTACATCAGAGGAAGAGAGAAAAGACATGTGGGTATCCCTCCTCCTGCTTCTCTCTCTCTCTCTCTCTCT
Source organism: Clupea harengus (assembly GCF_900700415.2). Classification (NCBI taxonomy): domain Eukaryota; kingdom Metazoa; phylum Chordata; class Actinopteri; order Clupeiformes; family Clupeidae; genus Clupea; species Clupea harengus. The sequence continues at coordinate 7,770,441 of NC_045152.1, read as the reverse complement.
CTCTCCTATCACTGTGGTAAAATGATGGTAGAGAGTGATCGAGAAAAAGAGTAAGGGAAAGAGTGTGTGTGTGTGTGTGTGTATGTGTGTATGTGTGTGTGTGAGAGAGAGAGAGAGAGATCGAGAGAGAGAGAGAGAGAGAGAGAGAGAGAGAGAGTACAGAATACAGTGAGGAATGTCAGGAAGAGGCCATAACATTACTGTCAAAAGGCTTTAGTGTGAGCATTTTCTTCAGGCAGGAAACGTCGTGGGGATCAGGTTAATGGAAGCTGAAAGCTGGGCTCTGGAAGGTAAATAAATGGATGGAGAGAGGGAGGGAAAGGAAGAGAGGGAGAGAGGAAGAGGGGAGAGAGAGCACGCTGGGGTGGGTAAGTCAGGGGACACAGGATGAAGAGTGGAAGAGCGCATGCGTCAGGAAAAGATTAGTAGAGAATAACAGAGAGGGTGAGAAGGGGATGAAGGAGGCAAAGAGAGAGGCAACATTTGATTTCAATCCCCTGGTGATGCAGCGCACATACATGTACCTCTTCTTCTTGCAGGCATGAGGTCCACCCCCCCCCCCTCTGTTTCTCTCTCTCTCTCTCTCTGATTCTGTTTCTCTCTCTCTGATTCTCTCTGTTCCTCTCTTTCTGTTTCTCTCTCTGATTCTGTTTCTCATTCTCGCCTCTCTGTCTCTGTTTCTCTCTCTCTGTTTCTCTCTCTCTCTCTGATTCTCTCTCTCTCTCGCCTGCACTACAGAACTCTTCCACACTCTGTGCCTTGTGTGTTACGTGTTTGGCCACATGGAGAACTCCTGCAGTGGAGATGGGAGCTGTAATCTCTCGTGTGGGTTTATGCCACTCATAAATAACGTCTGTGTTTATTCTCCTGCTCCGGAAAGAGCCGACATAGGCACATGCGTGCGAAGCCCAGAGACAGGCTCTCTATCTCCAGTATGTGTATGTGTGTGTGTGTGTGTGTGTGTGTGTATGTGACAGCGTGACAGCATGTGGCTAGGCATCACTCTATCCATGTTCATGACTGTCCTTGAGTGAGTGAGAGCATGTTTGTGTTTGAGTGTGTGTCTGTGTGTGTGTTTGCACGAAAGGGTGTGTGTTCTGTTTATGTTTGTGGTAGCGTGACTGCATGTGGCTATTTGTGACTCTATCCATGACTATCCTTCGGTGTCTTCTGTTTCTGCATGGCTGCGTGTGTGTGTGTGTGTGTGTGAGTCTGTGTGTGTGTGGGAGTGAGTGTGTTTGTTGCATTGCGACTGTAATGGCAGCTTATGTAAAAGCACTCATAAACTGATGGTGTTACAGTAGGTGGCCTTGTGACCGCGAGGGAATCGGTTGATCCTCCCATTGATGCTGATGACGCCAGCTCCAAACAGACGTCCTAGCTGAAGGCATTCTGGCGTGCGGCCGGCCAAGTGACGCTTTTTAGCAGCGCGAATGGGCAGCCTCTCAGCGCGGATAAAACCATTCACGCCCCTGGGGCCTGGCAAATAAGCACGGAAATGAGCCAATTGCACTCGTTCCTAAATGATCAATTAGTCATTCAAACGTCATTATGCATTTAAATGTTGGCAAGGGATATTTTTTTCCGAGCTGTGTCGCTTTCGCGTGCTGGCCGCTGGGCACAAGGTACTGTTCATTCAAATAACCCTTCCTCCCTCTCTCTCTCTTTCTCCCCTCTCTCTCTCTCTCTCCCTCTCTCCCCCTTTCTCTCTCTCTCGCTCTCTCTCTCTCTCCCTCTCCCTCTCCCCCCTCTCTCTCCCTCTCTCCCTCTCTCCCTCTCTCTCTCTCCCCCTTTCTCTCTCTCTCTCTCTCTCCCTCTCCCCCCCCTCTCTCTCCCTCTCTCTCTCCCTCTCGCTCTCTCTCTCTCTCTCTCGCTGCCAGGGTGGAGGGGGAGAGTTGAGGGGTGCAGGGGGGCTTTGCCTCTCCGCGCCTCAGTGCCGGACAATAAGGAGCCCCCTCTTCTCAGACTGACTAAAGTTTTTAGTCAAGAGCGCGGGCCAGTGAGGGAAACTCCTGGCCCTGCTGAAAGGCACCTTGGAAAGGGCGCTGCTGAACACCCTGTAGCTGAACTCCCAGTTATGACAGCATGCGGCATTAATGATTCTGGAAATGATGGCAGGGCCGCTGCGTTAGATAGAATTTTCCAGTGCGCGGGAAATGCTGCTGAAGCATCTCCAAACATGTGAGAGGACCCAACGACTGGGTGTGTGTGTGTGTGTGTGTGTGTGTGTGTGTGTGCATGTGAGAGGACCGAATGACTGGCTGCACAAACGGTCTATGTTAGTCACAGGCTCTGTGTGAGTGTGTGTGTGTGTGTGTGTGTGCATATGTGTGTGCGTGTGTGTGTGTGCGTGAGAGAGAGAGAGTGAGAGAGAGAAATTGTGTGCATACCATATTTGTGTGTGTGTATGTAAATATTTGTCAGCATTTGTCTGAATGCATGACCATCTGTATATGTCTGTGACTCTCTTCATACGCATCAGTGAGTGTGCTTGTGTGTATGTGTGTGAATCTCTCCCTTTGGAACAGTGTGTGTGTGTGTGTGTGTGTTTGTGTGTATGTGCGTGAGAGAGACTGTGTGTGTTGACCAATGTTACCCATGTGTGTGACAACATTCAGCATTCCAGAACTCAATGCCTCTCCTCAGCAGCAGGTGGGTGATGTCATTCTGCCAGAACCCTTCCCCCAACACACACACACACACACACACACCAGTCTCCGTCTCAGCTGCATTAACATCTCAATACGCCTGGGGGGGTTAGGGGGGGCGGGGGGGCATGAGGGGGCATCCATGGCTGCAGCAGGGGTTGGCCCGGGTTCTTGTGCTGTCACTCTCTTAGCGGGGGCACATTGCTGGTGTTTTGATTCCTCCCCTTTTGGGGCAGTCCCCGGCAGCAGCATCTGCTGGTGCCGCTGCACCGCACCGTACCGCGCCTCCTCCTCTTCCCAGAGTGCTGCGGAGGTCTCCTCGGGTCACCGCCTCCTCTGGAGGACGACCAAAAGACCCTGTGCCCCCAATATTATGCTGCCGAGTGTGGGCGGTGGGAGGTGTGTTAGTGTTTTCATAAGACTCTATCCGCATGTGTGTGTGTGTGTGTGTGCATGCGTGTGTTTTTGCATGGGTGTGAGGGTGTCTGTGTGTGCATGCGTGTGTTTTTTTGCATGGGTGTGTGAGGGTGTCTGTGTGTGCATGCGTGTGTTTTTTTGCATTGGTGTGAGGGTTTCACTGCTTCTGCCTGACTGGAGTGGAACCATGCACTGCAGTCATGCAAGTGAAAGCATGAACTACACATTCATCAGTTACTAAACCAAACAAAGCGCTTCAGTGTTAGCTAGACGTCAGTACCAGAGATCTCCACTGTAGTGAGCCGTAGAGTTAGGCATAACCCACGTGTCCTGAGCCACTGAAGGGTTTAATTAGCATGAAAAATGATGTAATGTTGTGTGTAATGACAGGGGTGAATATCATGAATGCCCACTTATAGGTCAAGTAGGGGAGAGTGGGGACAGTTGTAACATGTTTAATTTCTCAGCTCGTGTCTAAGGTAATGCTATGAGACTCACGGACAACACGTGTGATGGCAACACCATTCACAATTTCAGCTTGTGTCAAAATCTCTGTCAAAAGTTATTGACAGAAGTCAATAATATGATAGAGGGCTGTTTTGGTGCTTTGCTTTGATATGGCTGGTGAAGCTGAGATATGAGTCTATTAGAACACCAAGGTTTTCAGAGCCAGAGAATCACTTTGGTTCAGAAAATTGCTGCGTTGATAGAAAAAGTTATAGTTATAAAAGGAAGATTTGTTTATAGTTCTTTAACACAGACACATCCAGAGTTCTCTCTTGTAAGAGTGGCTTAATAGCACCTGTTTTTAGCAGTGAGTTATTCACTATTTGCTGCAAATCAATTGTTACAGACTTAAAAATAGATTTGAAAAAGTCAGACAGCTGTGTGTTGAGACAACATGTTGATGATTTAAGATGCTGAACCTTTTCCTCTGGAGGTTTTTGATTTGTATTAAATATCAATTGTATTAAATTGTGACACAATACAATAAGTTATTTCTAGGTGGCTGTCGAGATGGCAATTTCATTGTTTGACTCTGTGGTGTTGATGGTAAGTCTAATAGATTGCCTCCCCTTTGGGTATATCTGCCCAAGATGAAGTGGAGGGAGCTCACTGCGGAGCGTAGAAGGCATGGAGGCATATGCCATACCTCACTGATTCATAATCCTACCATATAACTGGATGTTGCTGCAGAGCACAGTCTCCATGGTTACAGAGGGGCAACCTTTAACTTAAAGCAAGGAGTAAAACTGCTGCAAAAAAAAATGCTGCAAAAACCACCACACAAGCACATAGTATCATCAGCTGCATCCATCTCAGGCTCTCCCTCTACACACAAACACGTACACACAAACATGTACACACAAACACATACACACAAACACGTACACACAAACACATACACACAAACACGTACACAGGAACCCAAAGTCCTCAGCGAACCTGTTTTGAACACTCAAGGGTGGTCAGTCACATTAGTGCCGCTTGATGCAGATGTCTTTTTCCACATATATAACATTTCTGTAGTAAAACAGGAAGTGGGAGCAAGGTTCAGCTGGAAAGCACATTCTCCCTTCTTACTGAGGAGCGCATGGCATCACGTTGACCTTGCTGTGTTTGGCTGGCCTAGCCTGATAGAGCACTGTGAATATAATGTTTCCATGTGTTCTCAAATGACCTGAATCTCTCACGTGAGGCTGCATGTGTTACATTGTAGCCCTTTTACACTGACATTTCATTTCCTTCTGTTACAGGGAGAGTGGGTCACTTGGATTAAACACCATCCCTCCTGCAGACCCACCCAACCAAGAGCAGAACACACAGGCTGTAGTAGAACAATTAGAACACGCAGGCTGTAGTAGAACAATAAGAACACGCAGGCTGTAGTAGAACAATAAGAACACACAGGCTGTAGTAGAACAATAAGAACATGCAGGCTGTAGTAGAACAATAGGAACACACAGGCTGTAGTAGAACAATAAGAACACACAGGCTGTAGTAGAACAATTAGAACACGCAGGCTGTAGTAGAACAATAGGAACACACAGGCTGTAGTAGAACAATTAGAACACACAGGCTGTAGTAGAACAATTAGGCTGACATAGGAATGACAGTGAATCCCAATGCAAGTTCTCCTCCCAAGGTACATGACTATATATGCAATAGGTGCTTTCACAGTACTACACACTGTACTTAGTACATGCAATCAGAGCATATACTGTGCATGTAAATGATCAAATGGGATTACGGTACACTACAAGCAGGACCGGACCAGACGCGTAAGTCTCTGCGGCATTACTGATGTTCAGCTAGTGTAGAACACAAACCCTGAGACAATGGCATTGCTGTAAGTCCAGGGCATTTAAGGATCCTTCCCTGGTGATTAATGAGTGTGAATCATTCATAACCCACTCTGGCAAACCTGTGCTCGTTCACCATGAATAAACAATGGGTTAGCCCCTATGTAACGGCCACAGGCGAGAGCCCAAGGAAGCCCTGTTTGTGTCTCCATTTGCCAAGTTACGCCAGCCTCTGTTCTCCTCACTTCTGAGAGTAAATCAATTAGACATGGGAAAATGTCTCAAATTTAATCTGACACATTAAACTACTTTACTTGTCCTGTAATCTGACAACGACGATGCTATCTTGTTAGGCCCTTCCTTCAGATGGTCAGAGGCAGCAAAGATTTTTTTGTCTCCTAGCAACTGCTTGCTGCACGTCAAGGTTATCACATTGATTCTTCTTCGCTTCTTATGTGCAAAACTCGCTGGCGTTGATAACAACAACAACAAAAGTAATAGCTGTCAGGGCTTCAAGTTCATATCTGCAACACAAGAACACGCTCAGCCTGAGAAAGAGGAAGACAGAGCGCTGATGTCCATGCCCTTCAGAACCAGAAGAGTTGCGCCCACAGTTTAAATAGGGAATCAATAGAACTCGTCCATCACCATCACCCATCATCTACAATTAGGCCCTGGCTGTCCCTCGTGTGCGTGTTGGTCTGTGTGTGACTTCAATTAAAAGATCTCCGTCAAAGGCTCTTGGCCCTGCTTGATGACCTTGGCATTCCATCAGGTAGCCGTGTGCCATCCAGATTCTGGATTTAGAGCGCCTCACGAGCACTCATTAACACCGATGAGCTCAGTTCCTAAAGCGGTATTGCCCCTCAAACGCTGATTTGGGAGCCTGTGGTGGAAGCAGAGAACCAGACCCCCCCCGGCCAGCCTTAAGCCCTGGGTAAAGGCCACACGGGCACCAGCCATGATCTCTGAGGACAGGAGTGGGGGATTGGAAGGTGCTGTGAGGTCATCAGGAACACATCTGTTGCGGATCAAGGTATGATGGCCTCCTGTGATTGGTTGGGCCCCTGTGGGAGAGATCTCAGTGGTGTGTGTGGCACCCTGGGATGGGTGGAGGGTGCATGGAGAATAGCAATAGAGAACAGGACAGGACAGGACAGGACAGGACAGGACAGGACAGGGCAGGGCAGGGCAGGACAGGGCAGGGCCGGACAGGACAGGACAAGACAGGACAGGGCAGGACAGGAGAGGACAGGGCAGGACAGGAGAGGACAGGACAGGACAGGACAGGACAGGACAGGACAGGACAGGACAGGACAGGATAGGACATTGTGACTGAGCCTGTAACTATTGTTGAGTTGTGTGCTCTGACTGGTTAACTAAAGAACCATGGCTCAGCGCTGGTGGTGACAGTCTCCACATTCACACTATGCCACTGTGCCTGTCTACCTGTCTACCTGTCTACCTGTCTACCTGTCCACCTGTCTCCCTGTCCACCTCTGCCCCTCTGCTCTTCAGTGTGAGGCACACATTCACAATAACTGGCAGACTGACATATCCGTCTTCTCCATAATTGGCAGTGTTGTGCTATGTTGACATTTCAGTTAGTGAGAACAAAGCCCAGGAGAGTGTTCTTGTCTCAGAGCATCTATTTCTGTGAAAACCTGGAGAGAGAAAAACTTGAAACTTTCCAAAGCGTGTAGTTTCTTTTCAATGTATCACTTTTACACATTTTATAAAAAGAGGATTGAAGGAAATATAACTGCATTATTTCTGTATTATTATTATATTATTATTACTATATTATGTCTGATCCTTTTCCTCTTCGGCATACAGGTCTGATTCAATTCAGTTCAGTGCTGTGGAGTTAAATGCAGCAGATATTAAATCAGTTTGCTTCAGGTCAGCTCCATTAGTGTAGCTTTGCTGTTATTCACTGGTCTGATCTACCAATTGGTTTAACGGACCTCTAAGGAAGGAACATTATCCACTACAGTTGAACCGGAGAGACTCATTTGTTGACTATAATCCCCCCGAAATGAAAGTTAAACGATGATTAAAAATAACTTGCTATGTAGATAATGCTTTGCCATTTGAGACTAATCTAGGCGACAGATATGGGCACTTAGTGATGACATCACTCCCGGGCTAAAGCATAGCTCAGAAGTGGTTACTCACAATGTAAGATCCACAGCACAGCATGCACACTAAGGACCCAATGTGTCATCACAACAAACCCACCGACACTGCAGCCTTACACACACACACACGGATGAACACAAACACACACACACACACAGCCTGCACACACTCTCTCACTCACTCATACACACACAAAGACACACGTGAACAAAACACCCACACACATACCCACACACACACACACACGCCTGCACACATGGTCACACATACTCACACACACTCACTCACGCACCCACACACACACCCACTCACACACCCACACACTGGGAAGGGGCTGTGGGGCCTGCTGGTGCCCATGAATACAGAGGACATGTGTGAGGACAGCAGGGCAGGACAATGGCAGCTCCCCACTCCCTGTCAGCACTCCCACAAGAGGGAAAGACACCGCCGCCCCCGCCCCACCTTATTCATCAGGAGAGAGACACAGACACAGACACAGACACAGAGAGAGAGAGAGAAAGAAAGAAACAGACACACAGACAGAGGGAGAGAGACAGAAAGACAGAAAGAGAGGGAGGTTGGGAGAGATCCCAGAGTCTCTGTTAAATATGTTTATTAGCCCTCCAGCACTATGACCATTATCTTTTATCGTGATTATTACTCTTCTGTATGCTTGCCATGCTGCGCTTTGGCAACAGTTTTAATTGCAATTCATTCCCAAAAAAGCTATTTGGATCTGAGAGTCAAAGAGGAAGAATCACAGAAATGGAGAGAGGGTGGGAGATGGATAGTGATAGATGGCGGACTGACAGAGAGAGAGCGAGAATAGGGGGATGGATGGGTTCGGTGACGGAGGAGGGACTGAATATTTCATATTTTCATTCTGCTGAGCAATCGACCCGGATGGCTGTGAGAAGCTCATTAGAAGCCAGCTCGTCTGAGTCAGTGGCAAGCGTCCAGGATCCCCCTACCCATTCTCCCTCTCTCCTCCCTATCCCCGTCTCCTGTCCTCTCCTCACCTCTCTCCTCCCTATCCCTGTATGCTCTCCTCTCCTCTCCTCTCTCCTCCCTATCCCCATCTCCTCTCCTCTACCCTCAGCCCCCATCCCTGTATGCGCTCCTCTCCTCTCCTTTCTCCCCCCTATCTCCCACTCCTCTCCTATCTCCATCTCCATCTCCTCTCCTCTCCTCTCCTCCCCTCTCCTCTCCTCTCCTCTCCTCTCCTCTCCTCTCCTCTCCATCTCCATCTCCTCTCCTCCTCTCCTCTCCTCTCCTCTCCTCTCCTCTCCTCTCCATCTCCATCTCCTCTCCTCTCCTCTCCTCTCCTCTCTCCTTCCTATCTCCCCCTCTCTCCTCTCCTCTCCTCTCCTCTCCTCTCCCCTCCCCTCCCTATCTCCCTATCCTCTCTTCCTCTCTCCAACCAACTCCTCTCCAGAAATCTGTCTGCGGCACCAACCAGATACCCGCTCCCCTTGCTCCCTCTCAGTGAACACGCTGCAGCGCTAATTAGCCGGCATGTTGAGTAAAGGAGAAACTCTTTTGTTACAGAATCCTGCACGGCAATTAAGCGTTGAGCTCCTTAGTACAGCAGCAGAAGAGAACGGCTCCGTGTATGGGAAGGATGGATGATTAGTGACGTGGTTTTATCAGCAGTGCAGAGACAAACAGAGAGGGGGAGAGAGAGAAAGAGAGACTCTCAGGAGACGAATGGGATTAGGGCTCACAGAGGCCGCCTCTTCTTAGCACCGTCGTATCTAAGCTGCTTCTCTCTCTCTTTCACTCTCTCTTTCTCTTTCACTCTCTTTCACTTTCTCTTTCACTCTCTTTCTCTTCTTTCTATTGCTTGCTCATTCTCCTAAATACCTCTCGGAAATAATCTCTACCTCCCACTATCCCTACTTTCCCTTTTTCTCTATCTGTCCTCCTGTCCTCTTCACTCTCAATCTGTCTCTTCTCTCTACCCACCTCTTGTGTATTTCACCACCCTCGCCCAATGCCCTCATTTCTCACTTCAGTGTAATTCACATCTAGTCTCTCCCTGTCTTTCTCCGTTCCTCTTTCCGTCTGCTGTCTGAGGAGCCATTTCTATTATTATGAGAGGTTAATAATGTCAGCATCCTCATTCGCTCGTAAAAAAAAAAGAAAAAAGGCTCGGGGAGATGCCCAGCCACTCCTGTCACAACGGCTGAGGCACATCTCATTACGGCCTCAGAATTCAGAATGAAGAATGTTCTAGATAAGTGTTCCACACCAGATGAGCTGCTCCCTGCAAATGATTCCTCTCTCTCTTTCTTTCTCTCTCTCTCTCTCTCTCTTTTTTTCTCTCCACTGATCCTTCTCAGAGAGGGAGTGAGAGATGCTGTGACAGAGGAAACAAATGGAGGGAAAATGAGAGAGAGACAAGAGAGAGAGAGAGAGAGAGAGAGAGAGAATGAGGGTACAGAGAGAGGGATTGAGACAATGCTATGCAAGCGAGCGCGCTAGACAGACATGATCATTGGCTAAGTCAAACAGGCTGGCCGCCATGGGAACATGAGCGCGGTGTTGTGAGAGCCCCAGTCCCCGCTGGTCTGTGGTCGCACAGGGGGATGAGCGCACTGAATAGGGAGGGCAGCTGGAGGGGAAGCACATGCAGACACACCCACATTCCCCTGCAAAACACACACATTAATGGTCACATTCACACACACACACACACACACACTCTCTGTCTCTCTCTCTCACACACACACACACGGACACACTCTCTCGCTCTTACACATAGACATATCAATTTACGTTTATATACACATACAAACATGCATAGTTTTAAGTACTCACTCACATCTCAAATGCCTAGGTAAGGCATGTACGTCCATTCATGTAGGCACAAACACACACACACACACAAACACACACACACACACACACACACACACACACACGCACACACACACACCCCTACAGAAGGGGCATCTCATTGCATAATCGCCTCTCAAAAAACATCTGCAGCTGTGTTAGAGCCAAAAATCACTTGTGTGTGTTCTGCCACTCTGCAAAATCTCCACAGCTGATGCCGCTGCTCACAGTCTGACCGCCCTGTTCTCATTTCACGATGACTCACTGTTACCCTCCACTAGACCTCATACCCCTGGAAAGCCGGTGCTGTCGAGAGTCGCGGGGTGCGGAGTTGGCAAGGTGTAACCGAGCACTTGGAGGGCTGTCAGCGGAAGAAAGGGCAACGAGGAGAAAATGACAACAACAAACCCAATGTGGAAATGCCACGTGCCACTCAACCTCAAACACTCGGAGTGCCAGAGCCCTGCAAAACCTGATGCCAGGCTATTTCTGTTGGCATTTTCTGCCCGCTTGAAATAGTGGTCATGTGCAGTATGTGGATGGAGAACTTTGGCACAGTCAGTCAGGTTTTTTTTCTTTTCTTTGTACAGCGACTTCAAGGTTGGGCTGTGTTGTATTACACCATTCTCTTTTTTATTTGTTACAGGTCTTTGCTGCCTCTTTATAGAAGGCTGTGTGTGTGTGTGTGTGTGTGTGTGTGTGTGTGTGTGTGTGTGTGTGTGTTTGTGTCTGTACTTGTGTATGTGTGGGTGTGAGTGTGTGTATGTGACATCTGTGGTGGGTCTGTGTAACTTGTCTGTGGAATAAGTGTGCGTGTGTGTGTGTGTGTGTGTGTGTGTGTGTGTGTGCGTGCGTGCGTGCGTGCGTGCGTGCGTGCGTGCGTGCGTGCGTGCGTGCGTGCGTGCGTGCGTGCGTGCGTGCGTGCGTGCGCGCGCATGTGTGTGTGTGTGTGTGTGCACCTTGTGTTGTAGCCTCTATTTCCGGAGTGGCACAAACAAATGAACACTTCAAAGGATCCATAACATCACACAGCCCATCAAAAAAGCCAGACCCACCAGACCATACTAGACCAGACCAGACCAGACCAGACCAGACAAGACCAGATCAGACCAGACCAGACCAGACCAGACCAGATCAGACCAGACTAGACCAGACTAGACCAGACCTGCAGACAGCCACAGAGAGAGTAGAGGGGCGGAGTCCAGAGAGGGATGCAACCCATCAGGCTGCAGCCGCAAACTGAGCCGCAGTTAAGCAATTTACAGACAAACAACAATGGGTCATAATGACACCACAAAACGGCCCCAGCCTTTCATGACAGCCGGGCTAGAGTTTCACTGTTTTCTTTTTGTTGTTGTATATATTTTTTCTCTCTCTTGCTCTTGCTCTCTCTCTCTCTCACTCTCTCTCTTTCTCTAAGAGCCTATCAAATAAAGACCCTGAAAAGGCTTTCTGGCTTTTGAGACATCAAAGCACCCATCCCAAAGCCTTTGAAAGCAAACAGGGGTTGTTTTTTTATTTTTATTATTTGTTTTGTGTGCGTGTGATGCCGACCCTGCACAGGGTTTTGTTGGTGCAGCAAGAAAAAGCAGCAAGTTATTACTGGATCGCAGGACTCAAGCCTGACGCTCCCTCGCAGATTCATAGATGGAAACACACTCTTTCTGTCCATGTTTGCCCCACAGGCAGGCAGATAGAGTCACGGTTTCACATTCACCTAAAGGTCACCAAACAAAGGGGTAGGCTCTTTCTGCGAGTGCCCAGGTCAGAGGCCTGTCTAGTTAAATGTCACTGCAGACACTATTGATAATGATATTTATTAACCGTGAATGTGGGAATGTGATGTGTGACTCGGGTCAGTGGTCGTCATGACATTCCCCCCCCCCCCCCCCCCCCCCTCTGATTCAGATGTGTGCTTCTTGGGTTGGGGAGGGTTACCAGATGTAGGAAATACAAGACAAGATGTGCACACGTTACACTTCAGAGGTAATGAATTAGCTAACAATTTAGACCCCCCACCCCACACACACACAAACAAACACACACACAGACACACACAAACACACACACATACAAATACAACAGAACCAACACCCATGTCCAAACAAACACCTACATTGCTAAAAGCAGACACATTTCGAGCCCCCAGATAGAACGCACTTTAGATGATGAGTACCATTACTGTGGTTCAATATAACTACACTCTCTTCTGCTCTCTACTGCTGGGAGCCAACAGGTTTTTATCACCCTGGGCATGTTGCTTCTGTGTACAAAGAGAAGCAACGTGCCCTTGGGGAGTTCAAACAATGTTTTTACTGAGGCATTCAAATAACAGCCAGAGCTATATGGGTACTACGAAACAACAAAGATCGCTTTTGTGTGAGCACACGTGTAGGCCTTCTGTATGTGCAACAGGAAGAGAGGAGGCCGAGAGGCAGAGATGCGCTGAAGGAGATAAGACTGACCTACACCTAGGAAAGAAAATATCCCCTCCCTGCATGATTTGGCATCTCACGCACGCACAGCGTAGATCTCTCTCCTCCAGTTTGGTTCTTGGAGTCTCACACAACAGGGTAGAGAAACAAAAACATTAACACACACATGCGCAGACACACAAGCATACATAAACATCGCCCCAGAAGCACCACGCCAGGCAAAAAACACACACACACACACACACATCGTGCCCCACCGTCTCGACTGTCAGTCAAGGACGGCGTGTTGCCGTGTGATCACAGCGTGGTGGCGTGCGCAGGAAGACTGTAATCAGAGCAGATGAAGAGCACATTAGCATAGCCCCGAAGTCTAGGCCAAAACAACAGAGCCACTGAATAGAGCTAGCCCAAGGCTACGCACATCTAGCCACCAAAACCTCCAGCTAGCATACTGTCCCAACAGGCAGCTACATCTACTGAATCTACTGAATTCATCTTAAATTAAATACCCTTTATTACAAACTCAACAGAAATATATCACTTCATGAGTCGTTTCAGAGGGTATTGCTGGGGGTGAACATACCCACTTCAAAACTCTGAAGAGATGGGAAATCTGGGACGTTTGCAATGGTCCAGGTTACAGAAAAGGTAAGGTCTCAAGTGATTAGATGCTGCCAAATGGAGTAGCAAAGAGGTTTGGAAAGTTGGTTTGAGAGTATGGATTTGACCTGCACTTGACTTCCATTGCTCACTCCTGGAAAAAAGTCAACCTTAATAATAGTTTAGCTGAGGTCTAAAGCTCTGTTGTGATCTGCTGTGTCTGTGAGAGTCAGTGGGAAGTAGAAGATGGCCGCTGTGCAGAGAGGAGGCCTCCATCTGTTGCTAGGGTGACACAGCGCTCCGGCTCGCCGCAGATGGTCCACACGACCAGACAGACTCAGCCCTCTGGCACACAAGGGATGCCCACTGACCACGCTTCGCCTGCAAAGTGGCATTTACCAACAACCCAGTGAACTGAGAGCACAGCGCTAGCGGTTCTGTTACACAGCCATCGGAGCTTTCTACAAAAGAACCCGAACAGGTTCCAAATGGCGCAGAACGACACTGAAGTACTCCTGAAAGGATGGCAGACATTGCTTTTCCCTAGGTGGTTTTAGTTGTACTTATATTCCACAACTAACACTCACTCTGGGGAGCAGTAATGTTCAGTGGTAGACACTGAGAGGCAGCCAGTGCCACTGCTTCATCTCCAGGCCGGGCTGGAGAAACACTTACAACGATCATCCCTCAGTGCAGGCTACGCCCCTACTATCAGCTCCCATCATCCACAGACCAGGCCACGCTTTATCATAGTGCCATTGCAGTGTGTGTGACCCCCACGGAACGGCAAGGCCCACAACACATCAACACAGCCCTGCGGTCTAAGGCACGCGGTGGCATTGCCTGTGTGGCCTGTGTATAATCTCACCGATTATTATGAAAGAGAAACCGCACCGCCAGTGGAGGAAGATAAGGCTCAGTGGAAAAAGATTGTTTTTCTCGAGAGCACTGTTTTCTAAGATGGATACATTTTTGCCCAATACAGTGTGTGTGTGTGTGTGTGTGTGTGTGTGTGTGTGTGTGTGTGTGTGTGTGTGTGTGTGTGTGTGTGTGTGTGTGTGTGTGTGTTCTACTTGGCCAAGGCCGTGTTTATTACAGCAGTCAATCTCCTCCTGTAACAATTAAGGATTTGGCCATGTTCTTGCCAGCAATTTTGCAATGCGGCAGCTGAGCGCTGGCTGGTCTTGCAAGGCCAAGGCTAAAGCTGATGCTTGTTTGTGTTGTGAGGTGTTTATCTATGGGGCTTTCATCACCTCTGAGGCCACAGCAATGGAAGAAGGCCACTGCCACAAACACCTGGAGGAGTACAGAGGATGAGACTCATGCCTTATGCCTATGAGGCAAACAAGACACACACACACACACACACACACACACACACACACACACACACACACACACACACACACACACACACACACACACACAGGCAGAGGCACACACACACACACCCACACACACAAACAAACACACGCACAGGCTCAGGCACACACACACACACACAAATCAAACAAACAAAGACACACACTCACCCATCCCCTGTATGTGCACACACTCACTCTCATAAACACAGAAGCTGCCCATGCCCAGCTCCTTAACTTTTCATTGTCAACAAACCGCTCGGGGTCACGATCACACGCGACCCCTCACACACAATTCTCACCCTGGCGACAAAGCCAACAGCACAGCACTCGTATTTAATCAGGGCAAGCCCACGCTTGGAGGTGAAGAGAGGAACAAACAACCACCAACACAACATAAATGCACACACATGGACAAACAAACCCACATAGTACAAACCCACATAGTACAGATACACTCAAACCAGAGGTTAGGCAACAAAATAATGCACAGTGATGCAAGGGAGGAGCAAAGCAACATGGGTATCGGGACCGAGTTTGTAAACAAAACAAGCCTACACACTCCGAAAGCTCTAATAACAGAGCAGCTCACCAAACAGGGGCCAGTGGGGGTGGCCTTCCCAGTGCCTGTGCTCTTGTTTTGAATCTGCTCACATACAGCCTCGTGTTTTATGAACTGGGAATCGTGCTCTGGCTACAGTACACTCGCTAACGTTAAGTGCTCTCCTTTTTTGATTCACGGCTGCATTAGCTTACCCCAACATGTAATTGTGGCCATATGTTCACAAGTCTGCATTTTCTTGCGAGAGCAGATAGGGTTTTTCTGCGGTGAGGGACTTCAGAGGAGGAAAGATGAGATGGAGGGAGTGGAGGAAAATGGAAAATAAAGTAACGGACTCGGTGGGTTGGGACAAGGGCCCTGGAATTTCAGTGTAGTGACAGCCAGTGGAGCAGCACACATTTGACACGGACAAAAAAAGAAAAATCAAAAGCGCCTTGGAAGGGGCAGGGGAAGCTTCCTGGATTGAACCGTCCTGGGCATCTACCTCTGTTATTAGGTAATATCAGACACGTCCAATATGTCTGCTATGGTGTGTCTGGGAAGCTATCTTCCATTTGTCCACCAAATTGTAAATTCCTAATGTCTGTTGCCATGGTTCTGCAGGACAAATATTATCATAATACAGCATTGCGAGCGCTGGTAAAACTGGAGAGATGTGACATGCTCACCATAGCAGCCTGAGAGCTGCTGCAAAAAATGTTTGGTAGGGTTTACTTAAAAGGACTGGAGTTATTTGGTCTGATAGAAAGCTCCTCAGTATGTTAAAACCACTCCTGAAAATGTTGAAATTAAACAAGAGGGGAAGAAAAAAAGGGAGAAGAGAGAGAATTTTTTTATACCGGTTCAAATATGAAGGTCTTACTGTTTTTGCATTCATCCACCACAGCATCATGCAACTGTGCTGCTGATCCACTACCCACCTACCAATTCCCACTTTTGTGCAGAATTAATTCTTAGATAATTGAAATTAGACTCAGAAAGCAACAGACACTGTCTGAGAGTGTGTGTGTGTGTGTGTGTGTGTGTGTGTGTGTGTGTGTGGCTGTGAGACGCATAGAGAAAGACCGTAAACCTTTGCTTTTTCGTGCATTAAATTAATCCAACCCAACAATTTGTGTTCAAACCATGAGATAATATGAAACACTTTAATTACACGTCTCGTGCTCGGCAAAAAGTATTATTTTCCTACGATACGTTGCGTAACAACGACCCCCGCTGAGAAGTGGCTCTAATCATCTGCGCTGGCTCGCGCTCAACGGATTCTGATGGAGTAGTAACCCACATGAGAGGGACGCGCACATGACAAGGTCACTACCAGTGTGTGCTGTTTGTTACAGCGGTGAATCTCTCCGCGACAGCGAGGGGAGAAATCTCACGCTTCTCACCGGTGCAGAAGAACCACCCGCTACGATTCCCTGCGGCAGCCGGTGAACGGAGGAAGAGCCGTCGCTCCAAAAACAGTCACACCTGTCCTACCTCATGACAGTCGTGAGCAGCAGCACCTGCTGAGAGCGAGTTGGCATGTGAGAGCGAGTAAGCATGTGAGAAATGCTGAAATCCTGTGCTGTGCTGTTGGAAATAACATAACTGTGTTTGTGCTGTAATACTTTCTTCATTTCTTCTTGTTTTTGAAGCAATATAGATTAACTGTCTGACAAAAAATATGGGGTCATAGCATAACTTAAATCCAGTATTTGATGATGGTGTGTCAAATACAAAAGGGTTGATAACAAGCGGCGCAAACACTTAATGAAAACACTCGTGCAGGCCTGCCTTTGTACACACGCACGCAAATAAACAGGCTACTATTCAACTCTTTCCCCTGACGTCCCACTCAGTGGCAGTAATTACAGAGAGAGAATCCAAAACACCAGCTTTCCCATGATGCAACAGTTCCTGTGCTCGTGTGAATGGCACGACTGTGTCCGGCTGGAAAGGGGGAGGAGGGGGGCGGGGCTTTTTGTTTTGCCGCGCTGCTACTTTCATGGATAACAATCATAACACACTTGCTGCCAAAGTCAAGCCGTGAACACGACCCCCATTCACACATATACGTCACTGCATGTTACTCCACTGAACACACCTGAGTCTGGAAGGTGCTGTGAGAAAAAAAAGATTAACAGAAAATGTCAACACAACCATGAATGCCAAAAAAAGAAAGACACTTATGCGCTTATTTGGGGGCGGCTAAAGAAAATGCATTTTGACAGCCCAGTCTGGTGTCCCATAAAGTAACAGCAGTGATAAACCATCCTTCTCCTCGTGCTCTCCCTGATGCTATGTGACATTACCCGGGAGCTGTTCCCCGAGTCTGGGCCCGGGCAGTGGCACGCTCGCTCAGAGCACACTCAGACCTGGAGATGAACAATGGGGAGCAGGATCTATTTCAGCACTTTACTGTAACACTGTGTCTATTTGTGGCCACTGGCTGTGGAGAAGATGTGGCCATGAGGCGGGGTCTTTACAGTGGGGGGAGGGGACATGGAGAGAAGAGAGCAGAGAGCAGTGCTACTGGCACTTGATCTAAATGCATGTATGTGTGTGTGTGTGTGTGTGTGTGTGTGTGTGTGTGTGTGTGTCTCTGTGTGTGTGTGTGTGTGTGTGTGTGTGTGTGTGTGTCTGTGTGTGTGTGTGTGTGTGTGTGTGTCTCTGTGTGTGTGTGTGTGTGTGTGTGTGTGTCTCTGTGTGTGTGTGTGTGTGTGTGTGTGGGTGTGTGTGTGTGTGTGTGTGTGTGTGTGTGTGTGTGGGTGTGGGTGTCGGTTTCGTGTGTGTGGGTGTGTGGGCGTGTGTGTGTACATACATACATTCTGAGAACGCCCACTCATCCAATATCCAACAACACACAGTCTCTCTTATACATAGGCCTATGTGTTTCAAGCATGACCTTTCACTCACACACAGAGGGCACTCTCAGAGAGGAACTCTCTGGTCCCATCATACTAAGGTGTGGTAATGGTCAGTGAAAGTTAAAGGTTGAAAACATCGTCTGCACACACACATCTCCCAGAGATTTACAATCACAGGAAATGACTTGCGAACAGACCCCACCGCTGACATCACCCCGGCCCTGTCACCCATCCAGAGAGCAATCAGCTCCGGCCCAGCGCAAAAAAAAGGAGCGTTAAAGAGAGAGGAAGAACCAAAGACCGTCTTCGTGTTTGCTCTCCGCTGTGAAACAAAAGCCCTCTGCACCCCTCCAGGGCAAGGGGATCCTTCCCGTCTGGTGTGGGCCTTCGTTAGATCGCGTTGACTCCACTGGAGGTCAGGGCCAGTCCATTCTGCCACTGACGGCCGTTTTCCAAGGAAAAACAATATTTTTGTTGGATTACTTTCCCTTTAAACACAACCTGGCCGATGAGATAAGAGCTGCAAAGTCCCGGTCTAACGCCTGAGAGAGTGAGAGAGAGAGAGAGAGAGAGAGAGAGAGAGAGAGAGAGAGAGTGAGAGTGAGAGTGAGGGTGAGAAAGAGAGAGAGAGAGTGAGAGTGAGAGTGAGGGTAAGAAAGAGAGAGAGAGAGACAGAGAGAGAGAGAGAGTGAGGGTGAGAGAGAGAGAGAGAGAGTGAGAGTGAGAGAGAGAGAGAGAGAAAGAGAGAGTGAGAGAGTCCTGTCCTAAGATCAGGAGTAGCTGAAGTAATGAAAGTCCTCTGGTCCAAGGGGCCGGCCTAGTGAGATGGATCAGACCTAGCCATCCATGTAATGAAGCGGTATCGTTATATCATGCTGCATCAGCAGGGGCCGCACATAAACACTGCTGATTAATCGTCACCTCCCATGGCCACTGCATGGCTCTCATCAAGACCCTTTGGAAGCACCAAACCCCGAGTAAATTAGCTGTGATCTTCAAACAGAGAGAGGGAGAGAGAGAGAGAGAGAGACTGGGCTATTTGAAGCAACAAGCCTGGCAGACCATTAATAATAATGTTCCTTTGTTTCCTAAAGCATGTGATGTTCTAGCTGCCCCCCCCCCCCCCCACTCACACACACATACATACAACCTGTCAGTTCTTAAATAATAGCTTAATTCTCCCACCCCTATGTCCCATAAAGGATTAAACACTACAAAAATGAGTGTACACACGCATTGTGTTCTTTAAATAACCCATTTCATCACAGGGCCGACAGGGTGTAATACATACAGAGGTCGTAACAGGATACAGCTTGACAACAACCCAGCATTTCCGAACCTACCATTATCTTGCTTCGGCATCTAAGCACAGAGATCATCTCTCTCTAAGATTCAGCTGGGGCATAGAACATGCTCTGCTCCAAGCAAAAGGCAAAAAAAAAAAACATTCATTGGACCAGCTAATCCCTGATCCTATGCTCACTGATAACAGTCAATGATATTCCCATCCAAATAAGAGGGTCAGCCATAAACAGATAGATATCTGGATATTCATGGCCCAGGGCTATTGATTTTTCCATTGAGACACGTGGTGGTGTACAACCCCTACTGAACTGTTCAGGGTTAGGGGGGGCACGAGACCCATGCAGCCCAGGCAAAGCAGGATTACTCTGCAAAGCTGGACGGACAGGTTTGCACAATAACCCAGTTAGCATGCAGGATATCTCATGAAAGGGACTCAGGCAAGGGGAGCGAGGCCTTACGATCAGACAGCCGCAAGGGACTGGCCCAAGGGGTAATGGCGGCTGAGAAGGCTAACGGCACTGCTGAATGCTAAACGCTCCCCTCTGCTCCAACTCTCCCGCTTGACTGGCATCTCAAAGCCCAGTTCAAGCCCAGATGGGGGCCGAATGTGAAGCGGTTCTGGCTCAGATCTGGTCTGGGCCTGGGTCAAGGGCGGCAGCTGCCTTTGGAGACAACCTGGCATGCTATGCTACGCTATCTGGAAGGTCCTCCCCCTGAAAGCAGCCTCCTTCAGCCCCTCTCGATGGGCTTAAGTGGCTTGGACAGTTCCCACAAAGGGACACGGTCATACATATGTACGTATATACCGTATGACAATACTTTGACTGTGGCCCATTGTACCACATGCAACGGTCAATGATTGATGGGGGATTTATTTTGTATTGCCATATAATGTCTGTTCTTTTCCAAAGACCTCTCTCTGTAGCAGTCTTCAGGGACCATTTTTTCCTCTTAAGCTGTGTACATTATCATATGAATAACAGCTATTCATGTGTTTCTCCCATATTTCAGCACTGTGCAGAGTTCTATACGAGCGTATCCTGTGCCCTGGGGGTTTTGTACGCCTCTGTCTCAATGCTCTTCGGCCCTGTTGTTGAAATAGCTGGTACAGTTACACTCAGAACAATGGCTGTGTTGTAACTGAGAGTGAAGTAGACCTGTCTGCGCCAAGGGGCTCTGAGAGCTTCTTTACCCTTATTGTATGAAGTAGAGACTGACCCACAAGAAAAGAGGACTGAAATGGATCACCTTGAGACTGGGTGGATTAGCTCAGTTAGGGCACTTCTGCTATGCCCTTAGGCAAGGCAGCCCAGGTGAAATAAGGGTTGTATTTCTGAAGGGGTTGCGAATCTATCAATTGGGTTACAAATTTAGGCCTGTGAGGGATAGGTGAGATTGCTTTGAGGCTGATCGATCTTTCAGGCGATCAATAGTCTCAGCAGCACCAGAGAAAAGTAGCAGATGTAGGGGTAGTCTGAGGTACAAATGGCCCTCATCACGTCGCGCCGTGCTTATGCGTGCTGGAGGATGAGTCAGTGCTTCCTCCCTGACAGAGATGGAGGGCCACGCATCGTGATGAACGTCACCTGTCCTGTCCGCCGCAGGGCCCCTGCAGCATGGTGGCCTGGAAACAGGATGGAAAACAAACGTGTCTTGCTTTGTCTCGCTCTCTCTCTCTCTCTTTCTCGCTCTCGCTCTCTCTCTATCTCTCTTTCTCTCGCTCTCTCTCTCTCTCTGTCGCTCTCGCTCTCTCTCTCTCTCACGCTTTCGCTCTCGCTCTCTCTCTCTCTCACGCTTTCGCTCTCGCTCTCTCTCTCTCTCTCTCGCTCTTTCTCTCGCTCTCTCTCTCTCTCTCTCTCACTCTTTCTCTTTCTCTTGCTCTCGCTCTCGCTCTCGCTCACTCTCTCTCTCTCTCGCTCTCTCGTCTGGCCCAGGGCCACTGCATCAGCCAGTTAGACAGACCCGCCACAGGATGGCTTTTAGCTTTTATCTCGCTTCCACTAAACCCCACTTGCAGCACGGGAGCACCTACCGGCCTCTGGTGCCCAATTAATGCCAGGATGAAAGCTCTGGTCATGCCATCTCTTTGCCCTTGTGCCATCTGCCTGGCTCCACCATGCTGGGCACCATTAACACATGCAGGGGTGGGGGGAGTCGCTGCCATTTATCCAGTGCCATCCACTGCCTATATGTGTGTGTGTGTGTTTGTGTGTGTGTGTGTGTGTGTGTGTGTGTGTGTGTGTGTGTGTGTGTGTGTTTGTGTGTGTGTGTAAGGCAAACTGCACTGTATACAGCACTGTCGTACATCCTCAGCTAAGAGGCTTGCTCACTTTTGAGAGATTTGACAGACTAGCGATATTTAAGAGCAACTGCTTTAATGTTAAAATGATGGTTCAGGTCAGGTCAGTCTGTAAAATCCCAATGTGACCAGCAAACCTAATGGGTCCAAGTGGATGGCATAGCAGAAGAGGGTTTAAACATTCTACTGACCCTCAAATATTTACACAATACACACACACACACGCACACTTACTCACACGGACACACACACGCACACATGCACACGAACACACACACACACACGCACACACGCACACACACACACACACACGCACACACACACACACACGCACACAAATAGTCACACACACACACACACACACATTTGCAATGTGAAAGTGAAACAGGGTCAGAAACAGAGCAAACTCTGTCAAAAGATCGCTGTGCTGCCTCCAACCTTCCCCTGGCTCCCTGACAGGGTCTCGCTCTTTCGGACGGTTGTTAGCATGGCATTAAATCCAGGAAGGAGGAATTTCCGGCAGCGTCGCCGAGTTTATAGAATCTGGGAGAACAGAGCCCCAGTGAGGAGGAGGAGGAGAGCCCTCTCAGGAACCCCCAAATGTGGTGCGCTGGTGGTTTGGCCCAATCTGAGAAGCCCCATGGACCACTACCGCCAAGCCCACATGCAGCCCATATGCTCCCCGGCCCGGGCTGGAGGTTTGTGACTTTTACACACTGGCTCAGAATGGAGCGCTTACGATTGAATTTGCATTGACATGGAATATGAGATGTATGGAAACAGTGCCAGCAGAGCCGTGGGTTTGGGTTGGGGGCGGAGGCGGGGGTGGAGGCGGAGGCGAAGGCGGAGGTGGAGTGGGAGAGCTAAGAAACGGTGGAAAATCTTGTGTCAGATGCCAGTGGGAGATTCCAGTCAGCGCTCTGATCTTTGCCTCCACTTCAGCGTAGCGGAGTCCTGTGATGACACAGGGGTGAAATGGGTTGAATGCGCATATTAAATCAGTGTCTCTGTGCTTCTCCTTGGTCGGGTGCGGCGGTTAACAACCAAATTTGTTTGTATCCTGTGCCGGGAACATCCACAGCGAAGAGACAAACGGGAAGCGGCAATCTCTCCTGAGAGAGACGGGAGTGTAATATTATAGACAACGTCCTGCCCAAAACAGAATTACTATGATTTAGGCACCACGCACCAACCAAGCACTACCAGAGGCTGGTTTGATTCTGTTCTAATACAGAAGACTGAGGAGGCACTCTCAGCTCCGCAAAAAAACCCACAGTGCCTCCCTGCCTTGTTTCAGAAAAGATCAATAACTGTACTTTAAAAGATGCTTTGGTAGCTGAGGGACAACACAGACGCACACAGGAAAACAAAAGCCTTGCAATATAATGGAGGAGGGATATATTCTCCCTATTACCAACAGTGCTATTTAGAAACATCGCCAAAGAACACACTCCAAATGTTTCGATTTCTTGTTAGCAATTTTATTGGAGGCGATGCAAACACACACAAATGCAGAAATGAAAACCCACCCAGACTGGGGAGATTCATTTATTTGTGTGTGTGCAACCACTGCAGTTATTCTCCTTGCTGAGGGACGCGGGGGTTATGAGTTATGAGTTTGGGGTTATGATACATCGAAAGGGCTGGAGTGGAAAGAATCAATCCAGTGAGCGGAAGGAATCGAAATAAGATGGAGTTGCTTTGTGTGAGAGATTAATCTCAGAGTCACGGGAGGGGTCTTGTTCTTGCCACAGTCTAAGTAAGTGGGAGCGACATGTGACTGTGGTTCAAAGGACCTGTCAGAATAAAAAATAAATTGACAAACATGTTGTTTCATCATCAGAGCAGTATGGGAAAAAATAGTGTGTCTTTAGTTTGATGACGACACCATTCCATGTTTCCCAAGTCAAGCACGTGACATCATGTCAAGGTTCAAAGGTCGAGTCAAGGAACATCAAAAGCATACATGCAGGCAAACAAAACCATGCACATGTTTCTCCCAGCAGCTACGTGACATTACCCTGAGGAGACCTCTGTCTGTTGTCTTATCATACTTGATCCCTCCAGGAGCTGCACTAAATCCCACTAGTCCACAGCTCCTTTCTACCTCCTGGTACACATGACATCCTTCATTCTTATACAACCCACTTGTCTACCCCATCCCTACACACACACACACACACACACACACACACACACACACACACACACACACACACACACACACACACACACACACGCACAGAGCTTCCACACTCTCACAGTCCCAGTCCATGAGCAAAACACTCAAACATCCTATGAGCTGAGCTGACAAGAGCAATAATGAGGTCCAGACACCACACAGCTGTGCAACCGTTGGCCACAGAGCCAAGATGGCTATTCCCAGCCCCATCCGTCCACATACCTCCGGGACTGTATCTCCGTAATATATGGCTGGCTGTCAGGCTGCCGTGACACATTGCACTCAGAGGTAATGCAATGGCTGAATTTTAACTGACGCATGTACTGACCCAGTTGGACTAGCAGGCATCTGTGATGTATATCTATAATCTGCAGGGCACATCTCTCTCCTACTGGGATATTTCACCCAGAGACAGGATGTACTATTGGTAGTATTGGTATATCTATGGTAAATCTGCAAGAATCTGGAGGCACAGCACCGAGACAGGATGTACTATTGGTAGTCTTGGTATATGTATGGTATATCTACAAGATGCTGGAGGCACAGCACTGAAATTGAGCTGGCTTTCCCATGGATGGCATGGGATGAATTGGTTTTAGGACAAACAATTAGGCCATCGAAGGGAAAGATGAGACAACCCCTCTCGTAGTTTCACGAGTAATTTTTGTGTTAAAAAAAGCTTGAAATGCAGCTCAGCTCAGACGCATCATTCATTCATGCAGCGTGTATGTGGCACAGATTTGAAATGCGGTTGTGGCGGCGCATGGTTCTTCTTGGTTGGATTGGCTGATAGGAATTAGTCAGTCGTCTGTCAGCTGTGTGATGTGTGCAGTGACTGATTATGACACTGGCCGTGCAAAACCCCAAGCATAACATTTTAGGATTAGGAAGAGGGTGATTTCTGAATTGACTTTTAAAATTGCATGCTCTCAATTAAAACACGTAACCGCACTGAATCATTTGGGTATCTGAGTAATTTTGGCAACAAGACTAGCCTCCAAACATTTGTTATCAGCAGGGAACACAAAGACCTTCTGTTCTTTAACATATAGTTTAAAAGAAGTCTTAATTTCCCAAGAGCCCATACAATGCCCCATAATATTAAGAGGTACTTAATTTGAAAAAAAAAAACACTTTATTCATTTCTCTTCAATCTGTTAGCATGTCGTAGCCAACCTCTTAAGTATTACAAAATCCATGCACAAATCCACTTAATAATACCCTTAATTATCCGCCCCCAAAATAAAGGTTCCTGTGTCACAGGGGCTAGTATATGTGTGAGTGCATGTGTGTGTGTGTGTGTGTGTGTGCGTACGTGTGTGTACGCCCTCATGTACACCCCTCATGTACACCACGCTGTTCAAGTAGTACACGTTCAGCCTGACAGCCCTCCATACAGCAATGCACCAAAGCCAAGGCACTAGCATTGAGTCCACTCTCTGGCCACTCTGTGTGCCCACCCCCATCCACTCCCACGTCTTCATTGTGTGAGGTTACATAACAGCGCTTCCTCTGCTGTTTCTTTGTATATCCCCCCCCCCCCCCCCCCCCCCCCCCCCCCCCCCCCCCCCCCCCCAACGCCAAAGACATTCATCCTGGCTGGCAGCATTTCAGTGTCGTGAAGAGAAGTGTTTCGCTTGCTTTGCTTCTGCATACGCCACTCATGGCAGTGTGTTCCAATCAAAAGCTCTAATTTTGTATTTTTTTCCTCCTTTCTCCCCAACCCAATGCAGGCTGGTTAGACAGACCCTTGAGTGTGGAGGGAGGCAAATCACACACAGCTGAGGGATTCAAATTAGGGCCTCATCACCCAAACAACATAGCAAAAGGATGGGGTAGGATGCCATGTGGGCACGCCACACAGTTGGTCTCATGTTTACTCGGGTGGGATGTGCCTGGGTGGTCTCTAGCTACACCGGAAAATAACAGGGTTAAACATCCGTGCACGGTCTCTGTCTGTTTTGCAGCTTCTGAGAGACTCGTCTCAGGATTGAGGTCACATGTGTAGTAAGTGTCACAAAGGAGTGCGGCATTGGTGCTAAACACGCATTCTGTGCCGTTTCCTCCAACAGCAAGGCAACCTTTGGATGCTGGAGAGCATCGTCATGGTAACCAGCTATAGCAGCGGGAGCAGCGATAGCCAGGGACGCCTACAAACACCAATCAGCAGTGGGGAATTCTGCACACCCAGCTGAGTTTTCTGACCTGCCTCCTCCTCCACTCAACCCAGCCCTCATGCACACACACATACACACACACACACACACACACACACACACACACACACACGCACACAAACACATACACACGCACGCACACGCACACACACGCACACACACGCACACACGCGTATGCACACAAACACATACACACACACACACACACACACAAACATACACACACACTCACTCTCACTAACACACTCACACACGCACACACGCACATACGCGCACACAAACACATACACACCCACGCATACACACACACGTACGCACACACACACACACACACACACATGCACTCACACATATACTAGCCCCTCACACACAAACACAGTCAGCCTTCCTACATCCATCCCACACAATTCAGCTTCCTCATCACAATGTAGAGTCAAGCACCTTTTTTCTGCACTGTACACTTGCCCTCGGGTTTTCATTCTTACATCCAACTGTTTCAACATAACTGCAGTATGGATGGGTGGGAGGGCGAGAGAGAGAGAGAGAGAGAGAGAGAGAGAGAGAGAGAGTAAAGCTCTCGCTCACAGCATAAAGTCCTCCAGTGGGAGAACAGCAGAGATGTTAATGACATGAGTAACTTCCCTCCTTTCAGCTTCCAGATGTTCTCTCCCTCCTTCTAAACTGTCATGTCTGAGTGCAATTAGCATCAGGACGTCTGTGTAGGTGGAAGAGGAGGTGGTGAGATGGAAAGAGAGAGAGAGATGGAGAGAGAGGATGGGTGGAAGGGAGGAAGAAACTCTTGTGTCTGATTTCTTCATCTCCCATCGTGGCTGTTTAGCTGGCGTGGTCGATGGCAGCCTTTCAGTGTCTCTGGGCCAGAGGGGTGGGGAAACACTAACCTCCTC
Organism: Clupea harengus; assembly: GCF_900700415.2. Taxonomy (NCBI): domain Eukaryota; kingdom Metazoa; phylum Chordata; class Actinopteri; order Clupeiformes; family Clupeidae; genus Clupea; species Clupea harengus. Next base: position 7,743,421 of record NC_045152.1, on the reverse strand, counting down.
CCAACAGTCACAGGCGTGTCATGTTTTTCTGAACCTGCCAGATTTTTAATCTAGTCACTCTTAATCTCGTGTTGGCTCGTTCAAGGGGAGCATTAGAGAATTAGAGCTGAGGTTTAATTACACACTTAGTCCCCCAAAATGTTATTTTTTGGCCGAGAAATGACCCCTCTGTGTGCCTGAACTCATAGATGTATTGGCGTAACTATACACAGCTCCATTTCCAAACCTCAGTGAACTCTAACTAAAGGGAGGCTACGAGCGCTTTGTATCTTCTACAACAGAGATGACATTAACCAGATACGTATCCCATGATGTTGTCGTAGGACCTGAAACAGGAAACCTCACGTCGTGTTGTTGTCCCCTCCACATGCCTCCTTTCACCAGGGGCTTCAATCCCCTGTGTGCTTTCATATAGTGCAGTCCGGTGCAAACACAGCTTCCTTTGCAGCAACCCCCCCCCACCCCCCACCACGGGCTTAAGTGTTGGCCAGAGGAACGAGGGCTTTACTGTGGACAGAGGGGAGACAGGATGATCTGGAGAGGGAGAGCTGGCAGGCAAAGGTTACGTAAGAAGCAGTAGCAGCGGCAGTGGGGAGGGGGGGGGGGGGGGGGGGGCAGCTTTTGATGTCTACCCTCTGCTCTGCTCGGCTCCCATGTCATTTAGTTCATCAGAGTCGTTTACGTAATATGAAAGAGAAGAGGAAAAAAACAAAAACAAGCACAGATGATAAATGCGAACTTTGTGGTGATAAGGAAAGGGCTTTCTGAGAACATCACTGTGTTGTTGTGACAGTGTGAGAAGTTTTGTCATGGCCAGGCCTGGGCCCAGAGGCTGGGAGGATGCACGCCAGACGCGGGGCAGATGCAGGGAGGATGCAGGGCGGATGTGACGCCGTTGTGACGCCGATGTGATGCCACACGATTGATTTAAAGTCCTCCCATGCTGCCTCCTGTCTTCCACCTCTCTCTCTCTCCCTCTCTACCTCCCTCTCTCTCTCTCTCTCTCTCTCTCTCTCCCTCTCTCTCTCTCTCTCTCTCTCCATCTGCTCAGTAATTCAATCATCACACAAACCGTTGGGAGTAATGATTCCTTGGATTAGGCACAGGGACCCTTGCCAAAGTCGGAATATTGACTGGAAATGAATGCAGCGGTATGAACTGCTGTATGTGAGGAAGAAACTCCCCTGGCTATTGAGCTGCTCTGACCATTAATGCCCCGAACAGGGGCTATTACTCATTAATGCCCCGAACAGGGGATATTACTCATTAATGCCCCGAACAGGGGATATTACTCTTGCGTCCACTAATCCTCAACAGTGGAGGGTTTCAAATGTAATGTCACAACTGTAGTTATAAAATAGGGAGATGAATCAAGTTTTGCAACTCGGTACTACAAACAGAGATTTTTTAAGCATCTGACGTGCAACATCAACATCAACATCAACAAGGCCCTAATCCAGATCTGCTCTTAATGATTGTAGCTCAGGAACATCCAGTCATGCGGTTTCAGAAATGAACCTGTTTACATAAAGAGGAGATTTTTTTGCAATGTCAACCTGGTTTGACATTTCAGGAGATTTGTCCTGACCTTACATAAAAGTCGCGTATGGAATACAGAGAAATGGATCTCCTGCAGGAAACAACAACAGACTTAGTACCATGGCATGTGCTGGCCACACGCTGTCTGACCCTATTCATGCCACATATACATGTAAAATTTGAGTGTATGGCTGTCAGTGGGGCTCAGTTGATTAGCTAGCCTTATAATTGTATTAGCATATAAACACCTATCGACAGGCCACTGTCCCCAGATCAGAACAGAAGCTCAGCCCTCTGGTTGTCGGGCTTTGGAACCACCTTATGACATAAACACACAAATGTATGGGGTGGAGAAGCGCAGCCTTTTACTTGATAGGAGACGAATCACATGTACGGTTATGTTTATGGTTATAGTATTTAGCAGACGCTTTTGTCCAAAGTGACTTACAAAAACAGATATTAGAAAACAAATAATTTAAAAAAAGGCAGTAATACTAGCCTAATGGGAATAAAAATCAAGAAATCAATATTTGGTACCAATTAATACTATTGTTATTATTATTGTTATTATTATTATTATTATTATTATTATTATTATAACAAATACCAAAACGATGACTATAGTGCAGGCACAAAGCAAATTAACATGTAGTTAATAAGTGCTGGGGGGTTATGCCTGAACTGGCTAAACAGCATAAAAAAGACCTGAATCAAGCACAGTATAATGTACTGATTTATCGAATCAACAGAAATATTCTGATGGCAATAGAGCCAACTCCCACACACAAATCTATCTAAATCAAAGGCCTGCTGAAAAGCAATCATCAGCAACTTGCAAAAATCCCATTTCATTTCTGAAGCTGGCCCTTTGTGAAGGCTCTGTGTGTCCCAGGAGGACTGTCCTCGCCCTCACTGTGAATACAAAATCATATCTGGGTCATGGGCACATGCCCCATTCAAGATAACGTGTGAGAGGTTAGGCTACACGACACGGAAAAAACCCACAGTGTCCACATTCTTTGGCGCTAGACTTGTCTTCTCTGATCAGAACAACCAGTGCCACTAGGAAGAGAAACACACTGTGTTCTTCTCCCCACGTGCTGGTGGCACACAGAGAGGACGCCCCATGCGATGACCACACCGGTCCGCGGCTAGCCGCACATGTTGCTCGCCCTCCGTCAACATCACACTCTCCTCTCGCGACGCTGGGCCCGGGATCCCATGAATGTGTTTCTCTCCGCCCTTTTCTGAATGTGCATCAGTGTGCATCAGGCACCCTTGTGTTGACGGAGCCGGGGGGGGGGGGGTGTTGCCACACCGGTGTGTGGAGATAGAAGAGGAAGGGAATAGAGAGGGCACAGAGAGAAGCTCCCTCTCTTCACGTCACGTGGATGACGTGTTCTCTGCTCCTCTACGCTGCTAGAACCCCGAGGGCGGCCCTCTCTTATCCAGAGTGAGAGTCACCGTGGAGAATACATCAGAGATCAAAGAGACCTAGCGCGCCTGTTATTAGTGTTCATGTGAGTGAATGTGCATGTGTATGCATATAGAAGTGAGATAAGAGGTAAAACACCTACACTCTGAAACACTAAAGGTGTCTGTACCTGCATCTGTGTGTGTGTGTGTGCATGTGTGTGTGTGTGCATGTGTGTGTGTATATGTGCGTGTGTGTGCATGTGTGTGTGCGTGTGCGATTGTAGGTATCAATATGTGTGCCCAGGTACTTGGGTAAGTGTTTATACATATATGTGTGCACTTGAGACAACTCATGTCTGTGTTAGAAATAACCAGATGCTTCCTAACAACACAACTGAATCCACAGCTCTGAGATGGAACGATCACATCGGTTCTTGGCTGGATTCAACAGAATGAAGCTAATGTGAGATCACATTCTTCATCTCTCTGATAACAGATGTAAATATCCACATCGGGTATAAGATGGACATGGAATAGTAGAGGCTGATCTTCCCGTACAGCTTTGCGTCTGTCTGAGTATTCCTTACTGATCACTACAGCTGTCTAGAAAATGTAACAGATTATTCATCAGTACCATGGGATGTGAGGAATTTGGTCCACTGTCAATTTGGTGTTATTAGATGCAGAAACTGAATTATTTCCAATGTTCCATGCTAATTTAATTTGCATTAGCAGATGTCTGATGTGCATTTCAAACGCATGCTCTACCGACAGAGTAAACTCAATTTGGGTTTGTTTGTTCATGCTTACAGCTTATTATAACAAGTAATAGCCTATCATGAGGACACACACACACACACACACACACACACACACACACACACACACACACACACACACACACACAGTGTACCAAAGCAAAGGGAGCCATGATATCAGTGATCAGATGCAACACCCATACTATTTCCGCAGCCTGTGCTCTTGAGTCTGCAAGCACCTTCCACCGCCTATATCACAATCGAAACAGATGTTTTATGACTCATCTACTCAGAAAATTCCATGTGTTTATTCAGTGAGCATCAATTGAATTGAATTGAATTGAATTGAATTAAAGTCTGACAATTATTATTATTGGCAAGGGGATTTACCTAAAGAATATATTAATGACATAGTATAGAACGGTTTGCCCTAAACCTCCGTGCACTAAAAGACTCCAATCTGGAAGTTGGGGGCGTTCACCTCCACTGGACCAGGTGTCATACACAATACATTTGTGATACACTATCTCGTGTGAAAATCATTGCTGACGAGCATCTCACGTGACCATAGATATGACGGGTATGGTGAACACATGGAAGAGGCTTGTTTGGTAACCTACTGGCATTTAAAGATAGTTGAATCTTGAATGAATATAAAGGTTGCTTTCGCTCAGATACGAGTAGAACTGCCCTCCATGTGGAAACAGCACGGGCATATCACTAACACAGTAATGCTTGCAATCAAGCACTGGCCTGGTTGATACGCCAAACATACACATTTCAACACACCCACTACAGACAAGTCGTAAAGACATTTCGACGTGATCGTGATAGGGGAGGGACAAATAAAACTAGCTCATATGATGTTTCAGCTCGCAAAACGTTGCTTTACCCCCCTTTAGCTTTAGGCTGTAGGAAAACATGCATTCAAATACAAAATTGTCCCTACTTGCTTTCCCGGGCTTGGGCCTCTGCAGGAGCTTCTGCACCGTAAGCAGGTCCTCCGTCTTCACTGCTTGAAGCAATTCCTGGTCTTTCCCCATTTTTATGTTATTTATTTATTTAGTTTTACATCCAAAACATCGTCTGTGTGGAGTTAGTTCGAGTTCTCTGCGGTTCCCTCCCTATTGCGATGGTTCTGCAGGGTGCAAAGAGGCTTGGGTGCTCTCGGACGGAAGGATGCTCGGATTCCGAGAGCTGGTTCACAGCGTGACGAGAACAACAGATGCAATTCCAGTTGAAAAAGATGAATGATCACAGTAATTAGCGACGTTATTGTAACGCACGCCCAGAGCGAAGAATGTTCAATTCACACTTTAGCTGCAATTGTCTTACAATCGAAGTATTCAGATGACAAGGCTGACAATGCTTTCTCCTCTTCAAACAACAATGCTTTTTATCTGAGAATCAGCTGCAAGCATGATTCTGACTGCAGCAATCTCAATGCAAATAAAAACAACGCATCATTAAACTGCTAAATAAAAAGACGTAAAAATCACAATAGACGTGTTTTCAAAATCCTTTTCGTCGTGGTTGCTTATCCATGCTATTCGGAGCCTGCATAAGATAAACAGAAGCCAGCCCTGCCATCGCTGCGTGTGCGCTCCAGTAGGCTATAGTCGCTGCCTCGTCTCGCCAGTATAGTCTCGGTGCTATGATGAATCTACATGGAGCAGCCTGTGCAATCGCCCCGCCGTGAAGCTGGCTGAGATTGCAATGTTAAATGGCTCCGCTGCATCCATAGGGCGGATCCAAACGCACAGGACCACCCCTCTTCCCTCTATCAGGCACTCACAGGCAGCCAAACTGAGGGGATGCGGAGGTAGACTTACTATTCCGCTACCATGGATACAAGCATACAGTGAGAAACGACGCTGCTCATCCTATTCCTGTATGATTGAATTAAACACGGACTTCGCGGACTCTACACTTTCACCACTAGAGGATAAACACATTTGATCCCCACGATTACTTGCATCCTCCTCATGCTGTGATCCTCAGCTGCATGGAGTGCATGTACTGTTTCAAACAGATTGGCTTCACACAGGAGCAGGCAGGTTTTGCCTCCTTGACACTAGGACTGTGCCCCAACTTGCTTGTCTTTGTGTGCCACCTGAACAACAAGACCTAGTTTTAGGTCTGCTGGGGACCAGGGGTTTATTCTGAGGAGCGTGGAAATTAGAGCACGGTCTGTTTCCTCCAGGTTTCCATGTTTTTTTTTTTTTTAGAGAACACTATGGCAACCTTGTAAGCCTAAAATACACCATAGTTATCTGAACAAACATGAATCAATAACAGATGCATTACTGCTGCTTGCTTGAAACATGTTTCAAGAAAATATTGATATCACCATGTAGTAAATAGGCCTACCACTTGAAATAAGATGATAGTCCTCTTGTCAGCTTCCCCTCCTAAGATATGATTCCACATTTCAATAACACGAATAGCAACTGTGTGTGTGTGTGTGTGTGTGTGTGTGTGTGTGTGTTTGAGAGAGAGAGTGAGAGCGAGAGAAAGGGAATGCCTAGACTTCAATGGACTCTACTGAAAATTCCACACTCAACAACATGTTACAGAAATAGCCTACACCAGGTATGTAGATAAATATGATGAAGGCTCAATGAAACGAAATGGAAATATCTTAACTCTTCATTTTCGGACTCCTACAACTACTGTTCGTACATGGTGACTTTATGGAAACTTAAATATTGCATGCAATTTACATTCACATTCCCAAATTCAAACATGATAGCCTACTTTGTAATTTTGGCGACATCTTGTGGTCAGATTGAATAATGTCATGTCATTCATCAATTGTACACAACAAAAAACTGACCAACAGTGACCTCTAGTGAAAGGCTGGCAGATTGTTAAAGAATCCTATAAATATTACGTCATGTGTCAAGCTTGAACTTCAATGAAAAGCCATATTTGAGTTAGTAAGGAATGTTGTCGATGAAATATCTCACTTCGGTCAGGCAACTGTATAAACTCTAGTCAAGCTCTAGTCTGTTCAAAGCGCCATTTTGGCTCAAGACGTTTTACGTCACATTTAACGGTTCACGCAGAAGTGTGTTGATTGGTTAAAACTCGTAGCATTTGGTTGGATGGTTGGACAAGCAATAGAACAGGTAGAGGGTTGCTTCTCCAGATTATCCAAGAATATTTAACAAAGAACACAAACTGGTGAGAATTCAATTAAACTTCTTTAATACCATTGACGTAACAGCTCTTAGGACAATTAGGTGTAACAGTGCCTTTCATCGCACTAGAACTTCAGAGATGCAATGCTGTCCTGAACAGGACGTGAGGATGTTTTGAAGCTTTGAATTAACGTTAGCAATAGCTGACGTTAGCTGTCAAGGGGGTGGTTGTTTCATGTAGCGGAACTACTTGTTGTTAACATGTCAGTTTGGAGCAGAGGTGCTGTTTTTACTAAACTGCAATATCTAGCTACTTCCTCTCTCTACTTTCTATCGCACCATGTATGAGTGTCAGTCAGTTAGCATGTCACGAGGAATTCGTTAGGGTTAGCTTTCTAGCTAGCCATGGTGTCCTAAGAATGGATGTCAGTGATTTAGCTAGCTAGCAACGCAACAGAAACATTAGCCAGCTAGCTTGTACTTGTAATTACTCAGGCTAAACTAGCTACTTAGCTGGCTAGCTAATGTCACAAGTCTGTTGGCTTTTACCCATTCTGTGGCAACTGGGTTTAGTCGGCAGGGAAATAACAGTAACTATAAACGGTATTTTATGCAAGGTGATTGCTAAAAAGTTAGCACTGTTTCATGCTGAAAATGTGGGCCAATCCGTTACATTAGTGCAGATGATAAACACTTAGCTACCTGGTTCTGTGTTGGCAGGAAGGGCTCAGCAGTGCCTGGGTGCCCAGGGAGCCACTGCCTGAGTCAGTTGAGGCGGTGACGGGGAAACAACTGGACATGAACGCTACTAAAGGAGGCCTGATCATCTTCTCCGCCAACTCCAACCCCGCTAGTCGGGAGTTGGGCAAGAGGATTTCAGAGTAGGTATTCAGAGTTTCAGAGTGGGTGTGGACATTCAACATTGTAGACATGACATTCAACGCATTTTCAGCTCTCATCTTAGATGCTTTGGCGTTAACAATTGCTCAAGTCATTGTGCTGATCATTAGTCACTGTGAGTCGGAGATCAACAAATAGCTTGATCTTGCTGTAGCTCTTGTTCTAAAAACAAGTCTCTGTGCATTGTGTTTATGTTTATGTTTATTAAGGATCCCTAGAGCTACACAAAGCAAAACAGACAACGACATATACACACTTGGTACACATGTACGTACTTTATATAATTGTATAGTTGCCTTCCACGATTTGCTTTCATAACACCATGTCCTTCATGACTTGGTTTGTGGGTATTAGCAGACACCACATGATGTAACGGTGCTAGGCCTAGGTCATGCTCTGTTTGTTAAACTTATGAAATGCTGCACGTTGCCTCTTTCCCTTAGATGTACACTGTTGTTCACTCTGTAAGATGTGTTGCTAGGATCAGTTCAGTCAGGGAGAACCAAACATGCCATTTGATGCCTCTGGTCTGCCACGACTACATGTTTGCATGGTGCAAACATGCTCAGCTTACCGTCATATTTTTCATTAAGTAAATAATTTTGTAATTTATCTATGCATTTCTGTATTTTAAGGCAATTGGCAATGGTCTTTTCACACAAAGTGGGGTCAGGTGAAACTTTAGATTTAGTGTCTCAGTCAAAATATGCTTGGAAATTTGAGATTTTTATTGTATTATGATACACATCACATCCTGTTCTCTGACACCTCAAGACATTTAAAAAAGCCATGTTAAAAGTAGAGCCCAACCTTTTCTTGTCAACACAGTTGAACTGAAAATAAATAGCTTTGGCACCCTCTCCTAATGGTTCTTTGTCTCCGTGGAAACTGTCCCTGCTCCTTAAATAGCAGTAGTTGGCACATGCCTGTCTCTATTTAGGAGAGAGAATAAAAACATGTTGAGAACTGGCTACTTTTTCTGCTTTAGATGTCACTGGGTGCCTGGCGGTTAGAAATGTTGGACCCAACCAGTGTGCTGAACTGTACTGTGTGTTTTGTTCCTTTGCAGGCGTTTGGGGGTGGAGCTGGGAAAGGTGCAGGTGTATCAGGAGCCCAACAGAGGTGAGACTCACAGACTGGTGAGTTATTATCGCTAGGAAAACAGACTGGGAACTGCAGCCCCTAAGCTTACTAAAGGCATTAAGAGACCGCAGCAGAAAGAAGGAGAAAGGGATGCTGTATGTGTGACATTTAGACGTGCTAACAGGGAGAGCGCTCCGCTCCACTCCTGCTGTGCCCCGCTGACCTTGAACTGTTGATTTTGCATCGCGGTATTACTGGCCGGTCCATTCTTTGCATGCCTGAACAGTGGACAGACAAAACACGTTGTGTTGTGAGACCTGCGCTGGACCTCTATCTTTGTAATCAAACTGACAAGCTTTGTGCAGAGTCAGGCTCGCGTACGTCTACGTTTGTGTGGACATAACACACACAGTCCTGGTCGCCAGGGTGACTTGTGTCACTGAGCGCTAGGCTTTGTTTTGCGCTCGGCTTTGGAACCGTTAAATACCGAGCTATGTTGCAGCTCCCTGACCTTGCTTCACGAGAGAGCCATCCTCAGATTCGCACCGCTTTGTTTTTGCACTTTTAGCACAGATGATGTAACACAGCTTTTAATCGTAATCGTGACTGACTTTAGCAGTTACTGATTGGCACATCTTTGTCTCCATAGAAACGCGGGTACAGATCCAAGAGTCTGTTCGGGGAAAGGATGTCTTTATCATCCAGACTGTGTCCAAGTAAGTAAGGAAGATTTGATTTGACTCCTAATTACCCTCCAACCAGCCCACTGCTTGGGGCAGAAATGTGCAATTAAAACCTCCTTTTCCCCAATAAAGATTAAAGATTTAATTGTATCTCTGCACTACTCCTTGCGTAATTACTCTTAGCTTTAAGATAACTAACCGATGGAAACTCAAGTCAGTCCTGAGGAGAAATGTGAGCGATAAACACCACACCACCCCCCCTCTGCCTTCCTCTCCACCTGCAGGGATGTCAACACCACCATCATGGAGCTCCTCATCATGGTGTACGCCTGTCGGACGTCCTGTGCGAGGAACATCATTGGCGTCATCCCGTACTTTCCCTACAGCAAACAGTGCAAGATGAGGAAAAGGGGTTCCATCGTTTCCAAGCTGCTGGCCTCTATGATGTGCAAAGCAGGTGAGGGGGAGGTTCTGATACACACGCACACACACACACGCCATTGTTTTAGGATCAATGAAAAGCTGTGATATTTGACTCTATTTTCTCCTCAGCCAATCAGTTACTTACACACTTGTGAAGAGAAAAGCTAAACCTTGAAACTGTTTATTTTGGTAATGTTTTGGTCATAGACCCCCTAGTCACATTTCAAGTGAGTGGTTCAAAATAAAGATTTCAGTTATACTCTGACGAATGAACACTGAAGGTGAAGTTAATGCCTAACACATAAATACACAGTAGAACTTCCACATTAGTGTTGTGTCTCTGCCGTGTTGACTGCAAACCTGCCCTCAAAAGTAAGGCTCTGGTTAAACATTAAGATCCCTGCTTGGCTTTAAAGATGAAAGGGCGCTTATTGTGAGTCTCTATGAGAACATGATGACTTAAATTCAGACAGTGTTTTGTTGTCGCGGAGTGTCTTCACAGCTTGGCTGTACAGCGCGTTGACAGGAAATGTGTTTATTTTTGTCACATTCCTTTGGCACGTGCATATAATCAACTAACATTTCCATTGCTCTCCTTCAGCAGAAATACGTGTTGCGAAGTGTCTGACTATGTGCAGAAACATGCTGAATTTACAGCTTCACTGACAGACTAAAAACAATTTTCAATGTTTATAACATGCCAGCATTTGAGTTTTTGCAGTTTTATAGAAATAGTTTATCTCACGAGAATGGCCTCACTGAGTCAATAGCTCCCTTATCTGATTTCTCTACAGTGAATCACGTGTTCAGGCATAGGGAGGGAAAGTGCTCCATGCCAATATAGTGTCTGCTGAGTTCTGTTATGGTGTATAATGGATTTGCTTAGCAAGCTCCTTTGGCATAAACTGCTGCAAAAACCTTCTCCTGCATCCAGCACTTTTAAGGTAACAGTTCACTGAAAGTTCAGGCAGATTGTGCTCTATGCACCTCTGGGATTTTGTTTACCTCGTCTGAGGAAAACTCTGGCCATCTTGAGACTGTTTTCCCAGTACCGCTGTGAGTTTGTTTATGGAGTTTAAGTTCAGGTTACGTGTCCGTGATGTTTTCAAATGTGTTAAAACACAACCCTTGTGCAGGCCTCACCCATCTCATCACAATGGACCTACACCAGAAAGAGATCCAGGGCTTCTTCAACATTCCCGTGGACAACCTGCGTGCATCTCCTTTCCTTCTACAGTACATTCAGGAGGAGGTAGGTGTTGGTAATGCGCGCATGCATGTGTGTGTGTGCGCGTAAGAGTGTGTGTCTCATTCTGTGTCTTATCTGCAGGAACCCAGTTCAGCCTTTGTTTTGGTCTCCAGTAGGAAGGCCTTGGTTCTGAAATGTGCTGAGCCGACGTTTGTGTGTTTGGGTTATAATCGTGTGTCAACTGTTTAACTTTACCCTTCCATTCACTGTGAACCGCATGTGCTTCATGTCCACAGATCCCTGACTACAGAAACGCAGTTATTGTGGCCAAGTCTCCATCCTCGGCCAAGAGGTGAGTATCCCACTGTTTGAGCTCAACCGACTGCTTCCTGCCTCCAATGATCTGCCCCTGTAAGAAGGTCTTTCTTTGTACTTCATTATGGGATGGACAAATAGTGTATTGTTAGTCTAGCCTGTGCGACACATGAACGCTCCAGTATACTTGCTAACATTTAGTTTCACTTCCCCCCCATGTTTTACCGTACTATCAGTGTGTTTTTTTGACACGACTATAGTCTCATTATTTCAGTTGTCCACTAGGTGGCTCAAGTCTAAGATATGGGTTGCTTGAAATGTATTGAATTGATGAGTCATTTTAAAGCATTGGTGAAGATTTGGGCCTATCCTTGATCATTTTTTTTTTAGTATTACAATTCTAATGTATGCATGTATGGTTTGTATGTGTATGTACAGTGGCTAAGTTTGGGTAAGTTGGAAAAGTTTGGTTTTCTGTTACAGTACATTTCTGTGACTGTGAATTGTTAAGTGAGTGGAAGATGAACTGATGTGAAAATATTAAAGAAATGTACCATCTTTACCTTTTGAAAATCAGGTAATCTTCCATTCGCTCAGTCAGTCACAGTAACAGCAGTGTAACATGCCTATGTGTGTATTGTTCACATGCTTTAAAAAACACTCTCAAAACGCCAATCATTGAGACAAAAAAATTAAGATTTTATACTGACAAACAGGAGAATTTGACGACAGTTGATGTTGTATCCCTTGCCTAAGTACATCTAGTCAAGACATGATTCGATATAGTTCTTATCTGAATCACTTTATCTCCGTCCCTGCTGGACATTCTGCTGTCTCCATGCAGCTGCGCGGTCGATCCATCCATCCTTGCACAGATTCATTTATGAGCCAATCCAAGTTCTGATGACATGTCCGCTGTCACTGCCTTTGCACATCTGAAAGTCACTCACCCAAGAGCAACCAAAGTCCTCGGTTATGCCCTGCAGTAAGACGGAAGGGGGCGAATATTTAAAAGCTTGCGCATAACAGACGACTTGATGATCCTCTCTCTGGAACATTAGCTGCCCGCACAGACAGCATAAAGGCACCAGTGTTGCCTGTGAATGTCTGTTTCTGTTAACGGTAGATAGCGGGATCAAAATCTGCAAGCTGTGTCTGACGAATCCACCCCACCCCCACCCCCACCCCCCTCATGTTCAGGGCGCAGTCGTTTGCTGAGAGGCTACGGCTGGGCATCGCCGTCATCCACGGAGAGGCGCAGGACGCCGAGTCGGACCTCGTGGATGGGCGGCACTCCCCCCCCACCGTCAAAAACATGGGGGCTATTCATCCCAGCCTGGAAATCCCATGTAAGATGAGCTGTCACAGTTCCGCTTCCTTATTCCAATGTTCCTCAGCACGCAGCTTAGAGAGCCGGCGATGAGCAGACAGCGCTAGGCAGCTTTCATTTTACCTCCATGAGGGCTTAAAGCTCTCCTGTGTGCGTGTGTTTGTTTGTGTGCGTGTGTTTGTGCGTGTGCGTGTGTGTGTGTGTGTTTCCCTTCCTGCTGTCCAGTGCTGATCCCCAAAGAGAAGCCTCCAATTACAGTGGTGGGAGATGTGGGCGGGCGCATCGCCATCATCGTGGTGAGCCTCTGCACTGCTTTGAGCAGACACACTGCTCTCTGTATTCATGGCTCAAACCCTCTCTGTTCATCATGCTGGCTTTGGGCTGCACTTAGTTCCAGCCAGCTTGTTTTATGTTGCGCTGGTCCCCCCCCCCCCCCCCCCCCCGTCTGTTCTTCCCACTTTCGGTACACATGAGTGTAATGACTGGTCAAGTCGGCCCTGTTTTATTTAATACTTCATCAGTATTTGTGCATAAGGCAAATTGGTGCAATACCCGCAAAATTGAATCTTTTCAGTCAAGAATTTTTTTTTTTTAGAGAATAAGTAGAGCCAATGCTGGTTAGACATTAGAAGAGGAGAGCGTGACTGTCTCTCTTTGCCCTCACAGGACGACATCATCGATGATGTTGACAGCTTCCTGGCAGCGGCAGAGACTTTGAAGGAGCGGGGGGCCTACAAAATCTTCGTCATGGCGACGCACGGCATCCTGTCATCAGATGCGCCGCGTCTCATTGAAGAGTCTGCCATCGATGAGGTGATGTTCTGCTCGGTTTGGCTTCATTAAGGCCCTGCATCGTCAGGACTCAGATTGGGCTCTAGAGCGCAGGCCTCCTCAAGCGTCTTTGCCCTGAGGCCCAGTCATATCAGACTTTAGGGGTTAAAAGGCCTATCCGCTCACACACACATTGCATGAGCGCTCATGGTAGGCTAATGAAGACCCCTACTACCTATGAAATACTTTTATGTTTGGCACCTCATTGGCAAGTATGAGTAGAGTTTTTCCTGGTCGCTAAATTATCCGGCAAGTGACCGAGGCACAAAGCGGCATAATTTGACTATAGCAGTGGAAAGGCTCTGGGGACCGGACGGTTTACCACATTCTTGCCCCAGTAATAATGTCGTCAAAACTTTTCAAATGGAGCTCAAACGTCTTTGAAATTTGATGTTGGCTGCTATAAGCGTCAGCCTAGGTGCGTTGACTGTGTGTGAGGCTTTGCCTCTGCCGGCATTGAAATTAGCTGGTCAGTGTCTGCGGTCTGCAGTGCAACTTGGAGGTACTGCCTCTGCCTGACATTTCATTTGAGTGGGAAACCATTCACAGGCCTAGCTTTTCAATATGGAAATGATGCCCCGAGGAGCACGAAAAGGTGAAAAGTGCACTTCACCTCACACACAAAGCAGAGCGTTTGAGCTTTTGGTGGCTTGCTTTTAATGGCCGTGTCCTCTCTGCGTCCTGTTCTCTGCAGGTGGTCGTGACCAACACCATTCCCCACGAGATCCAGAAGCTGCAGTGTCCCAAGATCAAGACGGTGGACATCAGCATGATTCTGTCGGAGGCTATCCGCCGCATCCACAACGGAGAGTCCATGTCCTACCTGTTCCGCAACATCGGCCTGGACGACTGACGAAGCCCTGGCAGGCGCCTCCACTCACCCACCTCCTCCAAACTGCCAGACAAATCATGTGCGCAGAGGTCAAGGCTTTACCCAGCATGCATTTCTCACGCAGAGGGAAGATGTGCTGCAGGGTCAACGCTTGTATGTCTTAACCATTATTGTTTTTGTTTTTTTTGTGTTTTGTTATGTTTTGATTTTTTTTAGTTCTAGCTAACTTAAAATATGTCTGTGTGCTTAGGCGGGCAGTTCAGAATTTAGTAGCATGTGTGACTGTTTTGGCAAGCGGTAGGATAAATGAGGTCACAGTCTTAATGCAGTGTGAGATATCAGATTACACTCGAGGAGGAACGTTTCATGTCAGTTTCACGTCAGCTTATTTATTTTTATTAATCGCCTCCCCTTCTATCGATGTCGCACTCTGTTCACAATGCCTTTAACTTATACGACGGGCTCAAAGCCACTGGATATCTCTCGGCTATCATGAATTCGCAAGAGCTCATCTCTTTTGCGTTTGACCGGGTATGTGAAAACATGTTACAACTGGGCACTCAGGCTCTTTGCATTCCACCCACCGAGGGACTATGCGCTATAGCATCTTCTTCTGTCACACTGTTGGTGTAGTGTACTGTAGTGATCATGACCAACCGTAGTGCAAACAGTATTGTGCTGCTGCTATGTACCAGGCTAGGTGTCTACCTTCATATCTGTTGGTGTAATTATGGTGCCACTGCATGTTTTGTTGTGTGTGCATATGGAGCAGGCTCGAGCTGCACTTAAAAGTTGAGATAACTGTTTAATATTGAGGCAGTTTGAAAACCAACTGTCAAAGATCCATAAACTATATGATCACTGCTGTAAGTGGAAGGTGAAGAAGTAGACTGAATGTGTTTTTTTTTTTTTTTTTTTTTTTTTTTTTTTTTCCCCCACTTCTTTCCAACCTGGTCTACTAATACTTAAGATATTTGCCTGAAGAATTCTTGCCACTGATTACTGGGACCATGTGTGTGCACTGTAGCTTTGGTGATGGGTCGTGGTCGATATTTCAGGATATGTTGCCTCAGAGAACTTCAATCTTTCATTTCAAAACGAAAAGGCAAATGCAGGGTCTTTGTAACCATACTAATAATTCAGGCTTTTGTATTTATTTACAGCACTTGATGGCCAAGAATAAAAAAACAAATGGAGACCAAATGTTGGACTCTTTTGTGTGTGGTTTCAAAGTTGACATTTAAGATGCACTTGTCTTTTGACTACAGTGATTAGAGTTCAAATTCTTGATGGTGTTACAGGAAACTGAATCCACCAGGGGGAACATGCTCATCCATTTCATCACGAGTCAACCCTTTGACTGCAGTACCGGTGCCATGCAGCAGGGGGCACCTGATACAATGATCACTGTGCAGGTGGTTAAGATTTAGCCATTACCAGCATAAAGTGTCTCGCATACATCTTACTTATGTCTTCCTCTGTGCTCCGCCTCGCCCCGTCTATTGTTCTTCAAAGACATAATGGTGCCAAAAACACATATTGGGTATGAGTTGTTCCCTTTATTTCAGTTGTGTGTGTGTGCGTGCTTGTGTGTGTGTGCGTGCTTGTGTGTGCGTGCTTGCATGCGCGCGCTTCCTCCTCAATCTTCATCCTCCATCTGCCAGCATGGTCTCTTGAGCACAACATGCAGGTGCTTGCACAACACAGCCTGGGATTTAATACGGAGTGATATCCATCCATTGTTTCATAGCTTTCAGGATTAAGGCAGACAAGAGGACTGCTTTAGCACAAAAACATTTTTTGTTTTCAGTTGACCACCTATAACAACTATACATGCAACAAGACAACACTCCTGTACTAGTCAAACAAGACTCTAGCTTGGACTCCTGTTGACTTTGCCCTCATCTTATCTAAGTTGCTTCTTCTTTCGAAAGGGAAGGGAACAGGCTCTGTTTGGGAGTATCCCTTCCTGTAAAAGGGGTGGTGTGTCAAGTTGATATTTTTCCACACCATCAGTCACTTCCAATTAAGTTCTAGGAGGAAGGGGCATTTTTTACATCACAATTGAGAAAAAAAGGCTTGTTTTGTGAGACTACACTTAAAGTCAACTCTTATACACGGGTGTTGGCAAGGTTTAATCAACTATCAAAACAGCTTAAGTATTTGGTATAAATCATATAGGTTATTTTTCCTCCTCTGTGTGTTTCACAAAACTGCTATTCCTGATTTATGTAGATTAAACTGAGTACATTGAAGCAAGCGTAATATGACATACTTGGTTTTAAATAAGTCCTGTACTGATTCGAAGATCAGAGATAACGAAGAACTATTTTATATTCATACTGAATTAAGTGACATAGTTTACATCATCTGAGTAATGATTGTTAGACAAACACATGTTATTGAACAGTCAGTCACTTTCAACAAATACCCCTGTATGCTCAGTTTTGTTTTGCTAGATCTACCATCAAAGCGTGTCTCCCTGTGGACATTAATTTGAGGGATTTGTGTATGCATGTTTTTACACTTTTCAAGGTCCGAAATGTAAACAAGTGCTGTAAAAAGTGTGACAAAGAAACATGAAGCATAATGTGCAGAAATATAAATATAAAAACTGCTTTTTTTAAACATAGAAAGGCCTCAGTTCTCATTTTTGACAGGTGGCTGTTTAATCCTGTCTCTCAGTGTAAAACTTCAACATGTCAAATATTTACTTTGTTGACATCTCATAAAATCACAATAATAAGGTGGAGCTGTGGGTGTGCGTGTCATTTCCCTAGAGATAAATGTTCTTTTATTCTGTGGAGCTTGTCTCAGCTGGTCTCATCACTATGCGGTATTTGCTTGTTCTTAAAGATAGTAGATAGCTTCACATGCAGAGCCGCTCTGAACTGTTTCACTCTAAAGGAGAGTCATTACTGAACTCATGTTTAGGGAAACCATTCCACTTCCTGTTTGACGTGAGCATGTGGATTGAGGCAGACAACCAGGACTAAGAAAACATGACAGCATTTTATCATTTACACATGCTAAGACATTAGTGTCACACAGGTCACCTCATCAAGAGTAGTTTTACTTTAACTTTATCCTTCCCCTTATCTAAATGACCACTTATTTGGAAAACCTGTTTAGGTTTGTACCTTTTTCCAGTGAAAGGTTCTGTGTGCAAAATAATCAGGTTAGAATTTTCTAAGAGCAACAGTGAAGTTCATGTAATTTCATGCTGTCAATACCTTTAAACTAATCTCTTATTTGTGGATGCAATGATTATAATTTAGTAAAACTTGATCTTATTTGGCCACATTTTGCCTTATGTCAATATTAAAGAAAAAGAAAAGGTGGTGTCTTGACCAGGGGGTGTAGTCAATAGTTACAAAGTAACCATGATCATTATTTAGTTGTTATGTTCAATTTTTTTCAGTAGGCCACACAAAATATGTATTCATGAAGAAATCATCTGATTGATCCAAATACAATTGTCCAAATACAATTTCAAGGGTAAATTAGGACACCAAACCAAGCACAAATTCATATTCAAAGCCATGGCTCCAATGAAAGAATTTTATTGACAGTGCTTGTCTCTCATTTTTGATCATGCTCACTCTTGTTTACTCCTGTTTGTCAGTGTAGAACTTTTCTAAAACATTTCTATAAACACTCACAATTTCTATACCTAAACACAACAAGTCACTGGCTGGTGAGCTAAGAGCGTGACACACAATATGGGTGTAGAGCACCTCAAGTTGTTATAAAAGTTTTTAGAAATTGAGGAGATATTTTCAATGCAACTGTGGGCCTAGCCACAAGACAGAATTTGCCTGGTGCAACAGATAGGCGAAAGCTTTGCATGTGAAGCAGCTTTGAAATGTTTTGCTGGGCAGTAAAGTCGTTGCTGATCGCATATGTAAGAAAATAATTTTAGTTCTCGTTTGACACGTGCACCACTATCAAATTAATGAGCGCTATAGACCCCCAGGGTCTCTGCTAGAGCTGCATACCTCATGAAAGGTGGCAGCTGTTTTATCTTTTGTTGTTGCTTCGTAATGTGTGTTAATGGCAGTACTAAAAATGCATTTTTACAAAGCATTTTAAAGCCAAGACATTTTTTTTTATCCAGCATTGAAAGCTGTTACCACAACCAAAAGGAGAACTTCATATTGCTGATCGGACATACAAAAGTCCTGCAGGTAAACATGGACTAATTCGGCCAGGAGCAAGGCTGGGTGTGACGATGCTTTTCCCCACCATCTCTGAACATGTTGACGGCTGCACAGATGACATTCTAACAGATTGTCACTGTGAGAAAAGGGTTCACTGAACCTCGAGAAGGTGACATATCAGGCTCTGCCTGTTTCATTATTGAAGGTTAAGCTGAGCAAAGACAGATAATCTGGCATCTTTTTACCAGCGGCATGCCTTTCCGGATTCTATAACCTTCTTAAAGCCGTTGGATTTTGCACGTGACAAGTCAGCAGGAGCAATCTTAAGCCACAAAGTTGGTTCACAGGGTTCTGAAAGAGGGGCAAGCTGGCGTGGAGAATGCAAAACTTGTTTTCAAGGCTCAAGTAAATGTCTACAAACGTGAACGAATAAAAAACAAAATTATGGGAATATAATATTGGAGGTGGTGCAATAACTGCATATGTATTATTTGTTTTTATGTTAATCACCAATTGATTCATTTGGAGTGTTATTTCTATATATTTCTGATATGATGAGTTAATCACTGTGTTTGCTTACTTCACCTACTCGAGCATAACAAAACATTTCCAAACATTTCCATATAAAGAGCATGAGGGACTCGGAGATATGCAAAAACGCCGTCTCCTTCAATCATTTTCATTGAGGATATGAACTAAAATGTTTAAATAAACTGCAGGGTCCCACCACCTGCTATGGAAAAGGTTTCATTCAGGGCATGCACAAATCAAACGATTTTCATTCCTTATCCCTTCAAAATAAACAAACATCATTTTGCATTTTAGTAAAAAAAAACATTGTACAAATACCGCAACTGATTATACAGTCCATCAATGACCATCACCCCTTCAAACTGCATCTTTTTTCCCCAAAGTTTTCTGAGTTGGTGTCCTGGTCATTTTGTCTTTCAAGCTTCGCAAGTGTGACAGTTTGGGAAGGGAAAGTTTGGATGTGGATTTGTCAGTCTTTGATTTACACAACACAGGCATAGATTGACCCAGAGGGGAGTTGGTTTGACCTGCCTTCTGCTGTGCAAGTAAAGGTCCTGCGAGTGAAAGAGTTGAACTACTTGGACTAATAATGCTGGTGGCCCCTTGCTCAGGAGTCGAGGAGCTAACTGGTTTGGTCCTGGTTGCACCGAACACTCTTCCCGGGAAGTACTTTGGCGAGCATTTGATTGGCTTAGTTGTCCTGGTAGTGGGGGGTGTGGAGTCGGGTTTGACGCCAGGGCCTCTGGCTGCACCCTCAGTTCTACTGGCAAGCGGTGTTCTGGAAGGTGGAGTGGGTGGAGCTCCCTCAGTCCTACTGGCAAGCGGTGTTCTGGAAGGTGGAGTCGGTGAAGCTCGGAATAACTGCAAGAAAATGAGCACTGGGTGTGAGTACAAAAACAAGTCTAGGCTGTTTCTCTCAGACAGGGTGAACAACTAATCCAAACAAAACTTCAAAACAAAATCTCTTCACATATTTCTGGTCATTTAGTCATAGATAGACCTGCCCCAAACACCTAGACCTACGAGAGTGTGAAAACGTAGCTCAAAACAGCATAGATTACCTTCTTTCCATCACTTTCCATCTTGGTCCTCGCTTGTTCCTGTGGATTCCTCTCTTGGAGGCGTACTCCAACCTTACTCTCTATTTTGAGCTGTTTGGAGATATCTTGTGATGATCTGTAATGGGATTTGCCATTACAAAGTCCATGGGACAGCTGCTGGTAGCCCTTCTTTTCCACTTGTTTTTCAGCTTCCCCCTTCGGTGTTGGATGCGTAGCAGGCTCCACCTTTCCGTTTGACAGTCCAGCGTGCTTGCCATCCATTTTAGGTGGTTGACCACGCCTGCTCATCGGAGATGAATTTGAAAGTTTATCCCTCGTACCTTGAACTGCTGCCTGCTCTGGCTTTTTAAATAATCCACGTGGCTTGTTTTGTACTGCTAGATTCTTTTCTTTCTGGTCATCATCCCCCTCTGATATAAATAGTGCCTCCTCTGGTATCCAGTGAGTGTTTTGCCGAATGTCTTTCCCTTCCTTGGTTGACGAAGTGGGTCTTTTGTTATCAGCTGTCACTTCAGTGACCTCTGTCTTCTCTTTCAGCTTGGAGCAGCTGAGTTGCATTGCTGCTTTTTGACGCTGACTGCCTAAATCCTGCTGCACTAACTGAGGTCTAGAGTCCCTGTTCACCCCTTCCATTATCTCCTCCTGAGATGGCTGTTGGTTGATTGGTTGCGCTCCAACCTTCTTCGTATCTATACTAGCTTTCCCCTCTTTCAGAACCCTGTGATTATTGTCAGGCTGGCAAGATTCACCATTCGTCATAGTAGTCTTGGTGCTCTGAATGGGCTTCTTGTCCAGCGTCTGCTGACTGCCAGGGACTGTGGGATGTTGTCCTTCAGTTGCAACATTTGTACCATGTGGATTCCCTGAATGTGTATGTAGTCCATTTACATTTATGGGTGACTTAGAATTATCAGGCACGTTGCCATTACACTGAAAATGTTTATCGGATGTTGATGGGTCTTTAGCAGACTGTACTAGAGAGTCATTAACACTGGATTTGGCAACGATCCTGTCAATACCAGTGTCCATGGCTCTCACTTTCTCAGCATCACTGACTGTACATTCGGTACCTCTTCTAGGCCTGCTACAAGCAGTGGAACATGGATGTTCAGACGCCGCACTACAGTCAGGAGCTGAGCAGAGATCCTTAGGACCCTGTGGAAAGACAGAGGTTTCAGCCCGTTCACATACATTGGCATGTTTTGTACTCTCTGCATTTGTGGCTTTAAATGAGGAACATTTGCTAGCAGACACCTCGGAATCCACCTGTGGCTCTTCAATCCCCTTAACCCCAGTCGTGTGACTGTCACACTGATTAATGACACCCAGATGAACCATTCCTGGATTTCCTATTGGTGGCGTTAACACACTCTCCTGACCATGCTGTGGACTAAGTGGTGCATTCCGTGCCTCCTCACCCTTGTTCTTCAGGGTCTGCACCGGTAGCTGGTCTGTCTTCATGGACGCGAGAACATCTGCGTTCTCCAGGCGGTGCCGAGGGGTGGCCTTCTCTGGCAGGTGCTCTACAGGCATTTCGAAAGGCTCCTTGAATCGAATCGCCTGGGAGGTCTCAAAGAGCTCGGAGCGCATCAGGTGAGCTTGGAAAGGCTTGTTGGGATCTCGGATGTTGATGATGCCAATGACGTCACTAGGTGGATCTGGCTCTGGCCAGGTGGGCAGATAATTCGTCATGTTAGCCTTTTCCATATCAACTAGCCCAGGGTGAATCCTTGGCTCCTCTGCCAACATTCTCAGCTGTCTCAGCTGTATGAACATTGGCAATGGAGTTGTATTTCCGGACTTGTTCATGCTGGAATGTGTACCATTGCTCTTCAGAGAGGCACTGTTGACCAGGGTGTATTTTGCACTGTAGAGCTTGCGGGCCATCTCAGCAGAGACTATTGATTCTGGAACAACTTGCCGGACAGGTTCAAGCTCTGGCTCCTCATCCAGCTTAAGTTTGGAGAGGTTCACAGCTCTGGAGGTGAAATACAGCTCCCTGAACAGCATGTCAAAGGTCTCCACGGCGTTGCCTGTGAGCAGTGTGACGACATTTAGATCCAGTCTAGATGCAGTCCATGTAAAACTGAAATCACACAACAGACAAAACACAATGAGGTCAGAATTAGATTTTTTGGACAGATTAAATGATCCGTTTTGTTTTCATTAAACTATTACCCATCCAGAACTTAATATCATCAAAGCAGTCAAAATATTGGTTAATTATGGCCTAGTTGCCGAAAAATTGAGTAAATGACGTGGAGGCCAATTAAGAAAAAAAAAGGGGGGGTCATCATCGGGTTAGATGGACAGCCCTCAGCATGGTTGGTCTGAACTAAACTAGTTTAGCGATAACTGATTCACGATTATGGAAAAGGGTCAGAGTTCAGCCACCTCACCTGTAGGACCCTGACACGGACTTGTCTCCATCGACAAACATGAACTTCTGACTTAAGAGGCCGCACACTCTCTTTGACGAGCGAGTGCAAAACTCTGAGCCTTGAGTGTAGTTAACCCGTAAATTCTGTGAAAGAAAAAAAGGGCATGAGAATGAAATAGAGTGAAAGCTTTGTGAGTTTAAATGAAGTCTTAAAAATACTTTGATTTCCTGGAAATACAACCTTTGCAGAAAAAAAAAATCATATCCACATATCCACAAACAAAACAAGTTTGTAAATCAAGTTCACATGGAACACAATCTGTTAAAAGTGTTAGGAATAACTGCACAGCTTTCACTGACAGTTCAAAAAGGAAACGCAGGAACTCTCAAGGGCCGCATTGAAGAAACACTGAATAAAGGATCCTATTGTGCCGTTTTCCAGTAGTCGTGAACCTATTATTCAAACGTTGAAAAACTCTGAGACGAATCCTGTTGATAAAAATAACAGCTGCACTTTGTGTCCGTATTAATGCCTGGTTAATCGGTCTCCACTTGTCCTTGGGTCATTTAGCGACACAGAGCATTTTGCTGTCATCGAAGCTGATTAAGTCAATAAGATGCCAGCAGCATTAATCTTATTTGATTAAATCCATTTCATAAAAAAAAGCTAGTTTCATTACCAGGATAGGTAATGTGACTTGTGGGTCTAGAGAGCTAAACAATCAACAATGCGGGAAACTACAGTGTGACGCACAGGAAACGTCAGCTCAGGAAACCATATTTTACAAGGTCTGGACCTTTGACATCTTATGCTTTGCCTAAGTGCATTGTAGGCAAGACAATTTCAATTGTTATTGGTGCTATATAAATTAAAAAAAGAAAAATCAATTTAGATTTTGTAACTCTAAGTAAATAACTGTCTTGAGTTTTTTTCAGCAGGAACTGGGAACACTGACAGGTGGCAAATAGTTTTTGAGGTTATATGATAATTACTGATGCAAACCTTCTTTTAATGAGGGTTAAAAAAAAAACACCATCAACATAACCGTGTAATATGTACTAAGTACACTTGCATTTCCCCTTGCTCTACACTGTTATTTCCTCCTCAGATGAACAGCCAGACCTGTTAGTTTCAGTCTGCCTCAATGGTGTGAAAATATGCTATGGTAGAATTACAGTACATTGGCATCTGACAGAACATGGCTACATTGTAAATCTTATTTTAATGATGGTTAAAACCCCCACTGCTAATTTTACACCATCAGCATAGCCGTGTAATATGTTCAAAGTGCACTTGCATTTACAAAGACAGATCCCCTTGCTCTACACTTTAATGTTATCTTCAGATGACCAACAAGACCTGTTAGTTTCAGTCTGCCTGGGGGTCAGTGGTGTGAAAATATGCTATGGTAGAATTACATTGAAGTACATTGACACCTGACAGAATATGGCTACAATGACCATCTACAATCTTGAATGATGTCTCTGTCCGACATGGGATGCAGTAACCCCAGTGAAACAACCAATGGGCAAAACAATTATGATTGTTTGGCCTTCAGAATACTGGATTAACATGCCTTCCGACCTCTGTAATTTTGTCATTTATTACAGATCCTCATTTGGCTGTGATTTGAGGCGAAGAATGGAATATTTGTTTTCCCAACTTGTCGTGAACCTCCACTGGCCAACAACTTTACTTTCTTATTATACTGCAGACAATCACTGTAACAGTCTATCTCTACTATAATGTAACATATGTCCTCCCTGGGAACTGAACTTGTGAACTTAGGCAACCTTTAAAACTATGCAGAGGGAGGATTTAGACTTCTAAATGTCGGACTGAGAGGAGATGTTGACTTGCCTTGAGGTGTCCCTTGTGCATGCCTGCACTCTCGCACATGCGCAGGAAATGGGGGACTCCTGTGGCCTCTAGAATAATGTACACCGCCACCCTTCGTCTGTAGCTCATATCCAGCAGATCTTTGAATATGTCTACATCTGTGAACATGTCCATGACAACACCTATGACCTGGCATGGAAAGGACAATGTGGTTTCAATTAGTCAAATGTGTGGTGTGTGTGTGTGTACAGAAATCACGATGAAAGGTTTTCACTAACGCGAACAGTTCAAAAAAGGACTGTTTCACAAGTGTTACATTTTTTACTATCTAGGCTGAGAAATCACAATACATACATTCTATGAATTCATAATATAAATGTCATTACTGAATAAAACAACTGGTCAGATCAGAGTAGTAGGTGGATAATGTGGATATCTCAGCAGTGTCACAACTGACCCCATGGACTATGAAAACTGAAAGGCCTTTTTCAAATTCAAACAGCTGTAGTGTTGTATGTTCCAACATGAGGATGAAATAATCTCATTATGAAGAACTTTTTCTAATTTATAAGAATGAAGACTGTGCATAACTGCCCTATTATGCTATCCTTGTACATAGACAACAATCTGTTGTTATAAGGTATATCTATGGCAAACTTACCTTGTGGGCCTGTGCAATTGTCTTTCTAAAAATCTCTTTAATGTGCGGCTGTCCATCCATTGGTGGTTGTGTGTATACAGTTGCACGAGTGACTCCTCGGTAGGTTGTGATGTCTGGCCAGCCCATGTCTAGGTCGCTGAGGGAATAGTCTGAACGCTCAGGCCAGTATTCCGAGGGCACGTTGTTATCCTCTCCCTCTCCGTTAATTTTTGACTGGTCTGTATCACCAGGGTTGTATACCATCACGGTTCTAGTCAGATATTCCAGTTCAGAGTCTGATAAAAAACCCTGCACATTTTGCGCTTTAAGATGTGCTTCGTACGCCTCCAGTCCATCCTGAAAAAGTATCTCCAACGCAATTCTTCGCTCTTCGCTGTAGAGAAACTCAGGTTTTGTTTCATTAATTCGCACATTAATATAATCTTCGTCCAGACACTGAATCTGAGATAAAGCCATTGTCACACGCCACGTTTTGTATTAATAAATAATTATGTTAAAATATGTAGTTATTTAAAGACTCACATATACTACTTTCATAGATATAACAACAAATCTACAAACGGCATCAAGTATTCTGAGTCCACTGAAATGCCATGACAGTGTCTTCTTCTCACCAGGACTCGGGTTATTTGACCCACAACGCGCCTAGACGGAATAAAGACAGGTGAGGGCAAGTACACCTCGGTCACGTGACAAACATTCTCCCAATGGCAAGTCCTGTAAAGAGTATTGGGCTGGGTTGAAGGAACGATGTGTCATATTTTACGTCAGACAACTCTAAAGGTCATGAGAACATTTTTGAAAGGATTATAATGACGAAGAAAAACCGGATTCCTTGTCATATGGCCTTCGAGACAGTTCTTTGCCTACAAATCACCTAAAAGTATTCCTCCGCACATTAACTGGGTATCAGAGAGCACAGCAGTCATCTCGTCTAGCTTCTACTTGCTTTGAAAAGTAGCAAAGGAAAAACCTATAACGTTTGAAAATAATACGTTATGGAATCCTGCCTCTTGTCCATGACGCACAACATCTTCACAACATAACTAACGCTTATTCAAACATTAACCTTTGTGTAAACTGTTTTCCCTCATTATTACAAACTCCCTCACCAGCTTGACATATTCCTCTCATGTAATCGAGTGCAGTAGGCACTAATCTTTTCCCTTCATGTTTTGGTTAATTGAAACAGGTCTACCTGGGAAGATGTATCTCTTAGAATCACACTTAAGTATATTGAACCAGGGCTAATGCCTTGAAAAAAACTAACGTTTATAGGTAGTTAAGCAGTAAGTAAATGAAAACTCAATGTCACTATGCCGCTACACAGTTTTAGCTGGTATTACAGTCTGAATGCTCAGTATAGAGAGGAGCATCTCTACCCTTAAAGATCTGTAAGCTACCTTCCAATCAATTACCTGTGGAGAGTGATTAAAGTGATGACATAGAGCAGTGTTTTCCCCGCGTACCCCCTATGTCCCTTTGCGTACCCCAGTTTGGGAAACACTGACCCAGAGGAAACACCTTTGTTTTGAAACAGCAGCAGTATTGCTGCTATTTTTCAGTTGGAAAAAATGCAACATTTGGATTGTTTTATCTGAAGAGGAAAAACAGAACCGTCGGAACGTTTCACTGCAAACATGTCTAATATCCCTATCAGGTTGGTTTGATTTACTACCCCTAACTAAGCCGTGGGCTGCTGTGACCTCAGTGTTTGCGACTTGAGCCGTGAGCATAACAATCACTTTCGATGTAATTTGGGTTAGGTCTCATTAGATATGCGCATGGCTCAGTCTCAATCCAGTGGAAAGTTTCCAGACAAAACAATGAACTCACGGAATTAATCAAGTTTTTAAAGCAACGCTCTAAGTTGCCAAAGGGGACGTGTGCTTATAAGTGCACCACTGTAGCGTAATTTAGTTTGGATACAAATGTCAAGTTTAATTAAAATGTATATAGCCTATATGTATGCTATATTGCAGACTGGCCTCACTAGATTGTTGTTGACAGTTAAGAGACTGAATGTAGAGTTGTCCGCAATATCCATCCATTGTAGCTTATAGACTACAGCTCATAATTAGCGTTAGTTGTGCTAATTAAAAATGAACACATGAATAATTATGTGTTTACACATGCCCACTCTTTCTAAAAGTAGGATTGTGTATGTCCTGTGCACTATAATTAAGGAATGGTTCAATGCTCCATTGGGATATCCTAGAAAGGGGTTTCCCACAGATATTCAAAAACAACTAGAAATTTAAATGTAAAATTGATCTTTGAGTGGAAAGCTTTGACACCCAAACCACAGTGACTTTCATGGGAAGGGACCTACCCGCCTGGGGGTTCCCTTCTTTACAGCTAGAATTTCCCACTACGATTTCACAGTGTAGCGAGGATGAACATTGAAGATGGCATTCTTCTGTACCTCACTGAATTGACTGAATCCTGTTACCATAGTGAAAGGATAAAAACAGTTAGAGCTGTTAATTAGTCACTGGCTGTCAGTTTCTCCTTTCTCAGAGTGTACCAACTTTACAGAGTGTGTACAACTTTATATATACCTTTGCATTTACTTTATTTTCTAATATATTTTCTTACAATAACAACATTTACAAGCAATGGTAAGCTCTTACACAAAGTAATATTCATGTCCCTGAATGAGAAACAGTAAATAAGTAAATAAATACGAATAAACACTGAATTAGTATTAGATTCAATAATAATAAAGGAGCAAACATACAGAAGCAAACTAACTACTACAAAGGGGATACAATTGCACAATCCATCTGGTAGCTGTGCTTGGGGTGGTTTTTGATTTTTCTCACAGAAATGAAATCCTTTACCAACACTGCAACTAATCTTTAGTGTCAACAGTGAAAGCTCTTTGATGTTCTACTGAATGCTGAAAATGTTCCTCAAGCTTTTTCCATTTACGATTGAAAGTTGTTTCCGCCATCATAACATGGTTCGTCATTGTCAGCTGTTTATGCTGAACTATTGTAAGATACACCCACTTATTATCAATGAATCCCAGTGTATGACCCATTTACTTCCATTCATTTTGGATTATGACAGTTAGATTGGATGGTCAAGGAGTTCAGTGAGTGGTTCATGGGAGATACGTGGCTTTCCTTGTTCATCAGGTTGCTTGCTATGCTATTGCTGTCCCGTGTCCCTGGCGGGGGTTAGTGATAGACAGGCTGGACGTACTCTGGAGGGAAGAAGCCCACCCGGCCATGGCATCGGCCCTTCCACCGCTGTGAGTCCGAGCAGTCCAGGAGGTCGATGACATCGCCACGCTGGAAGCGCAGCTGGGAGGTGTGCTGGGGGTGGAAGTCAAACAGGGCGTGGGCGTGGCGAGGCCTCTGCGAAAGGACACAAATAGCAACATGTCACATGTGAAACTACACGCGGAGCTGAACCGCTGCTGTTTGTGGCACAGTCTATCACAGAGTTTCACTAACGATCTCAGTGAAAAAGAGTTCAACAGTGGAATATATTTTGACTTCAACTGGACAGAGATTTTTGTTTGTTCGAAACACATTGGTATGAGACTTCAGATTCTTTGGGTTGCCATGTTCAATCAACCCACATCATGTTGAAACTGAGCGTGTAGTTAATGATTTTGCTGATGATTGTAGAATTGATTCATGTTCAGACAACTGGATAGGATGGTGGTTGTGACAGGCCTGAGCATGACAGTGAAACCAACCCTCACTTCATCTCAACCCGTGTCCCTGTGCTGTTTTGTCAGTGTGGTTTGTCACTCAGCATGAGACGCTATGTGTCATAATGTGCGTTTTGACAAAAAACAAACAGACAAAAGAACAAACTGATCTTTCTTGTTTTTTAAAAAAAGACTTCACCACTTGGATGTTTCTGCTTAAATGATATTGGAACTGTACACACAGTTGAGATGTCTATCTGTCTGACTGTCTAGCATTTTTTGTAGGTTTTGGTTGTGCAGTATCTTCATTTTTTTGCTCCGTCATAAGAGAAAGAAAGCATTGAGAGTCCAAAAACACTGACCCTTATTGAGTGTTCATTGTCCCTCAGGAACACAGTTCTCTCCTTGGCAATACTGTTGGTCCTGTAGAAGTCCACCAGTTGGTTTAGGGAGGGAAAAACCTCATCCCAAACATAGTAATGGGACCCCCTGTCCTGTAGGATCTTAAAGTGTTGGACATGATCCCCGTAGCTAAGAATTGAGAGAGAGAGAGAGAGATAAAGGTGAAAACAGCAAATTAATTAAATGCTAACAGCTTTCAAAAGCAAAATATGAGGGAAAAATATGAACTCCTTTGTGTTCACAAAAAGTGTGGTTTTGCACAACAACATAACCACGGTTCAAAGCAGTAAGATTGATTGCACTGTTATCATGGGTGATCTGACTGTTATGAGACTGCCTGTCGAAAGGTAGTGGAAATAGGGACACGTAATTGTTTTGCCCTGTGTATCAACAACCCATGGCACGGTAATCTCTGTAATGTCCTATTGAATCCATCACTCACCCTCAGCACAGGCTGCTGATTATTTATTTATTTTCGCTTCATGAGGAAAATAAATTGGCTGTGCCACGGAACGGCACACACACACACACACATGCACACACAGTGAAGTGTATCAAGCCTCACTGTGATTTGTGAGCTGTATTTCAGTCTCACCCATCTGACTTTGCACAAGGGATTCCTTCACCACATTTATTTATGGTAAAGCAGGTGAAGGCCCTGGTTCACGTGGTATGGTAGGACAACACACAATCTTGTGTGCTCTCACCGCTACTATTGCCTTTGTGGGCAATAGCACCCTGAACAATTATCAAGAACCACCTGAGTACAACTAACTAGGACCCTTGAAGACAAATGTCCACATTATTTGACAGTACTCTGACAGTTCGGTCCTGTTCTGGCATAGCAAACTAAGTCAGGGAAGCGAGTCGTTGACACTCACTGTAAGAGACAGTGACCTGCAGTAGTGACTCAATTATTTAGCTCTGGCCAACTGGCAAATCAATACTGAGAGTTAAAAAAGGTAAAGACAGGATTGATGGTCCCACTGCACTGATCCACGTCCCTTAGCATTTCAAGACAAAAGGAAATCGTTGAAGCGATTTGAAAACCTGGCCCATCCAAGAGGAGCCAGTGATGTTTACGCCAGTATGTGAAGGGCCCGCATAGATAGTTCTGCAAATGTGAGCAAACAGAAGAAAGTCCATTCCCACTGGGAACCATGGGCCGGGGCTTGAACTGAGCTCCTTTGTCCTGTGTGTGTGGCTCCAGGGGAAAGCGAGCTGGCACCCTTAGTAGCAAAGCTTAAAGGCCGCTTTCCAGCCCCTCTTCTCTCCCACACACCCAAAAGACCAGAACTGCCTTCCTCTTACCTGAACTGTAAGAAATACCAAACAAAACCCACCCCCGAGAAATCTGACCGCAGAGAGGGCCCCTTGAACACCTTTGTGTCAACTGTTTTGGGTTTTGTGCAGCTTAAAAAAAAAAGCATTCTGTTGCCTGCCCATTATTCAGTGTACTTGTACATTTCTAAAAGGCACCTGGAGAGGGAAACGTATCCTCCCGTAGAGTATACTTTCACATAGAGCAGTGAGAAAACAAGCTCTTGATTTATTGTCAAGCAGCTCGGTGAGAAGATTTGCACCTTGGTGGGCTTCATGCGGAAGTGTGTGAGGAACCAGGGTCTTCCTGTCTGTTTAGATTCTCACCAGTGCCTTTAATAATGTATGTCCTATGCCTCATGTTTTTTCCCCTGTCCAGAGTGATTAAGTACGTGCCTGTAGTCTACACTTCCGCTGTGTCCTAAGGACAGAAGAGATGATAATTAAGTATGAAAGCCCCCATACTAGAAATGTATCCATCCCTGCAAGGCTCTGCTTCTGTGATCCAATGCAACGTGCCAACCCCCTCTTCGAGCAATTACTCGGCTATTCACAATTAAAACATGTCTCAGTGTGCCTCCTCCCTGCATTAAAGACAAAACGATTATACCATGTGAGGGCGGCTTCTCTCCGTCTCCGCCGCTCTAGCACGGCGTCTCGCTGCATGTGTAATCACGTCGTTGGATGGCGCAGAATTAAAGGGAGCTGACTCGAGAAAGCAGAAGCAGAGCAACCCTGAAGTTGCCCCTCAGGCGCTTTTAGAAACTTGTGCAAGAAACATTCGATACTCTACATCAAAACAAGTTTTTATTTTTTAATTAATTCAGAACACACACAAAAAAAATGTGTGAAGATTAAACTGGCAGTACTTCACAGATGTAGTTGATATGTTTGTAGTTTAGGGCACTGACATTACTGACATTAGTACCAGAGGCAATTCTCAGTCTTTATTAAAGTGCAAAAACGTGTTAGTTGGCAGACGGCATTAGTGTAAGATTCATATCTATCCTTAATATGTCTGCCTGAGCCTGGGGTCTGTTGCTAGAATGCATAAAAATGGAAATATGGGGAGTGAGAGAAAGAGAGAGAGAGAGAGAGATGGTTAGCTTAGGTTCGGTGTGAATCTGTTATACTGGGATCAAGTTTATTGGTTTGCCCATAAACACCGGTGGCACTCTTGGCAACCAGCGAGTGTCATTATCACTGACCTACATTCAGTGTCCTCAGCTTCAAAGCATTTCAGTTCCAGCTTGAACACACGCAGACGCACATGCACACAAGCACACACACACACACACACACACACACACACACACACACACACACACACACACACACACACACACACACACACACACACACACACACACACACACAGGAAGCTGGCTGGTTGGCTTTCCTCTGAAGTTATTTTGCTGGTTCATGACTCCCAGCTAATGAGCAAAAAATGTGTGAAATCGCTGTGACGGTCATCATCCACCTTCAACTGTGTCCTCAGTCAGCCCTGAAGGTTTCGGAGAACTCCCGTTGTTCCTCTCTCTCTCATTGCCGTTCCACTGGGCATTACCTTGCGTCCTCCCTCCACTCCTAACACTGTCAGCACCATACCTGCACATTCTCTCCTGCCCGAACCTGATTGGTAATGACAGCCAAAGGGCACCGACCTGCCTCTCTCCTCCTTCTCCTCCTCCTCCTCATCACTATAATGGAGACAGACTGATCTAGACAAGACTAATCTGAGTACAAAATACTCGCTGACCATAAAGATACACGCGACCTAGTGTCTCTGTGGAAGACAAACAAGGGCATGTAGGAAAACACACAACGCCTGCGTTAAAAGAGAATTTAAGAGTTACAGGGAAAGAATCAATACAATCGCCAAAACATAAATTAGACAGATGCGCGGCTGTGCTGATTGGCCTTGCTGCCATCTGGTGGAGAGTGCATCCTCGCATCAGGCACTGGCTTTAGGGTGCCTTGATATATAATTACCATCCCATCCACCATCCCAGATGCTCCGCATCCCAGTTTTTTAGTCAAAGCAGATGGCTCACTTAACATTTCACAGCTGACTCATCGGGACTGAGACTAATTATTCCAGTGGCGTGGTGTTCAGACGTGGGCCACCACCACAGCGTAGCCCCAGACATGCAAACGGCTTTCCCATTGTCCAGAGACCGCGAGCCTCACCAAAGCAAGTCTTTTCCACTTGTGCACCAGAGCTGATAGTACTGCTAGGTCATGAGACTGAAGCCTATATAAAAAGGGACAGGCATTCATGTGTATTCCCACACACACACACACACACACGCCCATCAGAATACTGCCAAGGTACATTGGGAAGAGGAGAATGCAATGTTTTTTTTAATTGTTTTTCACATCTCAAACATCTGGCACGAGCTTTTGAGGCTGAAGAAGAAAAGCGAGAAGCATCTCATCTCCTGCCTCTGAATTCACTGCATCCGTATTTAACAGGATCTTCACATCCTGTTCAGTAGAATCAGGAATGTTAAGGGCAGTCTTTAGCCCTTTGAACAAGATCACTTTTGTCAGATGGGATAAAAATAAGTAAACTCATCTCCGCGTTTCTTCCGTGTCTTTGCAAGAAAGCGGCGAATTCTAATTAGGGCCCAAAGCAATCGAGAGGCATGGAAAGGGGGGGGGGGGGGCATATATTCACAGGAAAATCTGACAAACTCATGTTGAAGTGTACCAACAGCAGGCAACAGAAGCTATATTTATAACATCACTGTGAAGAGCAGACTTCATCAGAACAGAAGACGCTGAGGTCATAACAGAGGGCCAGCTTCCTCTTTCCAATCTTCCACACTTCCTCCAGTTGTCCCGGCTGTCGCACAGACAGCCGTGATAAACATGCCGTGACAACCTCTTGCAAACCCCACCCACATACTGTACCTCTCCAACATGTCAATACACCTTAAGTAATTTGTTTTTGCTTCCATGTGTTCCCACAAGTGTCAGTGGTGTGTTTGTTACATATGCAATATCCATTATGTCCCGCGTAATTATAATCACTCAAGATAAGCCTCCATCTCCCCTGATGAAAGCCCATTTTGTTGATAACTCCCAAAACACGTTTTACATAATTTGTTGTTCCTAAAGGGAAAAAAGGAAATGCCCACGAGCAGACATGTCTTTTGGACAAACTGCCACCCGTTACCGATTGGTATGCTGTCAGAACCATAACCGGGCCTCTCTGATGGAATGCAGAGCAGAGGCAGCCAAGCACTGCGTCACCCACTCTCTCTCTTTCTCTCTTTTTCTCTCCTTCTCACTCTCTCCACCTCTCCCTCACTCTTTCTCTTTCTCTCTCCTTCTCTTTCTCTTGCTCTCTCTCCTTCTCTCTCTCTCTCTCTCTCTCTCTTGCTCTCTCTCCTTCTCCTGGAGAAAATGCCGACAGGCTGCCAGCTCCAGCTTCCTGTGGCGCGCCACACAGACTTGTAATCTCACAATAACAGGAGAGGCTGTCTCCACACCTGGGTCCCCTGGCTGCCCAGGACTGCTGCGCTACGAGACTGGGGGCTAAGAGAGAGGGATCGCCTGCCTCACAGACAGACAGCCACCTTGGGGAGCCGAGGCCATCTACCCAAAACTACCACTGATTATAACCGCTGAGACACAATTAGAATATGATGAACCCACATAGCAGGAGAGGATCAGAACAGTGGATGAATTTCAATTGTTATCCCCCCTCTCTGCTCAGAAATAGCTGTATGGTTCTAGCCTCTCAAAAAGAGATGCAATTTGCAGGACGCAAGTGGAGGAAAAAACTAATTGTGATACCTTAAAGTCATAATAAAGCCACCAGTAGATAATTTGGAGTGAGGAAGCAGACATAGCCCATTCTAAAGCCCATTCTAAGCATATGATATGCTTACTCCAACCATATTATAAAGCCCATTCTAACCATATGATATGCTTACTCCAACCATATTATAAAGCCCATTTTAACCATATGATATGCTTACTCCAACCATATTATAAAGCCCATTCTAACCATATGATATGCTTACTCCAACAATATTATAAAGCCCATTCTAACCATATGTTTACTCCGAGCAGTTTTTGTTTTGCCGGTCCCAGCCACAGAAAGAGCACAGAGGATGGAGAGAGTGCTGGAGCGTGTGTGACCTACCTGACGGACATGGAGAACTCCCCCGGGGCGCTCTCGCTCTCCCGCACCAGGAAGGCTCCGCACTCCCGGTGTCTCAAGCGGCCCTCAGCCACGTTCCTCGAGATGCGGCCAGCGAACCACCTGAAGATGCACACAGAGGCAGACCAACACCATGACTCTGCATGTTAATAGGCCATCATAGAGGCTACCTGGAATCTGTACTTGGCTGAAGTCTCATTGTAGGCTACTCAGCTGTTGGGCTTACATAGCCATGTAGTCCGCATAGTTACATAACAGAGGTGGCCTACCATGTTATCAGTTGCTATGATTTGATGATGCCTTACTTAGATATAACATTCCAATTATATCCATAATTATTACATAAATTATGTTAAATAAATGAATAAATAAATTGTACGTTATATTGTTTAAATTAACAAGAGCTCCCCCAAAAGAGAACACATATTATATATATTGAACTATTGAAGAATATAGTAGAATATAGGAAGAATTACTGTCAATTTAGTACATTTTGCTTTATGAATGTGTTTTTTTTTACATGTGTCAGCATTGTGCTGACCTACAATGTAAATAATTCATGAGATTTTCTGAGATATTTCTTGTGAAGCTGAAAGTCACACCTAGGCTTGTGTTTAAAAAACTGAGTTAAAAATGAGGAAATCCAACAACAAGGAGGCACATTCAGGATGCAGCTTTGAGATGTTTGATGTAGGATTACATCACACTTTAACAGCACAGTATGTATCCTAGTATAGATCACGACCTCTCTCAAGCGTGCCAGAAAGACAGACAGATTTGTCTACAGAAATATAGGCAGCCCACGGGGGACTGCCCACGTTGTGCATAAGCGCAGATACTTACGTGTGTGGTCTTACATTGATATAGTTCTTGGGCACGTAGCCCTTCCTGTTCACCAACTCTGCTGTGTACCAGTTAGGATCATCCTCCATGTTAGTAATCTGGTGAAACAGGCAAACGACTGATCATTACAGAGTTCTCACCGAGTATGGCCTGTGAAACACTACCATATAAACCTGAATATATATTTGTTTGTGTGTATGCTTGCGTATATGCACACTTAACAGTCTATTATTTATCGACTACCCTACACATAAAAAAATATATGAGCTACATTTTCATTACATTTACCAGGAGCATTCAGTGTACATGTTTCGGGTCACAGAACTAATTTCCACAAACATCAATCTTCACGCGTAATTACCCTGGCCAGAGGGCTGTGCCATGAATTTGAGGTGAAGACAGTGAGGGGTGAAGGCAGTGAGAGGTGAAGACAGAGAGAGGTGAAGACAGTGACGAATGTCAGGGCTGCAGGCCCTTCTTACCTTGAGTACGTCGCCCTTCTGGAAGCTGAGTTCATCGCTCTCCGTGGCCCGGAACGTGTAGAGTGCCACCGCTTCCATCCTGGGACCCCCTCCTGTATGGATGCTGGAGTCCAGGGATAGGGGAGCGGGAGCAAGAGCAGGAGCCTGACCCGGTCCTATCTGATCCAGGAGCAGCAGAAGGAGGGAGAGGCGGAGAGATCCACAGCCTCAGAGCGGTACTGGACTACCAGCGGCTGCTACAGCGCACGGAGGGGGGGACGAGGAGAGGAGGAGAGGGAATCCGCGCTTCGCTGATGAACTGCCGCACGATCCGTCACACACACACACACAGACACACACACACACAGAGAGAGAGACTAAGCCGACGGTGGCACATCTGACAGTGTGAGAGAATGAGAGAATCAGGGAGAGAGAAACAGGCTGCAAGGCAGAGACACAGTGAGAGAGAGGAGAGAGAGAGAGAGAGAGAGAGAGAGACTCACAGAGAGTGTGTGGGAGAGAGGGAGGGGGAGGCAGTTCCTGTCTGTGTTATGTGTTCTCTCACACAGATACAAGCGGTGAACTGAGAAACAGGAAAAAGAGAACAAAGAGGGGGGAGAATAACATGCGAGGCCCCACACAAAAACTTCCCTTACGTGAGTGTGAGTGTGGGGCTGGGAGGGCATCATACAATAATACCATCAAACAGTTAGTCATATTAAAGGTGCAATATGGAGTTTTTGTTGTATTATGACGGCATGCTTCTGGGCCTGCCCCCGTGATATAATTCTGTTAAAATAGCGAAGATTTACATTTCAGATTATGTTGATTCATCGTGTCAGGATTTTATGCATTTACTTTCTCTGTGTATTTTCTGTTTTAGGTTGAGAAAAGTAAAAGAACCTCAACGAAAAGCCCAAAACGTAGAATGAACAGGACTGTTTGGACACTGTCTTTGAATCTTTCCCTCAGAGTTTAACAACACTTTTTGTTGTTCTGAGAACAAAACCTACTGTATATATTGCTTCTTTAATGGCATACAAAGCACCTGGGAAAGAACATCATGTTGATCCACTTACTGAATGTATTTATCACTATGGCTGGAAGGAGGAGGGGTTTGTCCAGTAACTGTCATTTTCTGCTGGTGTTATTTGCATTTTTAGATTTTTAAGAATGTGATATTTGTATTATTGTATTTTTTCAGGATGTGATATCATATAGACATGCCTGAAGCTTAGAGGGGATGGTTTTGGTCATCGTTTGACAAACAAAAAAGATGTTTGTGATGGTGACACAGAACATTGCCTTTTGTTGATATAGATCTACTTTAGTTACACCTGAGTTGCTTCTCCAACTTCTGCTTAATCCCCCCAACAAAGTATCGCTACGTGTGTGCAGAACTGGTTCCATGTGAATTTCAGAAAATGAAGTTAGAATGCTTTTCACATAATCAGAATGTGTGGCCCAATAAACTACTTTATCGGTTTTTCATAAAACATGATCTAGGTTTGTTCTGACTGACTGAGTAATGTCCCTCATTAATTTACCCAGCCGTCCAAAAAAAAACCTGATTATTGAAATTACTCACTAAAATGATTTTTACGTAATGGCTAATTCGCACAGCATGTTCCCATCTGTATACAAGTATGACTATGTGAAACCTTTTCATTTCTGGTGAGTTTTCCCTGCCTTCAGGGAGAACATCTGAGAGAATATAAGTATCAAAGAAAATGTGCTCTCCTTGCGTAGGCCCTCAAGGTAGACTGGCCTCCCAAGTGGCATGACGTAATATGTTGAACAGTCACCCATGATAATTTCCCCTCTTTTAATAGATATTAGCATGGGAACTTACCAATAAATGAATCCAACCACATCTGCAGGAATCTCATTTTATCTTTCTGCTCACCTGAAATACTACGCATGGGGCAGCCCAGGCCTTGCAATATTCCACTAACTAAATATGTATTGAAATCCTCAGAAAGTACTTGATTCTTTTTTGAGACTTTTAATTGTACAGTTAATGCTAGCAAAGACTAACAAGGCCTACTGAACCTTTCAGCAATACCCTTTGGTGTGTACCTTGCAGGCACAGGCATGCACAATAAGCTGGACGTGTGGAGCTACTGATCTCATCCTAAGGCTTAAAATCAGCTTGATTTAGGATCTGTGCTCATATTTGTTTGTTGTTTATGCGTTTATTTGAAAAGGGACAGTGTACATTGATAAACATTTCCAAATTTTTTTTTAAATGCACCGGAATTAGCTAGGTTTAGCTAAGACATGACAGAGAGAGACAGAAATAAAAGAAAGAAATAATATTACAAAATTATATAATTAAAAGAAATAATAATAATAAAAAAAGATAAGCAACAGTTTGACAAATTGTAAAAAACAGACAGACATACAAGGTAAACAACAGTGTGACAAAACAGTGCAGTTAACATAACAAATTGTAAAAACCAGACAGACAGACATACAAGGTGTTAGGACGTGAGTAATGCAGTGGCCTAATTATGGTTGCAGGTTTGGTTATTTTTTATCCATTTCTTAAGTTTGTTTTTGAACACTGAAATACTGACACACTCCCTTACATCAGTAGGGAGGGTATTCCAGTAATTAGAGGCGCGTACTGAGAAGACTGTCTGTCCAAACGTACTGTGTCTATACTGTATAACACAGTCTCCCCTGGTGACTGCCCCATTCCCATCCTTCAGCTTTATAAACTCATTTAATGGTGGAGGTGCCAGCCCATGTCAAATTTCAATATGTTATACTTTGTTGTTATATGGCAGTGGTGATAGCTGATAGTCTGGAGTTTTTAAGGTCTGCTTGTAGAGGGTCTCTATTGGTTTCAGAGTTGTTGTACTTGCTTGTGACCAGCTTGTGTAACAGTACGAGATGTGAGAAAAGATCAAGGCATGCATAAAAAGTTTGGCTGCCTCTGTAGTTAAGTACGGCCTTACATGTCTAAAATTAGGCAAGTTAAATGTAATAGTATTGGCCACCTTTTTGACATGTTTTTTAAATGTTAAATTGCAATCTAAAATGATCCCCAGATATTCAAAATCAGACTGAATTGTTTGTTCTGGATGTGTTTGAAATGTAAAATGTTGCAGAAATCTGTGGAGAAATGTGCCAATTCATTCACTTTCTTTGGCACAGGAAGCTGCTGGTCGGAAGAGCACATGATTCACAGGATAAGTGGGTGAAAAGGCTCCAGAAGACCAGGATAAAAAACTGTTATGGGCAAAAAGACAAAGCAAAACAGGGGTTTGAAATCTGCAGTTAAATGTTTCGGGGAATTCCTATTCCATGCCTTAGAATGAAGCTGAAGACTGAAAAACAACATAAGTGCCTGAAATTAGAAGTGTTTCCCAAACCAAATCAGACATCACAGAGCTGAACAAAACATGGGAAACTAAGATTTCTTAACAATTCAAACTGCACATAAATTAACAAGTGACCTAGACACACCACTAAAAGCGTCATGCAACCAACACGAGTGGCTAAAAAAGAGTTTCCTTAAAATCATTCGGTATTGGATGGGGAGGGGCTTTTAAAAATTATTTTGTGTATCTCTGTGTGTGTGTGTGTGTGTGTGTATGTGTATGTGTGTGTGTGTGTGTGTGTGTGTGTGGGGGGGGGGGGGTCTGTCAAACCGTGACAGAAAAGTACATGTGGCATTTTTCATTTGCCATGTATGTAAAAGATTCAAACCAGTCAAAGAGCACACACGCGCACTCACACACACACACACACACACACACACACACACACACACACACACACACACACACACACACACACACACACACACACACACACACACACACACACACACACACACACACACACACACACACACACACACTACATCTGTAAAACTGTAAGGGTGTGTGACTGCTTGCAGATGGCTGCACAATCCTAATGTGTGCTCTCAGGTGCAATGTGCGTTGCCGGCTGAACAACGCGTGGCTGTCATGCGACAATGATGGGACTTGCACACGGCACAAGCGGTGTTGGTGAATGGAAATAGAATAGAAATATGAAAAAAATGCAGGGGCCGGGGGTAAGGGGGAAACAGTTTCAGAGTCACATCCTTTTAAAAACCACATCCAGGGGTACTTTAGATAGTGGGCAACACTGTAGACTGGAAGGGTTAGTCACCCAGTCACTTTGCCTATCTGCTGACTTCATTTAGATCCAGAAAAGCATTTGACTTTAGCTACAACTGTACGCAAGTTTTTTAAGAACAGCAGTACATCAAAAAGGATTGCCTAAGAACATGTTACCGAATTGGGGCTGGCTCTCATAGCCTCATAATGTCTCTTGTCCTTATTAGACTGCTTATAAGCTACATGTCATAGTTTTGTTTTGCCTTGTCCATTGTCCTTGTCCTCATGATGAGCTTAATGTGGAGTTGGGTGTGAAAACGCTGGGAGCAGGAAACAGAGTCTGTTTCCTTGAAAATCATAGGAGGTAAATAACAATGCAGTCACATCACATCTGTGTGGTCCTCTCCCACAACTAACTCCTCTTCGAAAAAACAAAAACAACAACAAAGACGCAACAGGAAAATTTGCACAAAATAACAGGCGTGGCTGCGTTCGAGATGAAACGGACAGACTATGTGTGTCCGAGTGTCGATAGGAACGTGCAGCAGACTGAAACACTACTTGAGCACCACTGCAGCACTTCTGAGCTCCTTTTGACATGACCATATTTGTTTGCAGATGAACACCGTTGCGTTGTTTTCGTGTGGTCTGTAACGTGGGAGTGGAGCGAGCTGGTTTCTCATCTGACCTGTGGCACTGTGTGTGGTGGTGTGTGGTGTGCTCGAGTGCTCAGTGCGCATCCTGTTAACAGAAACACTACGCTGCCTCACACAAAGCCACACTAGATCAAACAATGTTCATAGTTAGGCCGGATGCCAGTCTATAGAGAGTAAGCACGGGGATTCAAACACTGTGTCACCAGTGGGAGGCCTATCTGATTTCCCCTCTAACAGACTTGTACTGCCCCCATATGGTTGCTGAACATTGATGTTCAATTACACTGTAAGCCAAAAGTAGTTTAGCCATCAGATACACGAGAACATAGCACTACTTCTGCATCAAAAGCTATGGTTTACAGAAGCTGATGGTGGACATTAAATACAATACATTCTGTACCTTGTACCCTATGAGCCAGATAACCCTAATGGGGCTTCTCTGTTTTAGAGATGTAACATCAATTCAAATTCAAATTCAAATTCAAATTCAATTCAATTCAATTCAATTCAATTCAATTTATCAAGTCTGCCATGAATGGCATATTCTGTAGCAAATGCAGAGAGGGTACTTTGTGTGCTGCTCTCTTTTGGACTCACGACTTGTTTGGCTTCATGCTCCAAGAGGTCTGTCAGAACATACAGTAAGCACTGTTCATTCTCCGAACCCCACTAATAACATGAATGTGTGCCAGGGAGCACAGAGCAGATGCTGAGAGCAGCAATCTGGTATATGTTAGGGTTTTAGGTCCTGGTCAATATTGAATGATGACTCTGTAATCAGTTCTGTAGATAGGATGTTACACACACATTACACACAGTTTTTTTATTTATTTTTTTATTTTTGACCAACTTTTCAATTGGTTGGTTTATAGCAACAACAACAAATAGTAGTAGTAGTCAAGTCAAGTCAAGTCAAATCAAAACGAACAGGAGCACCTTAAAATCAACCCTGAACCACACTGGAAGCTAGTGGAGAGAGGCCAGGATAGGGCTAATATGGTCTCTTTTCCGGGTACCGGTCAGGAGCCTTGCAGCTGCGTTTTGGACTAGTTGTAGTTGACAGGCACGAATGGCTAATTCCTGTATACAAGGAATTGCAGTAGTCTAGCCGGGAGGATATGAAGGCGTGGATGACCTTCTCAAGATCTTTGGGTGACAGGAAAGACTTGATTTTGGCAATGGTGCAGAGTTGGTAGAAGCTGGCTTTAACTACTATGATAGTAGTAGTAGTAGTAGTCTATAATTAACCAAGAGCGAAAAACTGAAATGCACTTCAACTGACAATGTATTCTTAAATCTTGAATCTGAAAGCCTGTGGTTTCAATAGATAGAGTGTGCTATAAAGAAAATTAGGTTCATTATAATCATACAAATGTTAAGTCCTTCTAATTGGGTTTTGTGTCTGATCAAGGGTCACTTGAGTTAATTACATAGGAATGGAGGAAATTGCTTTAGGAAGTGTCTCCTTAGTAATCTAAATACAATACTGCCCTCTACTGGCTTTTCAGAGAACTAAATATTGGAAATGGAATAGCCTGCTTACAGAACAGCTGACCCTGGGAGAAGTCTGCCCCAGAACAGATATGATGTCATAATGATAGTGTCCTAGCGAAAACAACCTCTTCAAATCTTAGAGTTGATACTTCAATGAGAGTCAGAAGACCGAATGCGATGAACTGAAGTTTATTCCATCTTGCAGACTTTCATTCAAATCGAGAGTGGTGGTCCATGGAGCAGCTCTGAGCTCTAAAACCAGTGCACTCACTTTTAAATGGCATATTTCATCACTATGCTTTACCAATCAAAAAACCAAAACGTATCCAAATTGAACCAATTGAAAACCCAAAACGTATCCAAGTTTGAACCAATCAGAATATTCTCTCAAACCTATACATTTTATCCAAGCTCAGTCAATCAGAATTTTCTGCTCACTAATTGCCAAAGCACCTTTCAAGATGCAGAGCAGCTGTGTCCTTATCAGTAGTGTCACCCCTCCCGGTTATGATGTCGGGGATCTTTCCTGGGAGCTTCTACCTGCTCTTTGATAGTTCTGCATCCCCTTATGCATAAATCTTCCTAATTAATATTTGGCTGTCTTTGCAAGCCTGCACCTGTGGAAACTGTGTAGTCTTGTTTTTAGA
This sequence comes from Clupea harengus, assembly GCF_900700415.2. Classification (NCBI taxonomy): domain Eukaryota; kingdom Metazoa; phylum Chordata; class Actinopteri; order Clupeiformes; family Clupeidae; genus Clupea; species Clupea harengus. Next base: position 7,700,567 of record NC_045152.1, on the reverse strand, counting down.
AAACAGGCCTCTCTGTTTGGCCTGACCATCATCTCTACACACAGGCCTCTCTGCACGTAGGCCTCTCTGACTGACCTGACCTTCATCTCTGCACACAGGCCTCTCTGCCTGCTATTTCCTTCCTCTCTGCACACAGGCCTCTCCGCCTGGCCTTACATTACACTTGTAGTTGAAAACTGCTCCATGTTCACCACATTACTGTATTACAACCATGGTATTTTTATACAATAGTAATATGTAATAAGCCATTGGTTGTCCTAACCTATGTTAAATAAAGCATTAACATTACAAAAATTGAATGTCTCTGTTTACATGAAACTTTATGAGATATGTTTTGATGACCACTACTATTTCCTGGCGCTATTGTTAGTTGTGGACTGAAATGTAGGCACTAGACATGCGCCTAGTCAATTTTTCTCATTCCAGTGTTAGTTTGAAGAACACTAACAGTATTGTGTTAACTTACACTGAGGCACTTAGGTCAAAGTCAGTGTACAAACTCAAAGTAGCTTAGTCTTTATTTGACTAATCCATATGAAAGTAATAAAACACGTTGAGGTCTGACAGAAAGGACTGTCTGACAGTGAAATACCACAAATGCTAAAACTCTGCTAAGCCTCACTCAGACGTTGATTTGTGGTAGATGTTGCCAGCTGCACATCTATTTCACAAATCTTTCATCAGTCTTTAAAAATGTAAGATTGCAAAGGAAATGCATTTATAACCATTTTAGAGGGGGGAACCTGATTTTCTTGTGACTTGTTCCTGCTTGACATGTTGTGGGCCAGGGTCATCTATACTGACTACAGACTTTGGCCTAGGGCAACCAACTCGATGCTGAACAAATAAAGTAAAACAGGGGTTGATACTTTGTCACTTTTTATAGTATGTTTGAATTTTGCAATGTGTATAAATGCAGCAGGCTGACCACAACGGATAACATCTACACAACTTGTTTCATCTACACATATTAAAACCGCATACAGGAGCTGTCGGCCGCTCACCCATGTAGACTTAACATTTATATTTTTTGTTATATGTCTTTGACTATACTGAGTTACCTACCTTGAATTGCATTAGCGTCTACGGTCACACCCTTTGCAGCCTGCCCCCTCCTGGAGCGTATGTATCTATCTGTCCGCCATGTTGGGCAGTGTGGGTGTCACAACCCAGTGCAACCGGAGACGTGTAGCTTTGCTAGCCAGCTAATCACATAAATACTAATACTAAGCGTGTATGGTTTTTTTTAACGATAAATAAGTTTAGTTTGTAAGTTTGCTTGGTTTTCACTGAAATTCTTATATAGCCATTGCGCTATATAACTTATGCCGGGTTGTATTCCCGGGCGAACACTGGTCTGAGTTTCAACTCGAGAATTGGTAAGTTACTGTTTTGCTTTTAAAGGGCTAGCTATGTGATGCTTTCGCTAACACATCAGGAGAGAGATCTCCAACAGGTACGATGCTAAACAAATTCAGCTAACATACTGATAGCTAGTTCTAGTTTGTGGAAATAGGTTGGCGTCAAAATCCTCTTTTACTAACTTTATGTAGGCCGCTGGCAAGCGTTTATTTGGAAAGAAGTTACGAGGCTAACGTTAGCAGGCGGCCTCTGAAATCACATTATTAGCTAGCAACTATAGGCTAGCTAACTTTTGCCATCAGAAAGCAGCCATTGAGGTGGATAGCTAATGTCAGCCAGTTAGCTGGATAAATCCACGACGGCAGATTTTAGATGTGATCAACAGATTGTTCCGTGTCGTTCAAGGTATACACACCTGGATTTGTTTATAGACAGCGATTTTAAATCAAATGAATGACTTGATTTCCTTTCTAGCTAAGTTATTAGCAGGGGCACCCAACCCGTTAGCACGTAACGTTACCGTTAGGTGTCCTGAAGTTTTGTCCGTGTTTGTCTTAATAAGTTTCATAGCTTATGCAGTTTTGCTGGAAGGGCTAAAAAGTAATTCACCTGTAGGTGATTTGATCTACATTTATACTGAATTTGACATCACTAAATTTGGAAATGCATAACTCGATTAAATGTCTTGTCTATCGGACGTTGTCTTTCTGAACTTTGGTGGCAGTGATGTACCCTAGCTAGCGTTAGCTAGTGTTGGCTGCCGATGAGAAATACTGCTAACGTTAGCTTGCTAGTATGCAGTCATGGTGTCCTCGCCCTCTTTCCTACAATTCCGACTCAATCTTCAAGTGAGTCCGGTTTTACTAAATGTTGTGTAGCCTACACTTACATTTAGCGAACTTTTAACAATTGTTTTTTACAACCTTGTTGTTCCAGTTTGCTTCAGGCTGAGGTTTTGGTTCAGCTTGTTTTCAAGACAGCTTGGATTAACATAAGGTTGATCAGATGTAAACAAACTAATGTATGTCTTGTATATTTTATGGAGTGTTTATTACCACTTGTCAGGCCTTTAAAATACGCATGTCGTGTTTAGGAATGTGTTAGTCTTTGCTACTTCTACAGCGGTCGAGTGTCCAGTTATCAAAGTGGGCTTTTTAGTACTTCTGCCTCTGTCTTCGGAATGTCTGGACGCACCCGTGCCCGTGGAAGATCTTTGTCTATTGTGTGGTCAGGGGGTGATGCATCTCTTGCCTGATCCCGTCCCGGGCTCATCGGCTTTGTCTTGCATGGCACACGGGTTCTCGGAGACAATAGGGAAAGTGACGCCTCGATTGTAGGGTGGGTATGTTGATTCTTTGACACTAGCAAGTCATTTCAGTGGGCTAGCAAGGCCTTGGGGGTGAATTTATTAATTATTTAAATCGAAAACCGAGACTGTGTGATGATAATTATATATATATATATTTATGTCATCTGGGTTCCTTTTTTTCATTTGGCAACTTTCTAAATTCTAAAAGCCAAATTTTCAGCCGTTTATTGAGCAACTGAGATTGTCAGAGTAACCAAACCGGATAGATTACATGTGAGTACTTGGGGGAGGCACCTCTGGGAATCTCTGATGCCTTTTGCATTAAGTAAGATATAGTTTCACCACTGGTTAGTCCTAGTTTTTGGTCCTCTCTTAACTAAAACCTTCACTAAAATTGGTCTCTCGCTTATCCTCCTAATGCCACATTAGCACGATCATCTATAAGTATCCACTAACTGTTACGTTGCCTCTCATCTGAGAAAGTGTGGTAGTGTGAGGAGTGTGGTGGCACACCTCAACACCCCCCCCCCCCCCTCTCCTCTTCACCTTGCCACACACAGGCACAGACAGACACGTCTATTTGATCCCATTTGCCCCCACATGTTGTTCTCTGGAGCAGCTCGTAGGCTTGCAGGCACTTGTCTGTCCAAGTGTGTGGATTCCAGCCTTATCAGAGCAGCCAGGCTGCCCTTCACGCCTGTGTAGTAGTGGCATCTTAAGCTTTAGCGCAGTGTTGTTAGTATTCACAAAATACCTCAGGGACCTTCTTCTGCCCAGGGGCAGAGCCTCCTGTTATCTTCATATGTGACTTTTAGGCAAAGGGCCGATTTATGCTTTGTTAAATCTACACTGTAGGTATGGCATAGCCACGTGCCCTACACTGAGTCTGACGCGCAACCTCCCCAGAAATGTAACTACATGTTCCGGCGACGCAGACCGCAACCACTGTGATTGGTCCGCTTGCCTGAAGTTTGGGGGTGTGTTGATAAAGCCTTTGCCAACACAGACGTTATAGCAAGATTATTTGTTGATCTGTCAATCACGTCACTATGAATCACTCCACATCAGTGAGATCCTGCCGATCATCGACAGTCATCAGAGACCAGCCCTCTCTCCCGGCCTAGGTCTCACTCACCACTGCTGGCACACCATCTCCCGCAACATTGATCGTCGGAGATCAACCCAGACCTTCAGTTTTCCTGGAGCTAAGGTCTGTGATATTTTAGAGCAACTTCCCATGCTGCTTGCCCAATTTCCATCAGCCACAAAGCTTGTTGTGCATGTGGGTATAAACAATGTCTCTCTGAGGAAATTGGAGATGTTGAAGTACATATTCATCAGTATTTTTACTGTCCTAATGGACTCTAAAATTAGCATTTTATCTCTGGGCCAATTCCCACGTTTTGGTGTGGATATTACATTTTAAGCAGTCTTCTGGGATTACATTTGTGATTGAAAGCGCAATGCGCAGCCTGTGGCTTTATCTTTATTGACAATTTCAATCTGTTTTGGGAGTGATGCTCCTTTTACAGGAAATACGGTTTGCATCCAAGTCATGTGGGTTCTACAATCTTGTCTTCTAAAATTGGAGAAGTTTTATTCTCCTGAATTTGTGTGGATGACTCGCACCGGAACTAGGCAAACAAAGACAAATTGAACTGCATCCTAGGCCTGCTTCTCGTAGTGTACAATGCGTTGGCTCCCTCTACAAGCCATAGAATATTTTCACTATTAGTGGCTTCACATAAAAGATACAGGCATAGACAACGTTGTGGGGTTGTAGCGTCTAGCCTCAAGATTATCTCTCCTGTTCCCCAAACTTCCCAATCACATGGACGGGCATCAGCATCATCTAAGGATTGCTTATGGCTTTGGTTGATGCTCACAGTCAATAATACATCTTTTTTTTGCTTTACTTGGATACTGGATTTTCCATTTGTCACTTAGTCATGGTAAACTGATGGTGATGCATCTTCTCTATTCGAGCTTTCAAAAGGTACTTTTTATAGTTCATAGGGCCATAGGGTGTATTAGAGCAGTTGGAGCACTAAGTGGAAGGACTTTGTGGTGAATACTGATGGCATCTTCTCAAATGTTGCCCCCCTCTTGTGTGGAGTTCTCCAGGGTTCGATATTAGGTCCTCTTCTGTTATCACTCTATTTATTGCCCTTTGAACAGAAATTCAGGAAACATTGATTTCTTATCATTGCTATGATAGTTTATTATCTTTGGTTTCCCTACCACCAGTGCAAGACATTAGCATTGTGCTTGGTCCACTTGCAACATACCAAAAGCCTGTCGTAAAGAACCCTGCGTGTTTTTTTTGACAGAAAAGTACATTCTGTGGTGAGTGCTTCATTTTACCAACTGGGAACAATAGTTAAATGTGGACTTTACCGTCCACTAGAGATTGTGAAAAGGTGGTTCAGGCTTTGATATCTTCCAGACTGCACTGTTGTAATGCAGAGGTGGTAGTCAGGTATGACTTAATAAACTACAAGTCATCGAAATGCAGCATCTAGGACCACGAAGTTTGACCATGACCATGCTACACTACATTGCCTCCTGGTGAAGATTAGGATTGATTTTAAGATTTGAATTTGAAGAAGTAGCATTGCTGAGCGACGCAGACACATTAACGCACAAGTATAAATGCGTAAATGGCGTGGGCCACTTGTGCAGGTCCTGTGTAGAGCCTACGAACAATTAATTCATAAATCAGCCTTAACATTGGATGTGGGTTACCATGCAGTGTGTGTGGTGGGGAAGGGTGTGAAGAGCAGAGTAAAAGTAATATCTTCGGCCTTTTCTGCCAAATAACGGAGCAAGGATGCTGCAGCACTAGTGTTTATACTGGTAGTAGTGTTTGTACTGTTAAATAAATCTGTTGACCTAAGACCTAATTCACCTTTGATTTAACATTTGGTTAAATTTAGCCCATAAAGCATATCCTGTGTCTGACCACAAAAGTGGTCAGTCAGTTAACCTTTGATATCGGATCGGTTCAGATTTGAATAATCAAGGAAATGTTAGCACATGGGTAGTTCACCTGGGGCTGCCCAAATTGCATGCTGACAAGACAGAAAAATACCTCAGCAATTTTGCTGTACCCTGTGCAGTTCCGTGACATATCTGAATAGATCGTTAGGCTGTGAAGAGTTGTTGTGTACACTGCTGACCAATAACCAAATAGTTTGTGCAAACACGTGATTCACAATTTATTATCTGCAAGCTGGCATTTCCTGAAAGCCACTTGTGCATGAATGGGATGGGAATCACAGAGTAACTCAGGATACGATACCATCACACTGTTGCCCACGACAACGATGGTATCACGATACAGTGATTCTGCAATACTCAGTGCATTGCCAGACAGTCCTCTACGATACATCACAATATTTGTGTAACTGAAGAAGAAACAATCCCTCTAAAAAGCCTAAAACCAGGAATTGTGTAGCCTATTTGTTCAATGCATTGTGGTGTCAGTTTCACAGAATTTGACAACTGATGAAGATGAAGCAATGCACAACAAAGTGCCTACAGTCTGAGCGTTGTGCCTCTTGAAGACACTTGACTTGCGTGCAATCTGATGTTTGTCACAACTCTATTGGCTCAGGGTGCACGTGTGTGTTCTCTGTTAACATGTCTAAGCTGTGAGATGTCCCCTGCATCTCTCTGCAAGGCTTGTAGTGTTGTGCCTTTTTCCCATGCTGTGCTTGGCCCGTGGGGGCTGCAGACACAGATCCGGCTCTGTGTGCTCCACTAGCTTCCTGGGTCCCCTGACCCCCTCCTCCCCCAGAGTTTTTTCTGGGCCAGTTGAGCTTTCTTTCTGCTGTGATATAGTTGCCCCTCTCTTCCTGTTATATGCTGGCTCTGAATAGGTGATTAAAGCAGCAGATGTTTCATTAGGAGTTCACGGCATTCATGCGTATGCAGACCCAGTGGAGAGGGAGGAAGAGGGGGGGTGCTAGGGCCCAGAGGCTGCCAGGCGGGGAAGCGGGACTTGGGATGGGAGTCGCCTTTCAGTGATTCTTAATGAATTTTGCGGGATGAGCTAGTCAGTCTCGACCCCAAGCGCACCCCCCCTGCTTGGGTGCTGGGATGAGCCAGTCAGCTCTGTCTTGTCTCGACCCCAGCGCACCCCCCCTGCTTGGGTGCTGTATCCCTCTTTTTATCTGTTTTTCTTTCTCTATCCCGCTTTTTTCTCCCAGCTTAAACACAGGAAGCACACAGTCCCGACAGTCTGCTCAGACAGGGGGCCCTGGCTCCCGGCTATTCAGAGCAAACTACAGAGAAACAAGTTTTATCTAAACTTTAAGGACAATGTGGAAGATGTACAAAACAAAACTATCAAAAGTAAAGTACAATGACTTGAACCGATATGCCTGTTTTGGTTTACTGAACAAGGACATTCGATTGATCACTTTGTAGATGGCAGGGCAAAAAGAGAAACCAGATATATGTAAATTTGTGCTGATTTTCCAAATCAAGAAGCTATTGAACATTGCTGCCCTGCCCAGGGAAGTGATTCAATTGGCTCTTCCTCTGTACTCTCTCAGCCTCTGAGCTTCTTAGGCGATGACACAACAGGTTTTCATTAGAGACTCAGATGTGCTAAGTCATGCGGCGTGAGCCCGTACTGATGTCCCTTCCCAGGAACAGAATCAGGAAGTGGGCTGGTTTGATGAGCTAGCCTATATTTAGCCAGCCCATATGATGACAGCGAGGGTGTCTGCATCCTGGACCTCAGAGGATGCATGACCAAATATGAGAATATTTTTCATCATTATATATATATTTTCATCATAATATTTTTCACTCATCATTAGGCGCACACACACACACACTCACTAAGTCATGGTGACCTGATGTGTGCTGCAATCACATTTAGGAAATGGGATGTCTATGCCCGTATGCTGTGTCTTCAGTTACCGTAACAATGAGTAACGGAAACCAACGTCAGGCACAGAGCTTCCAGAGTTCTGCGTGTGCACAAACACATGTGTATAAATTGCTAGGGTACTATGACCCAGCTACCTGGACAGAAGCCCACATAGTCTGTTAGCTTGAAGAAGTATTGTGGGTGAGTGTGTGTTTGTGAGAACAGCTGTGACCTATTTCTCTTTATCTGACTGGTGGGATCGTTTTAACAGTAGTGAAATGCAAGTGCAGACAGGAAGTCTGCAAGCAGGCCTTGTCCCTAGCTGCCTATATTCCAATCCATACATTACCATAACTGCACCAGGACCTTTTTTCTTTTGCCTCATTGCCCTACTGTTGTTGGTTTGTTTATGGTTTTGGTTTTGGTGTTTTGAACAAATCGGAAAGCACAGGGGTGAGAGTTTCCGCGACAAAACTAAATGAACAAGCAAACAGGATTGTTGAGTCAGCAGTGAGCATTGGAAAGGTTAGATTTGAGTGGCTGGCTGGCTGTCTTTGTGTGTTTGTGAGGGAGTAGTGTTATATCTGTCATTCTGCTTCAGGTCAGTGCATCACCTCTGCGCTCTTGCATTTCAGGTAATGGAGGAATTTTCTGCGCCAACCCCCTTCTCTACGTGGAAATGATTTTAACAGGCTGTGCTTCAACGCAGGGATACTCTTAAAACGGGGAACACAGAACTGGACTACTGAAAGCTCCTTAAACACACACACACACACACACACACACACATAATATCCACACAAAACCTGATTTTTAGAACTGTTGCACCCTTTCTTGTGAACCGTGTTCTTTTTTTTATTTTCTTGACAGACAAGCAGGCACTACTTTCTTTTTTTTCTTTTTATTTCTGCACATACACCCAAACACACTAAAACACCGCCACCATGCCGAGCTCAACCATCCGTAGGCAGATGAAAAATGTGGTGAACAACTATTCCGAGGCAGAGAAAAAGGTCCGCGAGGCCACCTCCAATGACCCATGGGGTCCTTCCAGCTCGCTCATGTCGGAGATCGCGGACCTCACTTACAACGTGGTGGCCTTCTCTGAGATCATGAGCATGATCTGGAAGCGGCTCAACGACCACGGCAAGAACTGGCGGCACGTCTACAAGGCGCTCACCTTGCTGGACTACCTGATCAAGACGGGCTCGGAGCGCGTGGCCCTGCAGTGCAAAGAGAACATCTTCGCCATCCAGACGCTCAAGGACTTCCAGTACGTGGACCGCGACGGCAAGGACCAGGGCGTGAACGTGCGGGAGAAGTCCAAGCAGCTGGTGTCGCTGCTGAAGGACGAGGAGCGGCTTAAGGGGGAGCGCACGCAGGCGCTTAAGACCAAGGAGCGCATGGCGCAGGTGCCCACCAGCGTGGGCAGCAGCGCCAGCTTGGGCAGTATGGGCGTCGGCCGCGGCTCCAGCCAGCCCAACCTCTCCACCAGCTACTCGGAGGAGTACGGCAGGTCGGAGGGATCGCCTGCCTCTTACCATGGATGTGAGTATAGCCCTGAGGCATCGCATTTTGTGTGTGTGTGTGTGTGTGTGTGTTGGTCTTAATAATGGAGATTGGATAGGTGGGGGGGTGGGGGTTGAGCATATTGACTAAGTTGACTTGTACTATAAATATGAGGCAAGTAATGATCAGTTGTCTGTTTGCTGTCCTTACTAGACCTGTATTAGTGAAATTGTGTTGTGACGCAGTGAGGGGATCATTATAATTACAAGCCAGACGGTTTGACGAAAAAGTGTGAAGTGTGCAAGACCCTTTGAGTTCTCTGTGCTGTGTGTTTTTAATGTTTTGTTGTACCTCTTGGTGTGATGGAGGAATGTGGGTGTCCACACAATTCAGGCTGAAGGGACGGGTTTGATGTAGCCAAGAGAATGAGTCTGTCTTTAATCCAGCCCTCGGGGCAGGGCATCCTACAAGGACAGGCACACAAACACAGACAAGAGTATTTTAAGCCAGTCGCCTGTTGTTTTCAGCCAGTGATGGCAGACTGGATTGTCGGTCATCAGTGCCTCAAAGCAAGTGTCTGAGCACTCTCTGTGATCTGTCCATCTGTGATTGATGAGCTCATCTGACTTGATTCCCATCACATTAGTTCTTCAGACAGATAGAGATCATTCCATGTGAAATCCACAGAGACTTTCTGGCTGGCCATGCTGGATTTGCTTCATGCTTAATGTAAATAATGTCATTGTACTCCATTTCATTGTCATTGCAACATTTTAATTCTTGATCTTCTTTAGTTTCTGAGATACAGAGACTTTAAAAAGAGGGGGTGTGTAATTTTCGTGTGTAACAATCGTTTTTGCAGTTAAATCAAGGACATTTCCATACGTCATTACTTTTGATCTTTTAATGCTAGGTGCTTTACATTTTCAGGGATTGTTGTACACTATTAGACATATTTCACCTCTAAAATAGTATATTTGCCAAGTAATGGCTGGCTGAAAATGGTATTATTTGGAGCCAACTGCATGCTACATCCTCACACTGAACCACATCAGATCTTTCACATTTTGATATATATAATACTCATGTCATAGTACTTTGATTTTATGGGGCATTAAAAATGAAAAGTCACTGTTGCATCCATGCGTTACATAATTTTAATCATCCTATATGTGACGGTCATTTTTTTGCAGTGAAATTAGGACCACAACCCCTTTTCAAAGCCTCCATATCTCAGAAACTAAAGAAAATACAACCTAAAAAAAGTGCAAGCTATTTGTTGGGTGCAACATTATTTACATAAAGTATGAAACCAATCCAAGATGGTCAGTTTGTAAAATGTTCTAAAATCTGTTGATTTGATATGGAATTAGGCTTGAATCACAACCAGATTCTAGTTTTCCTTGAAGACCCTTACACTGAAATCGAGAGACAGATCTTTGCTCCAAAACCTCCCTCAGAAGCTGTCCCGTTGCGTTATCCCAGAATAAACTGTTATTTGTGGACCTGAAACTATTTAATCCTTTCTAGTGCTAAGCCATTGCTCTTTCCCTGGCCACCATGGTCTGAAATACCCCCATGGCCACTGCAGTGCCTGGAATATGGCTGTTGGTTCAGCTGGGCCTGTAGAGTCCACCTCCCAGGGTTGGTGTGTCCTCCACACGCTTGCGTCAGGCATGTCTCTAGACCAGTAGCTGCACGGGCTAATCCCTTAATCTGCAGTGCTAGGGGAGACTATGTCTAGTGGTCTGACTCTAGGGGAGTAGGGGGTGGAACACCTTTAGCATGTCAGCTGGTTGTGGGCCCTGTGTTGGGGCCATCCCTGTGATTTGTAGCTCTTCCCTCCCCCCGCGGCTTATGAAAACGGGAAGTGCGTGTGTAGATATGAGCCTTGGATGCCTAAAGCAGGCCTCTGCTCTCTACACCATCTTCCCCTGTCCTGCGAAAAAAAAAGAGCACATTCCTGAACCCCCCCCCCCCCCCGAAGACACGGCACTCTCTGCTCTGGGTCACTGTGCTGAGCCAAACGGGAGGAAGGAGGATCATCACCCCCCACCTCATCTCCAGCAGACACACGCATGACCCCCAACCCCCACTTCCTTCTCCAAAAAACCAAGTCCCCCCCCCCCCCCCCCCCCCTGGCTCCCTACATGACAAAAGAATTTGGTAATCTTTCTCAGTGAGCCTCGCCACAGATGTCTCCAAGGGTTTGGCCCATACGAAGGGGGCTCTCAGGAGGAGATGATCACGGCAGGAAGCAGGGCCGGACCGAGGCCTTGATTTACCACTTCAAATGCACTCCCAAGCGTGGCCCGTTCAACTGAATTATGCAGGGGGAGAGTGGGAGCAGAGTTTGAGTTGGCTCTCGCGTTCAAACTCGCCCCTAAGATCTGTGAATGGAGTTCAACAGAACCTGTGAGAGAGAGAGAGAGTGCTGAAGTTCTCCCTGCACAACTTTTGGCTTTCCTTCCTCCTTCGTGCAGCTCCCGAGTGCGTGTGAGAGGGGGAAGTAGATTGCCTGTGACAGCACTTTGGCAGTTGGTGTGGGGGTGGGGTCTGCGAGGGGATTGTTGGGATGGTGTGGGGGGCGGTGGGGGGTGGACGGAGTGGGTTTATTGGGAGGTGTTATTGTTGGCTCTTGTGTGTGTGGGTTTTAATAGAAGTGGCTGAAGCTGAAGCGGAAGTGCAAGCAGCTGAGTCATTAACAAAAGAGAGGGAAGGTTGCATGGGAGGAGAGGGGTTAGCCTAGTGGAAGAAAGACTGGGGTGTGAACGCTGGAATTTTCTGCATTCCTGCAGAAGTTTCCGGGTATTGTTCTGCGAATGGGCTTTCGGTTACAAGACAGTCTTTTGGGAGAGGTAAAAAAAGCTGTTTTGGCTCAGGGCTTAATTTTTTTTTTTGTGGCCTGATCTTATCAGGGTTTTTCTGCTCTGTATACCAAGCAAGGGGAAACTCCACAGAGTGGGGTCAGTCCTTTGCAGTGGTGCTGGAAAATTACAGAGTTCAGGACTACTTCCACTTCCTCCTTACATAGCCAGCCATGTTTTTTTCAAAGCTTATTGTGGCAGTCATGGTAGTTCATCTCTCAGACCCTTATTGCTGTAATGGTTAAAAGGTTAAAAGAAGGTTTAGCCTATCTTAGTGTTTCTTCCTATCTCTAGAGGAGCAATCGGTAGGTTAAATCAACAACTTGGCAACTTTGTTGGTCTTTGTTTGAACACAACATGTGTGGCCAGTCTTGATTTACAGGGTTGCCTATCGTCTGTGTGTCACTTCCCCTTTTTTTGTGTTCAGACCATATAAGGTGAAGTGGCATGGAACATGGAATGCCGTGAAGAAGGCTCAGTGTTCTTGGTTCACCAGACAAAGCTTGCTCAGTCAGATAGATCAGCTGCTATGTTTAGTTATGCCTCTGCTACCGTGGGAACCCAAGAATCAATCAAGTCAAATGGTGTGGCCTCGATACAGGTGGGCAATATTGTGGAACAAAAATGTGCATATCTAGGCAGCAGTTGTTTCTGTTTGAGAAGTTGTAATGGTCTGGGGGGTGTGTGTGTGGGGGGGGGGGTTGCCGTTGTTGCCGTTGCTGCCGTTGCTTGGAGACGCCTTGCTGGCGTTATGGAAAGCAGCTGATGGAAACACCTGCAGTACTTGGCTGCCATTTACCGACAAGCCGCCTCCACGAACGTCCGCTCCACTTCCCCTGCCATCGCATAAGTGCAAGAAACACTAGTAACAGTCTGGGCTGGTTTCTGATGCAAGTCCTCCATCACGTAGCCCTTTTTTTTTTTTTTTAAGGAGTTGAAAGTTTAAATATAGGCTCACTGTGCTTTCACTGAGCTCTCAGTAGTAGTACATCTCCTAAGGACATCTTTACAATGCCGCTTGTGCTGAACCAAAGCCTCTTTGACCAGCTGGCAGAACACACACCTGCAGGCAAAGACCATCAGCTGTGATGGCTCTGGCAGTCATAGACGGGTCATCTTTCAAACAGAGGGCCCCCTTCTTTCCCAGTCTGTACAATGAGCGAAAATGCAACATTGAATCATAATGACTAAAGGCTAGATAAAGAGTAAAGGCTAGATGAAGACATGCTCACAGGAAGGTTCCTAGAGGGAACTAGACAGAGTGAAGTGTATGATGTCAGACTCATACACTCATTTTGACAATAACCATTTCTGATGATTATCGGTCTCCAGCATATTTTCCATGTCGCCTAGTTCTCCGTCGTTGGTCTAAACAGCGATGACAAGAAGGACACTGACTCTGGTATGAGGTGTTCTCGAAGGAGATAAAAAACAGGGACTGGGAAAGTAAAGCGGGTGAAGTAATTTATAGATGGCCTCCGCTGAACCCGGTCTTCGTAATCTGTGGCGTTGGCTGCACTTTGCTTTTGACTCACACTCCAGCTATTCTTCTAAAGGAGAGGTTGGGTACAAGGAGACACCCATGACGTTTCACAACCCGTGCATTATGTCTCATCTTTCCGCCCCCACTCCGCACTGCTGTTTAAAATAATTAACATTTTTTTTTTTTTTAAACAATGGCCTCTGACCTGGTTCTCACAGTATCAGATGCTCACATGGTTGCTTTCTTGACCGCATGCCAATTTCACAGCATCCATTCCATGAAGGTCCTTCTCTGGCCATCCCAACCCCCAGCTCACATACAGTTACACTCTTGGAAAGCACCACAGTCCTCCACAGTCCCACAATGCCCCATTTCCTGAAATGGAGTGTTGGCAGGTGAAGTGATGCTGGTGGGTTGGGGACCGGGGAGGATATTGATTTCTGTTCTGTTCCACATGGGCTGCGAGACAGTGGTGACTGATGAGGCAGCTTTAACAGGCCTGAGCTTTGCCCCGGCCACAAACACAGCCCTCCCCTCCTCCTCATCCATCCCTGTAGGGCTGTCTGCAAACGTCTCGGAACGGAATTACTCCCAGATCTTTTCCCCTTTGTTTTCCTTTTACCTTTTGAAATACATTTGATCTTCTTTATTGTTTTCATCATAGACAGTGTGCACATGGCCTCGCTCACTCACTCTTTTTCCGTCTTTTACACACACACACACACACACACACACACATATGAACATACACTTTCTTCCTCTCGCCCTTTCTCTCTTTCTCATAAACAGATGTCTACATGAGTGGGGAACCAGTTCTGTCGTCTGTCCTCTCTCTCTCTTTCTCTCTCCCATGGAAGTGCACTGTAATGGTACACCACACCCCCTCCCTTCCCTGGCTTCCTCTCCTTTTCCTTTCCGGTAAACCATCAAAGCCAGTGGCCAAGCAGAGAGAGAGAGAGTAAGAGCAAGAGAGACAGGCAGAGCAAGAGAGAGAGGCTAAGCTTGTCCAGCACCTTCTTCCCCCTAGTGTGTGTGTGTGTGTGTGTGTGTGTGTGTGTGTGTGTGTGTGTGTGTGTGTGTGTGTGTGTGTGTGTGTGTGTGTGTGTGTGTGTGAGTGTGAGTGACTGACTGTGGTTTTACAACAGTTTAGTGTGCTTAGCCTTTCCCATTGTACTTTCCCTTGAGTGTGAGTATTTCTGCACACATGGACATGTGTGGGAGTGTATTTTGTGTCTTTTGCCCAGCTGGCACTGATCCCGCTTGCCCTCCATATGTTCGTGTGTTTGTGTGTGTTCTGCCTGCCCCCTCTTCACCTCCCCCTCTGGTTGTGTGTGTGTGTGTGTGTGGGTGTGTGTGTGTTGTCTGTCCGGTCCACCCTGTGTCTCCCTGGGCTCTGAGCCGCCCTGTGTTTATTTCAGGGCCGCCAGCACATGGCCACTCTCCCTTAATCCAATAACACGCCAGAGGAGTAGCTGCCTCCATTGGTGCAGCCCCAGGCTTATAATCAGCGGCGGCTGCTGCCTGCTCGCGCCTCTGCTACATGCAGGAGTGCTCCACGTTGGACAGACCTGTGCGCTCTGGCTCTATGCTGTTCACTATGCAGTCTATTGTCTACATGTCTATTTAATGCTCTTTGACTTACATCTCTCTCTCCGTGTTCCCCTCCCTCACCTTTCTCCTCCTTAATCTCATGTATCTGACACGAGTGTTCTTGGCTTACTCGGATCCCTCGCACTTGTCATCATCTCAAACAGGATCGGCCCCTAAATTGGCATAGCACTGCTTTTCCCAACCAGCCCCCGTCCCTCCTGCGCACTCGTCCCTAATTTATCCTTTTAATGGAAAGCTTTCTTTTTCCGTTGTGTCACTGGCACGACTCTCGACCCAACGTGACCCGGTAGCTTGTTGGGTGCGTTCAGAGAGAGAGAGAGAGAGTCATGAAATGTCTGAGGTGCGTTCCTGGCAAAAATGCTGACGCTGTTGACATCAGTTAATCGGAAGCGGGCAGTCCTGAAAAGAGGAAGCGGTGAATTATGGCCCAATGCCTCTCAATGCCCTCTGGCTCACTCTTCCAGTAAGGGACACTCGCTGTCCTGCGGTTGATGTAGTGTTGACCACCCCCACCCCACCACACCCCGCCCCACCCCAGCTCTGCTCCGCAGAGGTCAGCCATGATGGAAATCTCTCCAGTGATTTGACCAAGCCCCAGAGACTGGGTGGAGCCCTGTGCTTATGCAGTGGCTAATGGCTGTGAAAGGAGGTGATGAGGAGGTGTATGAGGAGGAGTTGCTAATATATGTGTAAATAGAGTGATTTGTATGTGGTTGACTGGGTGTCTGTGGGGTGAGGGAGTAGATATACATCAAAATAAAGGCGTAATGGAAGACCTCATTTGGGTGTGGGTGTGGAGGTGAGGCTACTCACGTGTGATTGGGTGATGCATGTGAGGATGTGTGTGTGACGGTGGTTGAGTCACCACAGATAATAATGTGTGTGTGTGTGTTTCAGCCACGTCTCCTAATGCGTCGTCGGAGCTGGAACAGGCGCGGCCCCAGACCAGCGGAGAGGAGGAGCTGCAGCTGCAGCTGGCCCTGGCCATGAGCCGAGAGGCAGCCGAACAGGTAACACACACCTCCTAACACACTTGCTCCCTTCCGGACACACCTTAATACACACCTACACAGACTATTTGCTCGACAGAGTGACGTGTTTTCGAAAAGTCGTGTTCGAAAAGACATGTTTTAAAAAGTCGAGGACTTTTTAAAACGTCATCATTTTAGCAGTCTGATGGGTAACTCGCAACTTGTGTAGTCCAAATAAAATGAGCTACAATTGAACTAAGCATACATCCTCATTTCTGTGGACTAGTGATTTCACCACAGACTCAGCCTTCAAGTATTAAATTAGTATTAGCAGTGGCCAGATTAGACTACATTGAAATGACCTCGGTCAAAACACCCTGCAGTTTGCTTTTGACTCTCTCTTGGAAATTGTAGTGTGGAGTTAAATAATGCAGCCAGCAACCTTCTAAAAAAGAGATTAGATTTTGATGAAATTGTTACTTATTGTCATCTTATTGGAGAGGATTGGCCACTGGCCACCGCTCACCTGCTTGTTACTCATTAGGGGTGTGCCTAAATATTGTTTTATCGATTAATCACTTTGTAAAATGTGTCCGATTTGATATTGATCTACAGAATTTCTGGATCTTTAATTGGGGGGGGGGGGGGTAAATATTTTTATTTCATACATTTTCATCTCATTCCTATTAATATCTTATCAGATTGAATCGAATCGTTAGCTTGTGAATTGGAATTGATTCAAATCCTTGCAACTATGCCAGTACCCAGCCCTACTCTGGAAGTAGTGTAATCTGATTTAGACATATTCAGTGACATTTTGGACTTGGCAGGCTAGGCAGCACACCATCTTGTGTCACACTATGACACTCATTCTTTCGCATGAATGTGATTCCCCTCTCCTGGGCAGTGAAGGTGAAACCCCTTTCATCTGTGTGTGAGAAATTAGATTGTACTGATATTTTCTCACAAGAACATTGATGGAGATCACACATCGGTAGCAGTAAAATGCGTTCTCTGGTAAGAAGCTGATGCTTATGCTCGAGACATAGGTTGATTGTAATAGGCTATGTTGGTAACTGTTGTGAGATAATCGTATTGTTGGTCACCCCCTGTGAGTTTTTGTGGTAATGTGATGGCCTTCAAGACAGAAAATGTAACAATTTTCTGAAAATGCACCTTTTGAAAGTTGAGGTGTACTACAACCAAAAATGTTGGTGTGTTAAAGTTGTACCCTCTACCCTCAAACATCCAGGCTCCTCCTCAGCTGGGTTCGGCCTTGTACTGTATTACCACCTCTCCTCTGATCCATACGCTGCTAGAATGTTCCGTGGTGTTTTCACAGAGAGGGGGGGGGCCCACTGCTGATGCTTGACTCTGAAATATGACGTTTATCTGCACAGACCCGGACGGCCTGTCTTAAAGAAAGAGAGGAAACACGGAGATCCGGCGCTCCTCCGCCAATCTGTGTGTTTATGCTCCTTGATTACAGATTAGAGGATCCGCCAGGCAGGCATGCTTCCTCCCCCCCCCAAATTGGAGTGGAGGAGCCAAACAAGCACTTCTCCTTCAGTGGGGTTTGGAGAAGTGTGTGTGTGTGTGTGTGTGGGGGGGGGGGGGCGCTGAGTGCGCTGGTGTGTCGGAGATGTCTGGTTTTCCCTGTGGTTCCGTGCAGGCTTGATATTCTGCCAGTGGTCTGTGTTTATAGGGCCGTGTGCTTGTGTGGGCATATGTCAGGCTGAATTGTCATGTTGCATGTTGTGTTTATCTCATGTTTACATAAGGCTTGTGTTAGCATATAGTGTATGTTTGCCTTAGTATATCTTTTGTATGTAGTGTGTGAAGTAAGGCATGTGTTAATTGTTATGGAGTTCTGCGTGTGTGTGTGTGTGTGTGTGTGTGTGTGCGCGTGTGCGCGCGCGCCTCACTGCAGGCATGCATCTGGACATCTGGATTACATTTCCAAATGGAAATAGGAGGCAGGCGCTGCTGGTTATTGTGTGAAAGCGAGGCACGCCATAGGAGGTTCCTGCTGTCCTGTAGCCCAGCCCCTCTGCTGCCTCAGGAAGCTCTGGAACCAGGCCCCTTTAGCTCTGGAACCAGGCCCCTTTAGCTCCTTGAAGTTCCTAACACTCAGCCCCCCCCCCCCCCTACACCTGGACTGCCTTGAGCTAGAGCTACCCTCACACTTGATTGGTTCTGCTGACATGGAACCTTGGGTTTCCTCATGTTAAAAAGACCCCTCCCAGTCTCTTCAAAGAGAGTTTGGAAAGACTTGAATAAAACCCCTCTGTGGTTCTGATTTTAAGTCTGCTTCACATCGAATGAAGTTCCGCCCTCTTCGCTCTGCTTTCCCCATGACGGGAACCAGTCTGAATCATCTGTGCCTTTTGTAAACCGTATTCTGACCTCCCTGTTTTTTGAGTCTGTTTGTTTGGAGGAAGGCCCTTTTCATTCCATCCTCATTTTGACGGGTTCCCATAAAGGTCTCGTCATGAGGAAACCTCTTCGCCACCACAGACTCCTCATCATCCACTGCCTCTCCTCTCCACACAGCCCCTGTCCCTGGGCCCCTCGCTGGCTCTGCATGAATTCAGACAGTCGCCCAAACGAGAGCGCCTCCAGCCAGCCACCCACCCACCCCAGGGTCCCGGGTCATCTGGGGCGCAGTGCCAATCGCTGCTCTCCCTCCTCCCCTCCCCTCCCAGCACGACTTTGGCTCGTCCTCGTTCCATGTCCGCCCGTTTCAAGCCCATCTCTATTACTCCCACTCCACCCCTCCGCGGCCCTGAATGGAACTCATTATGGCCCATCAAAGCCACTTCCTCTGTCTGGGAAGCCCTGTTCCAGTTTTGGCTGTTTCTCTCTCTCTCTCTCTCTCTGTGTGTGTGTGTGTGTGTGTGTGTGTGTGTGTGTGTGTGTGTGTGTGTGTGTGTGTGTGTGTGTGTGTGTGTGTGTGTGTGTGTGTGTGTGTGTGTGTGTGTGTATGGTTATGTTAGAGGAACCTACAGCTGACCTCTCTAGTGAATGTGAATGCTGCTGGCAACTTTGATATCTGGCCAAGTGGGCTATAGCTGTTTACATGCGTATAGTGTGTGTGTGCGCGCGCAGTCAGACCACTGTTCTTTGAAAGGGCACCAGTGGTCAAAGGCAAGTTAGTTATCCTCTTATCCAGTCTGAGGCTTACCCCCCCCCCCCAAAAAAAAACCAAGAAACTGATATGGGGAGTTGGGGACAAAATTACAGATCGGTCTCTGTAGTCGCCTCTCTCCCCCTACTGCTCTCTCTCTCTCTCTCTCTCTCTCTACTGCTCTTCTCTCTCCCTACTGCTCGTCCTCCTCTCTCTCTCTCTCTGTGTGTTCTTTTCTTCCCCTCTCTTTGGGCCGCCGTGAATGGCAGGCTTTGTGTCCCCCATCTGGAGTGGACAGAAGAGAGAACGGCAAGGCCCTGGCGCTCACTCAAGATGACCCGCCACAAATGCATGCACAGGGCTCCCCACCCCCAACAGCACACCCATCAAAATGACTAGGCTTGCCCTTAATTGATTGTGATCGAATTACGATAATTGATAAAAAAAAATAAACATGCGCTGTTGAACACCACTGAACTGCTTTAATATTGTCTTTCCTCATAGTTGACCTATTAGGCTACATCAGCTGTGTATAAACTGGTTTGCCATGTGAGGACCGGCTGGGCAGTTTTATGCAGCCCAATGGAATGAAGTATTTCAGGAACTACTGACCGATAAATTAGCTTTATTCTACATTTATCAGCATATCCGCTAAAGTTGGGTTGCTTTTCAATGACCAGGCACTTTCAGAAAGTACATGAATAGGTTGTTTTTTTTTGTCAGTGTGGAAGTAGACTAGTAACTGTTCAGTGAGCCAGATAGCATTTGGCAGCTTGTCATGCAATCTCTGGAACAGCACAGCACATAATCCCAGAAGTGAAAATGACCCACAGAAGCAATGCTGCCATGCTGCCTGGTTAGCGTCTCAATCAGCAGGCAAAGCTAGGCAACCTGTTTCATCTGAGAGTCTTGAGTGTTCAACTCCCCTAACGGCATTGAAGTGAAGAGCTAACTGTGTGTGTGTGTGTTTGTTTCTGTGTGTTCAGGAGGAGAGAATGCGTCGTGGGGATGACTTGAGGCTACAGATGGCGCTGGAGGAGAGCCGAAAAAACGACGGCCCGGCCAAACTGGGAATGGGAAAGAAAAAGAAAGAGGTATGCAGTCAACATACACAAACATCCATCCACCCTCCTCCACACACACACACACACACACACACACACACACACACACATCCATACACACACATCCATCCATACTCCTCCACAAACTCACTCACATGGAGATCACTGCACATGCCAAGACACACTGGTTCAATCAGATTGGTTTGATTTAAAAAAAAAAATGTATACCTATAAACAAACACATAATGCATGTAGAGCAAGAATAAATGAAACATTCACACTTTGAAACAAACGCACCTTTACCATTGGTGCTGTAGGGGAATTAGCATGGCTTCCGATTCTCCTGTCCTAGAACCATCCAGTTCTGTGATGCGTTTCCCCCCATTACTTGACTGCACAATTCAGCCGTTGGCCGTCGCCTTAATCTGTGTGGAATTTTAATGATCCTGCATGGACCGAGTCCACTATTCTCCATATTCCCGATGGCTTGGCCGCGGCCAACTTTTTTTTTTTTTTTTTTTGTAAACGTAACATAGTTTCTTCTAATTTAGGCTGTCACTCGCAACGGAACAACATCATTTAGATGGATGTAGATATGCGAGTGCTGTTCCATTCACCCCACCTTTCCCAAAGCAACACAACAGCAGTTTGTCCAGCTTACCGAGATATTTGATCAAGCCGTAGTACACAAGCACTGCCCTGGGCACCAAGACATGATTGATTCTGATCAGGGCGGTAACACGGCACAATAACACAAGCCCTGTTTGCCTTAAGTCGAGTGCTGGCAATGCCAAGGTCATTCATTTCACTCTCAGGCAGCAGGAGGAGAAATTATATAAATCTTGTAAATGTAATATAAATGTACTCACTGGACTGCAAATAGTTTGGGAAGAAAATGAAATGATCCCAAAAGGCTTGGCAAGACTGAATGCAATGTGGCCCAATTGAAAGCATCTGCTATGCGATTAGAGTGAGGCTGATGCAATGTTTAGAAGTTGTTTGCTCAAGACCAGGTTCACTGCAGATATGTGCCTTGAGTTTAGAGAGATGTGTGTGTGTTTACTCACAGACTGTGTGTGTGTGTGTGTGTGTGTGTGTCCTCCACAGCCCCAGTCGTCTTTGATGGATCTGATGGCCCCGGTGCCTGAGAGGCCTGCTGATCAGGTGCCCGACCCCTGGGCAGCAGGAGCAGGAGCAGCTGCAGCACCAGACCCCTGGCAAGCATACGGTAAAGATTTAAATTACACACACACACACACACACATATCACAAACCCAGGCCAAACAGACAGACCGAAGGACGCTTGCACACACACACACGCGCGCGCATGCATGCTTAATAAACATTTCCAAACATGCAGGTGCTCACACTAGCAAATGTGTTGATAAATACATAGATGGTGTACACAGCATGGAGAAATGCCAGACGCCAGACTCGTCCTCACATAAGCACAGACAAACGCAGGATTAGTCCTACACAACTAAATACTTCTCTGAAAGACACACACACACACACACACACACACACACACACACACTCACACACACTCTCACACACACACACACACTCACACACTCTCACACACACACACTCACTAATGCATCGCAAACACAACCGTGTATTTCTCAGTAATGAAGAGGTGTCACACTGTTTACTCACTATTCAGTCACATACTCCGACTACTCAGAATTGGAAGTACTTCTGTTCAATTACATACATCTAGACATGCATACACGTACAGTATTTCTGGATTAACAGGCTCTCGTTACTGGTCCAACGCTCACATTTGATGACCGTGTGTGTGTGTGCATTTGTCCTGAAATATGTGCACGACTAACACCGATGAGTGTGTCAGATGAAGTTCAGTAAATGTACTACACACACACACACACACACACACACACTCTGTGATGTATTCTAGTTATGATCTGAAGAGAGGCTAAAAATAGCTTTCTGATAAGTTGTGTGTTTTAAAGGTGCGGGGTGGGGGAAGGCGGTGGCAGAGTGTGGCAAGCACAGATGTCACTTCAAACATTTGCAGACAGCTCTTAAGTTGACATCTTGTAATCCTTTTAAAGTGTTCCTTTCCTAACTTGTGTAATGGATCCATATTATTCCGAGGCTCGTGTGTGTCTGCAATGTGTGATATCCATTGTAAGACGACTGAACGCTTCCGTGGCTTAACAGCCCTGCTGCTGTCTTTGGCCGCAACTAAAGGTCTGGTTATGACACCTGTTCAGAACACATGATGTGTCACGCTATCTAATGACTAATTATTGTAATAACTAACATGGTGATAATCTAATTATTATGGCTTTTTAGCAGACTGGGGTTACCTCCCCATAACTTAAGAGTGTAGGGCCATTGCTGATGCTGTTTCTGCCGAATATAGATGTCTTCTGCAGTATGTGTGTGAAACTCGCTGTCTTGCTCAGAGGAGGAATGACGGTAATAGATGAGCCAGTCTTGTCTGACTGTGTGGGGAGGGGTTAGTCGTCTGTCTGTCTGTCTGTCGGTTGGTGTTCATGTTTTTGAACATGTTGTTCTCGCAGAGACTGTCTCTCTTTCTCTGTTCCTCCCTCCCTTTCTGTTCCCTCCCTCCCTCCCTCCCTCTGTCTGACTCTCTCTCTCTCTCTCTCTCTCTCTCTCTCTCTCTCTCTCTGTCTCTGTCTCTGTCTCTGCTCTTTCTCCACTGCGTGTCCCCTGGCCCGTTTATCTCTGTCAGTTTGCCTTTTGCTCTTGTGTCTCTCTCTCTTAATCTCTTCTCATCTGCTGCTGGCTCTTTCTTTTGATCTCTCTCTTTTTCCACTTTCCTTTCTTCCTGTGTAATTATTCCTCTCTTGTCTTTCGATCTCTCTCTCTCTCTCTCTCCTTCACCTTTCTGTGGAGTTGAGGCCTTTGCCTGTGTGTGTGTGTGTGTGTGTGTGTGTGTGTGTGTGTGTGTGTGTGTGTGTGGCAGAGAAATGTGGCCGGGCCGGTGGAGGCGCATTCCAGCACGGCTCCAAACAAAAGAGGCTCAGTAATCAGATCTGCAGGTGGAGTGGCTGCTGGGGGCCCTCGCCACATTTCCTCTCACGGGCCACTTCAAACCGGCCCCTGCCCCTGCACCCTCCCACCCCCCATTGGATCAGTCAGGGGGCAAAACCATAGAGGCCGCCACTGACCCTCTGGAGCATCTACTTTCACTGGTACCACAAAGTGTGCGAAGCGGCTCTGTCATTCCATGAGATCTGTGGCTACACGCGGTAAAAAGGCGTGTGTGTGTTGGGTCCTGAAGGCACTCCCAGATTAGTGGATGAATGGTGCTGCTTTGAACCTGCTCAGCTACGGAGCTAAGATAAACCAATGGAAGCTGTGGAAAGAGTGCCCCTGTGTGGCTCAGTAAGGTCCTGTCCCAAGACCAGCGTGTGTGTGTGTGTGTGTGTGTGTGTGTGTGTGTGTGTGTGTGTGTGTGTGTCTATTGTTTTCACTCCCACTGTATCGAGGGGTCACTTAAGTCTAGTTGAGGCAGCAAACATAGTGGGCAAACAGTAGGTTTGGGCGATTCTCTGATCATGAACAATCGTACACTGCACCCCTGATATTTTAACACGTTCATTGTTGTCCCTCTCTCTCTCTCTCTCTGTATCTATCGACCCCTCCCTTCATCTCTTCTGTCTGTCTGTGTCTTTCTTCCTTCCCCCCTTTCGCTGTCTCTCCAGGTGCTGCCTCTAAGCCAGCTCCCACTGTGGACCCTTGGGGCCTCTCTGGGGCCTCGGCCTCCGTCACTCCCATTAAAAGTGCTGACCCCTGGGGGCCGACTCCTGCTCCTGCAGCCATTGATCCCTGGTCCTCCGGACCCCCCAAAGCCTCTGCACCAGGTGAGTGGCCCTGATAGATTCTGTGTCTTTACACACTCACACACTCATGCGGCCCTGAGAGATTCTGTCTCTTTACACACTCACACACTCATGTTGATGGTGTTCCCCTTCGCACACACCAAACACGCATGAAAACATTCACATAGTTTACTCCACTTGCTACTATTGCGGTCCCCTCTAACACACACACACACACACACACACACACACACACACACACACACACACACACACACAGGCCCAAATGTATCAGTCTTTTGGTACAACACAATGTACGCACATCGTACGCCCATTCTCTTCATACTCATCTGAGAGTGGGTCAAATCAGCCTTAAACCCATGTGTCCCTGAACGCACAACTATCCTGATATGGGTCGAGACAATCTCAATTATTTGAACTTGAAAGCGAATTTGAAGTGTTTCCACTCAAGATTACATTTACATTTAGTCATTTAGCTTTTGTCCAAAGCGACGTACAAGGGAGAGAAGTCAAGCTAGATCTTCCATTCAATTGGTTAACATTTGCATTAAAACGTTGGATGGAAAGCCTACAGTATTTTTATTGAGATCATGCCATTCCCCATTTTGCAATTTCCAACATTCACACCTTTTACAAAGAATTAATGAATCATCCAGGATGTTGCGGATGGTACAACAGTTGTAAGTGTCATGGTGGAGTCTCAAATAATTTGGGTATTGCGTCAATAGAAGTTTTTTTTGTTTTTCAATTTCAATGAGTGCAGTCAATTACGCCGATTACACTGTGAAAATCTGTTAAATATAATTTGAAGTTAACCGGGTGATCACTTCCCATAGAACATGCATAATGGCTACATTGAGAATATAATGATTGATACACAGACCGTGTAGTCTACTTGCAGCACCGCCACTTCCTCCTGGTGTTTCCAGTCTGCAAATGACAAACATTACGCATACGCCACGTCGAGACCATATGCAGAGGCCCTGGCTCTTTTCATGAATACCGTTTTATGCATAGAAAAGTGCTCAGCACAATGTTAGTGCACACGCACCATTAATGCATGTGGCCAACAGTCTGAAGCTATTAGCATAGGCCATGAATGGAAATCTTGCATCCTGCAGCTGTCAAGGTTCAATTGGAGCCACGTAAAAAAAAAACACAGCTTAGGAAATGAAATTAGGCGTGGAGTTGTATTTCATTTCAGGTCGACACACAGGGCGAGTTACACGGGAAATTAAATTTGAGTCCAGAAGTGGACATGAATCACGTTAGCGCTCGGCAGCATTGACGTCATTACAGCTCACAGTGAAGGAGTAGAGCGTGCTGCGCGCAGGAGAACCGCCACGCAACACTTCAATTTCCCATATGCTGCTGATGACTGATTGTGTGTGTGTGTGTTTGTGTTTTTAATGTTTTTTCTTTATGATTTGCCTTTTTTCTCTGCCTCTCCAGGGAGCTTTGACCTGTTCAGCGCATCAAACGGTACTTCCAGAGAGGACTTGTCTGAGTTCGACAGTCTCCGCACCTTAGCAGCCACTGGTGAGTGTGACCCTCGTGCCGCATGCCGCCTGTCCTGTCTCCTCCGACACGTGACTGTGTCGTGGCCTTTTCCACAGTGGCGTGCGATCTTCGTCGGCTGGAGATTGCCGCACCTCCTCTCCTGTGGAAAATCGGTGGCCGGGCCTCTCGTGAATCACTCATTTTGTCATGCCTTCCCAACCTCTCCTCTCCTCTCCTCTCTCCTCCTCTCTCGTCTCCTCCTCATCTGTACTTACCCTTCTTCACACCCTGTTCCACACCTCCCTCCCTCCCTCCATGCCTGCCTCCTGCTTCCTCTGGTTATTTATAATGTGTGGGTGCGTGAGTCAGAGCACAGGCTCACTGACAGCCTGGCTAGATTAGCAGATACTGGTGATATGCATGGGGGGGGGGGGGGGGGGGGGGGGGGGGGGGGCGCAGCGCAGCGCAGCGCAGCGCAGCGCAGCGCAGCAGAGTCACTTTCGGTCTGATATAAATTGTAGTTTTTTGTTTCACATTTAATCAAAATAAATCAAAAAAAGAAATTGTTGTGGAGTAGTATTGGATTTATTACACTTAAATACTTGTATGCCCATGTATCTGACATTCACTTGTGCAGGGAGCTTATGTTCACAGGTAATCAAACCCACAGGCTTTGTTAGTTTTTATTAGTGCAGTCTGAAATATATCTGCCCAACCTGTGTATTTGCTTGCCAGATTAGCCGATCTGACCATTGCCGCCTCTCTTTTTTTTGTTGTTGTTGTTGTTGTTGTTGGCGGCAGGAGACCGCATTGGCAGTTCTGCCCTCCCCTCCCAGACCAGCATGTCAGTCAGTCCTGACCTGTTTGACCTGCAGCCCGGCGGGCACATGAGGAAAACCCCAGAGTCCTTCCTGGGCCCCAACGCTGCCCTGGTCAATCTGGACTCTCTGGTGACCAAGCCCCCACAGCCGGCCCCCGCCTCCAACCCCTTCCTAGCAGCAGGTGGGTGCAGCCATCTGGCAGCGAGCTGCCGCCACCACCACCACAACAAACCTGAGTTGCCACGTCCCTCTGATTAGTAACCAGACTAGTCTTTCTATGAGTTTGACTTTGATCAATTTAAAGCCAATTAAGAAATATGCATAGTAATTTTGTAAAAGCATTTTAAAACAATGAGTCACTCAGTTTCCAAGGTAGACACGCCAGGTTTTTAGACAAATCAGTTTGACAGTTGATTCAGTAAGTTGAACCGGTTGTAGTGATGTAGATGGTATAATTGACTGTCTGTCTGTCTGTCTGTCTGTCTGTCTGTCTGTCTGTCTGTCTGTCTGTCTGTCTGTCTGTCTGTCTGTCTGTCTGTCTGTCTGTCTGTGCAGGTGGAAGTGGAGGTGGTGGAGGTGGAGGTGGAGGGGCAGCCCCTGCTCCTGCCCCATCTCCTGCTCTCCAGAACCCTTTCCAGGTGAACCAGCCGCAGCCCCCCACCCTCAACCAGATGCGCGTCAGCCCCATGCCCGGCTTCGGCGGTCTGTCCCAACGGAGCGCCGAGCCCATGCCCCTCTCCTCTATGCCCTCCGTGGGCCCCGTCACCATGGTGCCCATGGCCCCGCTGGCTCCCATGGGTGCCATGATGCCCGCTATGGGCATCCCGGCCTCCATGTCCCTGCCCCAGCCTCTCATGAGCGGGGTCATGCAGCCCTCAGGGCCGGCCGGCCAGGGTGGCGGCACCACCAACCCCTTCCTGTTGTGAGGAACACTCAGAGCTCTATGCACCCCTGACCCCTGATCCATGACCCCACCCCACTCCACTCCACTCCCACCCCCCCCCACCCCCGTGAACCACACCCGTAACCTGCTAAAGCCACACTTTTCTTTCCCCACAGACACCCCAGAGCCCCTTCTGATATGGTATAGACAGCATAGTCTGCTGTATCCCCCTTGCCCCAGTACCCACCACCACCACCACCCCCCACCCCACCCCCAATCCAGACCATTGTGCTATTTGAAGACTTTTTTTGAGCAGCAGTGGTGTTTACAGTTTTTACATAGGCATGGGGAGCTCTCTTCTGTCCGCCAGGAGCAGGTACCATACAGTGATTTGGTATTACTATTTTTATTTTCATTTTTTTTTTATTTTCAATTTTTTTTTCTAAATTTTCTTGAACCGTCAACGATAACTGTGTAACTGTAGATGTGATTCCTCTCTCCCTCTAAAGTGTGCTGCAGCTTTCCTTTTAGCCAGCGTTGAATTCAAAAGGGGTACCGATGATTTTTTGTTTGTTTGTTCTCCCCCCCCCCCCCCCAACTTCTTTTTAGAGGGCTTCTTTTTCTTCGTATCAGAGGCTTTGAAATTCAATAATTATGTTTTTAATCGTCTTATGAAAGCATTGTATTCACCTAAGCTAACCCTTTCTAATCAAAGCAAAACTATATATGTTCTACGTCAGTGCATATACACTATGTGTATTTACAGTATACTTAGGTAGACACTGTAAAGATAAAGCCTATCAGTTTACAATGGTAATGATTTTAATGTTCTAAGCAGGGATTTTGCACACGCTCTGATTTCAGTTCCCCTTTCCCTCAAACACTTCTGATCCACTTTTCCGTTTTTGTTGACTGTTGGCTCACCATTAGTCCTTAGTCCGAGAAAACAACGATAAAAACGTCTTTGTTAGGATGTGGCACTTGTACCAAGCGTAACCAATATCCCGTCACACACACACACACACACACACACAGTGTGGTCGTTTGATAAGGACATGGAGGAAGTGTACGCTAGCATGAGTTAGCGGGTGGTGTCCAATATCCGAAGTGTTGGTATGAACTTCACAGTGAAATCAAAATGTGTTCCTTTTTTTTTTTTGTTTTTTTTGTGAATGCATGTTAGGGAATTGGTTTGCATATCCCAATATGGCTCTACTTTTCTACAAAAAGCCTCTGTTTTGCTACTGCTTGCAATCCCGAGTGATTGTGAATTGGGTGAGTGGGTTTTGTTTTCGAATTCAGTGCTATTGTAAAGCTCGACTCTTTGCACAGCTTCTCTTTCTACTTTTCTTCTCTTAAAAAGGTTGACTGTTTGACAGAGCTAATCAATACTAATTTTTAGTATTCAACTGCCTAGCTTTTCATAAGTTGATCTGTAACAGTGAGTTATCAAACAATCTGAAAGGTTTCTTTTCAGTAATCCTCATTTTATTTATATTTCTGAAAAAAAAAAAAGTGTATTGTCATAGAAGGAACAAAGGGAAATAGGGAAGAGCTGGTATGTGTTGAAAAATATCTTCATCAGGTCCTAATTCATCTTACTCAACATTATTAGCCTACTAATCACTGATATCCACTCCTACGATATATGTAGCTGTAATTGTATTTTGAGAAATAAATACATGAAATTAAATGTAACGCTAGTTAGTTCATGCCATGATGACAAGAACTGATTTGGGGGGGGGGGAATCTTGTAACCAGTCGTTGTCATCTCGCTGATGTTCATAAGTGTATGGGCTTTGGGACTTTCCTCTCTTCAAACAGCTTACAGAAAGAAGATGGGTTTGATAAAGAGTTGGTGGGGGGACTCCATTGATAGAATTGATCATAATGGTTGGTTTTTTTTTTTTTTTTTTTTTAAATCATGTCTTTCTCTTTCTGTTACGTTGGTAAACCTTATGTCATCTCGTCCATCATGAATTGTAATTATTAGAACCTCTTTTTTTTTTTTTTTTTTTGTCATTTATGTATTCAGATATTTTATGAGCAGAGGAGGCTCATGTTTTGATTATATCATCACCACTTGCCCAAGGGCCACCCCTCTTTATCCCATGGGTGTTGGTTTTTTTCGTGGCTGTGAAACTGACCTTTGTCTCCAAGGCTACTGTCCTTGGAGTCAAACTCGCGTGCAGTTATACCAAAGGGCTTTGACGCTCACAAGTTATGTGGGAGTGTCACAAGATACACTAGATTGCCTTTTGGAGTTTAGGCCCCAGGGAGTGAATTTTCCTTCAAATTTCAGTCACAAATGAACAAATGTTTTAAAATCAGTTTGGATTTCATATTCATATCCCCTTTCCCATCAAGAAACCAGAAATGATTTTGTTTGATCTTAAAGCATTACTGACATTTTTGTTCCGCCCCTTCTCTCGGATAGGATATATATTAATGACGCATTTTAAAGAAGTAATTCCCTTTACACCCCACTGTAAAGCCCACCGATACATCACCACGTCAGTCGGCACCCCGTGGCTGTGTAGTGTAAGCTTACAAGCACAACTCTCGCAATGTCTCCCAGGATCTGTAAGGAAATAAAAAAATAGTTGAGATTTTATTTAAATCAGGTGCTGTAGTCAGATAATTTTTCTAACTCCTCCTATGTAGATTTGTTTCATAGGCCCCATATGACTTCTCTAAAAATCACTGCCAATTTACAACTCGTAACATTGTTGTTTTCCAAGAATTGTAAGCTAGTGGCGGCCCCTGCTGGAGACGTTGTGGTAGTGCTTCCCCTGTAGAGCTTAGCAAAATACTGGGTGTGATCATGACATAGTGGAAGATTTACCAGGACGTGTTCTCAGGCATCCTGGGGAAAATGGCTTCAAGAGTTGTGCTCTGTGACGGGATGCGATTGATTTGTGTTGATAATAGACGCGCAGAGCAAATTAATCCCTGCAGACAAGCATCCTACAGCTACACAACAAATTGGCTGATTTTAAAACACTATTGAAAAATAAATCCGGTGATAACACTTTGTGACGTCAACTTTGATTTCTGCAGCGTTTCCTCCTGAAGTACAAACAACAAATCTATTGCTCAAGTTCATCCCAGATCCTCTTGTTTTGGATGTCTACCTGTGTATCACCTCTTTCTGTTACAGTGTATTCATTATGCATTTCTTGTGGAGGACTAACCTTGTGAACATGCATAAACACATTTGATTTTCCCTTTCCATGTTACTGTGTCTGTATATTTACCAAACTGTCTCATATTACTGGGAGCAGGCTGCTTTTTTTTTATGGATATGTGCTCGACTTGTTGGCATTATAACTGTATAATATAATTTATCATTTGTTCTATTGTAACATATTGTTCTGTACCTTATTTCTGTGTAATGGTTTTTGTAGGAAAGTCACATGGGACGGTGTGATTTTGTTTTAATGCCATCTAAAGCGCAGCAAGCGATCAAGGACCTGTAGCTGCAATGGTTAAAAATAAAATGTATCACTCACACGGGGCTCGGAGTCTGTTGATATCACAGCATGACCGTAAGACACTTGCCGAATAGATATTAAATAAAATGCTATGATGTGGGATAATTATGTCAGTAAATCACACACTCCACACTATTTAGAAGTAGGAAATACAAACCACATTTTAATATGTAAATATGTACAAAACATTCAGCTTCTTCAATTTTCGTGAAACCCACACACACCACTACTGTACTCTAGTAATCAACTCAGTTCTGGTCATTTGCTAAATTGATTATTAAGACAGTGTGAAAGCACCGGAGGGCTGAACTAATGCAATGTTGTTGCCGCCAGTAAGGCTGGTCCTGGTTAGGCAGAGCTCAGAGTGTGTATGGCTGGTCCATTCCAGATAGGCCCGTAACGGGAGTGGCCTCTGAGGATCCAGGGCTTGTGTCATAGCCCAGCTTCTTCATGTCCTTGGTTACTATGTTGAACTGGAGCGTGACAAAGCCTTGGGAGCGCACCCGTGTTACTGTAGAGAGGGAGAGATCAAGAATGAGAACATTCTGTTGTGGTTTGTTACAAGGTAGACTTAAGCAAGAAGTATTATTATGACTGCCGCTGCACCGCAGGGCGGTCAAACAGTGGTAGTCAAAAAAAAATAGTTTTACGGTGTTTTTTTTCCTTTTTTTTTTTTTTTTTTTTCCCTTGGGTTTTGTTTTCCACAGATTTTTTTTGGTCGACGATGTCATATACTTAAAGTTCTCCAATCCACATGAAACTTGGCATGATGGTAGCACCACATGGCTGAAAACGTAACATTCTGTACGTCCCTTACTGGGCGTGTCCCTTTATGCTAGCGCCCCCTGAAGTGCGGTAGGCCCATATAATTTTTGGCAATAGCTCAAGGTTTCGTCAGAAATTACACAATTTTATGGCAAGTTGCCCTCTAGGAAGCACAAAACCGTAGCTCGTTACGACTCATTTGTAGAGTAGCACCACCTAGTGAATAATGTTTACTGCAAAAGGTAGTGCTTCACCAGCCAATATCTTGTGATGCAAAGGTTGCTGCATCACTACCACATTATTTGGATGCATATAAAGGTCAGGTATTTAGCAGACACTTTTATCTAAAGTGACATACAGTCAACCTGAATCAATCAGGAATTGAACCTGTGTCAACCACCTGTGGCATGTCAATAGCTCAAAAAAAGGTTTTGCCAAACATTACAACATATTATGGCAAGTTGGCCTCTAGGAAGTGCATTACCGTAGCTCGTTACGATTCAATTGTGGAACAGCGTCATTTAATGAATGATGCTGAAACTGACAAATATCAATATCTCAAGAACGGCTTCAGTTAAAGTTTTGAAATGTGGTGTGCCTCTACTTGGCTGCGTTGTTTGTATGCATGCCAAATTTCGTGACATTTCAGTTTAAATTCAGTTCCACTTGACCAGCTCGGCAAAATGGCCGCCAATAGACATTCTGCAGCCAATACATGCCTGTGTGAATGGCCAGTCTTGTTGGAATTTTGTAGGCTCATTCATAATGGCATACAGGAGCTATTTACCCAATTTCAAACAAAGCAGCCATAAGATGTCGCTACAACATGTTTTCCTCTCGCATGGGTCTATCCTCAAAATTAATTTGGTCTTTAACATTTACAAATTCAAATGGTCCTCTTTTACCTGTTGAAGCGGTCAAATCATTCAACCTTTTGCTACTTGGGGCAGTTGGCACATTCTTCTTAGAACCCAATGATCCCATGGCTTTATTTAAACGTATTATTATGATGGTGTATACCCCTGTCTTGTTATAAATGTTGATACTCGTACACCTTTATATGTAGCATTTACTCTACATTTAGTATAGTATTCAAACTAGGGCTGTCAGCGTTAACGCGTTAATCTATGCGATTAATGCGGCCGCGATTAAATATTTTAACGCAATTTTTTTTTTTTAATGCCTTTATTTGGATAGGACATGAAGTTATGACAGGAAGTGAGGCGGAGAAGAGGTGGGGAGAGGATTGGGAAATTACATCAGGCCAGACTTGAGCCTGTGTCCCCTCGGGCAATGTATGGGCTTGGCCTACCATTTTATGGGAGCGATGAGGGACAGGTGGGGCTTGAATAGCCCCCCTTGTTCAAAGTGGGGAATGACAGAAAAAGTTTGAGAACCACTGCGGTAGTTGAAGATGGAGAGAGCTGAGGGATTGTTGGGCGGAAAGTCTCTGTTTAAGAGCCAAAATGACGACAAAACAATCGACAAAACTAAAGTTGTATGTAGCATTTGTCAAGCTGAATTTAGCTATCACCTTAATGCAAAGCACCTGACAGAAAGCAGTCCCAGGTTAGATGATCGCCAACCCACACTCCATGACTTCTCTAGGAAAATAACTAGACCAGTCCGTGAAAAGGTTACCATTTGGGTTGCCGGTGACTGTCGGCCCATCAACATAGTTGAGGACAGTGGGCTGATTGAGGTGATTCGAATTGCTTCAGGGGAAATTATTGCGATTTACCGTCGAGGGGCACCATTGTGTTTAAAAAAAATACAATTAAACAACAGTTTCTAAAATACACGCTGTCTGAAGTGATTACTTGTTTATTTATAAGATTTAGTCTTAAGAAGAAAAACAAACTTTTAATCGCGATTAATTAATTTAAAAATGGGCGATTAATTAGTTAATTTTTAATCGATTGACAGCCCTAATTCAAACATATTCTTGCTTTCAACTAACAATCCTACACTTTATATAGACGTGCACATTTCCCCAAACTTTGTAAATAAATGCCAAGTAGTTATACAATGCAGCTCATATTGTTGCTTATACAAGTACATTTCAGAAAAAACTCAAATGTATCAGTTAGTCACACTCATCCTCATATTCACTAGACAGGTTTCAAAACCGCAGAACGTAACTCACACCCTATCAGTGTACAGCCACCACATCCACAAACTACAGTTCCTTACATTTTCACTCAGAATAGGATATAAAACAAAACATTTTTTAGTCTATTGTTGCCAGAAACATAATCGTATGAGAACACACTTTTGTTGGAACAGAAAATATCTTGATATTTCACTTAATTCTTGCTTATTCTCTCACTTTCTGCTGCGGTCATATTATGCACTGCAATGCGGTACATCAAGTTGTTACTAGTTCAGACAGTGGGGTGTGGCTACTTCGTCATGCAGTAAATTATTTTAGGAAATGAACACACGATTAACCTTGGAGTTTGGGTAAAAGCATAACTCAATCTTAACTCTGCCAACATAAGTTTAAATAATGTTTGAAGTTCCTACCTTCCCTTCCTTCTCCTTGGGCAACCACTTTTGGGTCTGTGAACTCTGGACGTCTTCCCATAAGCCAGCTGTAAAACAACCCATTAAAAATGCATTTGGTATGCGAGTCATTTTCTTTCCCTGATTGAATTCTTAGTGCCAGTTCAAGCCATACTATCGCTTTTAGTAAAGAAAACATAGAGGTTTGTTAAACTATTTGAGGGAAATTGTAGTGATTTTATTAGTGGCTTGTTCTGATAATATTTCTTTCCCACTCTCTAATCACCATGTCACCATCAAACATGGTTTAGTCTAATAACTAAAAAGTATTTAAAAGTTCACTTCATTGCTTTCTTGGAGTCACTGGTTTCAAAAGTACTTTTAAAGAATCATTGGCAATATCTTCACAGCATTACAACTCTCTCAGAACTCAATATTTTACCTTGTGAATTTTTGAAGTCTTGATGTGGATTCTGGAACAAACATGGGTATCGTTCTTGTGTGTCTGAGAAAATAATTGGAGTCATATTACTAAAGCCCACGTTTGTTCACGTATGTTGACAAACGTTGACTATTTCTACAAATACTTACTTGCCAGGGGTAAAGGGGATGTGAATGGCACCATAACCTCTAACAACATCATTCCCAAAGGTGTCAGGACCATAGACACTCACCACTATCTGAGGCCCTGTATGAGAATTGACCAATAAATTGAGTCATACTTACATACACATACATACACATTGTATATAAACACTTTCAGACTTCACCTGTCCACATGTAGGCCTATATTTCCATGTAGAAAATGTAAACAAATTGCTATTGTATATTAAAACTAAATATTCGAGAAGCCATCTTTGGTCACTTCACCAAAGAGATGGTGTGTACATTTCTCTTGTTAATAAGTAAGCTAATAAAACATTTATAGCGTAACTGCTGTATTCCCACATGTCTGACGGCAGCTGTTTGCTCCTTATTTAAATACTTTTGTCAAACTCACATCCAAAAGGATTGGTGCTCTTAAAGGTAAGGTCCAGGGGAAAGTTCCATATTAGGTTATGTGATTCTCTGCTTTTGGAAGTTATCTGAGAGATGCCTTCCTCCAAACCCTGCAGGAAGAAAATTATCGTTGAAATACCATCCATCAAAACGAACAGCCATTTGGATACATTTCTTTCTTAACTCACCGACGTCGGAGCCCAGTCATGTCCATACACAAAACAATACTTGCAGTATAGGTCATCGTACTCTGGAAACTGCAAATAGGCATGATGTTTACATGAGTTTATGTGTTCCTTAAAACACAGCTAAAAGGTACAAATGTGTATTAGACAGTAACGTTATGCTACCACTATAGGAGGAGAAAAATGGCTTGTCATTTCTACAAAGCGACTAACCCATTAAGTACGAGTTATCTTTTTCTGTTACTCACTAAATGTGAAGTTAATTTGCCAGCTTTGCAAGCCTTTCGCCCTGGCTAATTTGCGTTCTCCTAAGCCACCAAACTACACAATTGAACTAGAACAATCATTTAATGTGATATGTTTCACCATAATGTCACACCAGAGAATGAACAATGACGTAATTAGACAGGTTTGCTGAAGAGCCATTTAACTTATTTTCTTGCTAGCTAAACTGAGCAAATTAGCCCATGCTTACATTCGCTCCCTCTATTTGTCCATTGATCATCAGAAGAAATACAGATGGGTTGCTTGAAGCCATTTCCAACGATGTAAGAAAACAGTAGAATGTTTTCCTCTATGGTTACAAATGAAATACTAAAACCATCATAATGTTTTTTTGCAGTTAAAATAATTTGTATATCAACCAGCCGACAGATTACTTGCTAGGCTTTCATTTGTTGACACCATGGATCTTGCTGCCAAGGACGCTTGGAATACAGTTCCCGGTAAGGACCAAAATACACGGCACAGAAAGCGATCCGTAATTCCATTCGCCACTAGGTGGTTGTCATGGTCAAAACAACATTTCTGAAGATACTTCCCACTCTTTCTTGAAAGCGTGCAGCCTACATTTCTTGCATGTAAATCAAAAAAGTTCTTGATTAATTTGAATGTTGGTAGTATCATTAACTTTAGGTAATGCTGTGTTTTGTTAACCGTTGACACTCCATATAATACTATGCTATAGCTCATGCTATATTTTATGGAAGAGGTACCGCACACTTAAATGCTTTTTGACTGTACTGTGATGAAACACACCAATGCTGGTGTTAATAAGCTACTGACAATCCTACCATTTTTATAATGGGTTAAAAAATACTCAACGCACCATCAACTGTTTAAAATCTTGACGTAGCGTGAGCATCGTGCTCATTTTTCAAAATCATACAGTGGTTAGAGTTCGGCTCAGAGCTGGGGGTGAAGTTTTTAAGCTAGTAAATATTACATTGTTGTTACAACATGGTTATTTAGGGGTTTAGTACAAGTCAGCTGAACTTTTCCACATAATAGTACACTACTTATATGCTTCCATCGAGAAACACAAAAATTAGATGTGATAGTTTAGCCTGAAAAAAAAATCCAGAATGTTTTTCCAAATAGGTGCAACAGTATCATATCATACATATTTAGTAGGCTATTCAACATAACAACAACAGTTAAAGTGGTTGTTAACTGAAACTTTGTTTTGATACTCAAGCTTTTGTTCTGCTAAAGTCCTTCAAAGAGATCTGAAATTGTGTTGATTTCTCTGAAAGAGATCTTGGTGTTCTTTTCTTGTGATGCCATGCCTTCAGGACTACGTCAGGATCTAGTGAGTCTGATATTTTCTTTCTTTCTATATTTGACCACAAAAAAAAGTGCACCTTTAAATCTGCTCTTGATCTTGGTCTGTTCTTTTCCTGAATCTTTTTCCATTCTGGGATATCGTGACTTCAGTCATCCACCACCGGCCCCTCAGCTTGTGCAGTCACAGTGTCTGGCCGTGGCCCCGAGGGTGACTCAGACCTTTCCAAAGTATCAGCAGCCCCTCTGCCATTTGTTGGGGAGCAGATCTGAAAGTGAACTGTAAATAAACAACAAACACTGCACACAAAATAACGCAGCCTGCTCAAAACTGCGTGGGCCGTGGGTGAACGGGGGGGGGGCATATATTTTTCATTGCACACTTCGCTACTCTCAGCCTCTCAAAGCTGTCCACGAGGCAAATGCTCTCTCTACTGTGACATTTAAAATGCAACAGCTGAATCACTGATATCACCATGCAGAGAGGATCCATTAGGTTTTTTTGGTCTATCTGTGCTGCTGTTTACGATGTGTGGGGAAATCATTACGGCTGATGCCTGCAAAGATAA
This sequence comes from Clupea harengus, assembly GCF_900700415.2. Classification (NCBI taxonomy): domain Eukaryota; kingdom Metazoa; phylum Chordata; class Actinopteri; order Clupeiformes; family Clupeidae; genus Clupea; species Clupea harengus. The sequence continues at coordinate 7,663,259 of NC_045152.1, read as the reverse complement.
ATGGATAATGTAAAATGAATGGCACATTAATGCAAGTGTTCACTGTGTATGTCACAGATATTTAAATGGCAAAATCAAGATGTCTTCCTCACTGTTGAATGTCACCAGATTTGGCTGCACTTAAAGAAGTATGCCATATGGCGAAGTCTGGGGAAATGTCTGTGTAGTCAGTGCTCACACTGCTCTGCTCCCTATCAGCACTTGCACACACACACACACACACACAACAAATACAACATAATAACAATATATAAACGTTGTTCTCTATGCCTCCCTAAGGTCTGTTGATAATAGTGTATTTGAGTCACCTCGTCTGTACAGAAACACTTACTTAAGTCACTGAACCAAACTGAGGTTGCGTGACCAGGGTGGGCTTAGTCTACCATCCCATTGTTGATTGGATGCTGATGCTGCATCGTGTCCTTCAGTAACTTGTTAACTGAGGATAGCCCCCCCAGTTTAATTTTCCTGGGATGAGACCGGAAAAAAGAAGAGCAGAGTTTAATCACCACAGGAAGAGAGAGAGAGAGAAAAAGAGAGAGAGAGAGTGAGAGAGAAAGAGAGAGAAAGAGAGAGAGAGAGACCTTAGAAAAGCAGATTAATGAACAGGCCATGCGAGTGAGCTGCTCCGCACCTGACAAACATATGACAGCAGAACTAAACAGAAACAGCGAGTCAGCTTAAAGAGAGAGAGAGAGAGAGAGAGAGAGATCAGGCTGCAGTGGAATCGATATCAACTTCTGATTTATTAAATGTGGAACTTGTGCTCCTTTTCCAACCGGGCTCTTGATGAGCACGGTTGTTTTGTTTGTGCCTGATGCACGGCATCCTGAGAACAGGGCACAACTGGCTTTGTGCAGCCTGTCTGACAGTGTCCCAGTTTGAGCCGTCCTCAACTGTTGCCAATCGCTCTTCCCTGGGACTGGGTCCCTGACTCTCAGCACCTATTTTTAGGCACAGACTTGTCTGCACTACTTAAAAGTCTTCAACGGAACTTGCGTATACCATTTTGAAGCCGTGATAAGGCCAGTTTGTAGTCCCCTGGTCATTGTCACCTACCCCCCCCCCCCCCCCCCCCCCCCCCTGTTATTTTTGATCCTTCAGTTTGGAAAATTGAATTGAGGAAGGTGTTTATAACGCGGGGTGGGCCACTATTACACTCCTTCAGATGTGGCGCTCGGCTCACAGCTCTCCATAATGCGGGAAGCACCATATCCATCTCATTGACATTTCTCATCTGCTGACATTTGCCAGTGTGTCCAAACCAACCATCAGCTCGCCATACCAAATACCATGGAAATGTCACATGCCCTCGGCAGTGGGTTGAAGGGTTAGGTCTGCGTTGCCCATCTTTTCATTTGACACATGACACCCCTTGCTCCTTCATAGCTGTCTGTATCCCAGCGGACCTGTGGAGATGATTGGGGCCAACCTAACTGTGGCATGCTGGGAGCTCGAGCAGTTCAAACTAAGTTCATGGTGGTTGTGCTCTGCAGAGCTTTTGCGAAACAAATGGCAGATCCCCGTGCGTCCATCCCAGTGTGAAAGCTCAGTGTACACAGTCAGTCCTGATGTGGAGATGCTTTGATTGTTTAGTCCCATTAAAGTGGGTTGAGTGACCTCAGTCAACTGTATTAGTTGATTATTGGAGTACTCCACTTCACTGATACTCAGTGATGGTCACTTCCCCAGTGCTGACCTGATTTGTTGACTGAGGACAAATTTGCAAACAGTCAGACCTGAGACAACGCCTTGAAAGCATACGAACACCATTATTTATGACACATGTACAAAATGATAGATGCTCTTAATGAATGTAATGTATATGTCCTGACATGAATGGTGTGACACAAAAGAGTTCATATGCTGTGCAGATTGATGCAGGTATATGAACCATTGGACTGTACAAATCAGTTTGATGAATTGCAAAGTGAAATGACTGGCTTGAGTCCCATGTTGGTTAGAGGGCATTCTTAGTTTACCCTTCAAAAGAGAGGAAAGGAAGAAAAGACACTGTCACTCTTCTTCTCTACTGGGGCACCGGGCAAAGTAGATCCTTAATGTATGTCATGTAAAATTGTCATCGATTTATGTTCTCCCAGCTTCAATCACGTTAAAAAGTGGAGTGCAATTTATTCTGAAAGGCTAATCATTAATATCGCTTCTCCATTAGCCAGAGTGCAGCGACGGGACGGCATAATGGCCGCCGTCAGGCCAGGAGTGGGTCAGAGCAGCCTCCCTGCGCGTCAAATTACATTCATCTTTCACTGCAGGGACAAGACATGGGATGGCTCCACTCCGACCAGCTGCTAATTATGTATGCAGGTGGTCTTTATGCTTTTAGGAATTTTCTTCACATGATAAATAATTCAAGAAATAATTTGCAAAGGAAGTGGGTGTGTGTGTGTGTGTGTGTGGCGTCTTAAGTGGTGGGGTTGTGGGCCATTACCCGTACTCAGCGCGTCTCGTGATTTCCCGGCGCCGTCGGCGATAGCCTTTGCTTAGGAGCACGTTAGCTGCCATGATAAAAAAGGGCGAGCTGTATTTATTGGACTGAGTATTATTTTAAAAGGTTTATAGCTATAGTGTTAGTGAGACGAATACTATTGGACTATAGGCACCTTTCGTGACCTTTCACCTTAACTCACTGGAATGAGAACCAGTGGACCAGTAAAACCCATGCGCTGATTTAATTTCATTAGATTGGATTGCGAATGGGATTTTATGATATTTCATTATGTAAGGTCCCGGAGCACTGAATTGCAACCCCACCATATGCAGTGGGAAAGTATATGTTTCTATACATCCTATAGGAATTGATGGTAAATGAGCTGAGGGCTTAGGGGTAATAAACTAACTTGATTTCCTATGGTGTGGTACAGGCTGTGAGACCCAGCAGGCCATAAAAACGCCACACTGTACCTACAGATTCCCCTTCCATTAGTAACGCAGTAACACAGCAGTGGATTTAGGGAAGGACAGCGTGCACTTTACCTCTGACCTCATCATCGTTTAAAATGATCAACGTCTCTCTGAAGTAGGCAGCTGCGACCGTCACCCTGGCCTGAATTGCTGTAAATCTGGACCTCTTACAAGACATTCACCAGTTACACACATGGAGACTGTTTTACGTACTGTTTCACCTCAACTCAGGTTTAAATGAAACCTGACATGCAGCCAACCCATAACATGGGAGTCATATACCCTGCCCTTACTTGGCTGAAGTCCTTCCTTCTAAAATCAGATAATGGAGTGGTTGGAAAGCGCTGCGCTGTGCATCTGGCTGCCTGAGCACCTGTCAAAAATGTATTGCCTATTTTCCAGGAAAAAAAAAACTGCAGGCAATGTGAGGAATTCCCAGGGGTGAAAAACCTGGATTACACTCCAGATGCATACATAGGGACAGAAGCTAAGAAAAGGTTCATAACATTGAGAGACTGCCTGGGGATAAACTTTATTAAAGCCGAATATATAGTTCTGCAATAGCCGATCCAACCAAGGCAGGACTGGATCCCGGGGAAGTACATGATATAAGAATGGGTAGGTAGTATCCCATGGCAATAAAATCTATATTTCAGGATGCTGGGCGGATGCTGAAAGCGTGGCCTGCCTGCTTTGAAGATGGGATGCTGGGAGATGGGAGGAGTGACTCCTTTGAAAAGCCTGCAGTGGTCATGTCAAATTATTGTCTATCTCTCTCTCGCTCTCTCATTGTCAAGCCTTCCTTTTTTCTCTCACATTTCCAGGAGATTAGTAGTTATGGTACATGCTATTAGTTGGAGGGAGAATATGAAACACGATCTCCTTGTTTGGTCCCCAACAAATGGTCTTTTTTTTTTAGATAAAGCCCTCTAACTGCACAGGCAAATTAAAAATGAACTGCCACCATTATTAGGCTGGGAGGCTGGGAGGCTGTGTGCGTGTGCGTGTGCGTGTGCGTGTGCGTGTGCGTGTGCGTGTGCGTGTGCGTGTGCGTGTGCGTGTGCGTGTGTGTGTGCGTGTGTGTGTGTGTGTGTCTGTGTATATGTTCTCTCAGACTGTGTGGGTGTTTGTCTATGTCATTTGTCTTTTTGCCCGTGCATCTATATTTGTCTGTATCTATCGTTCTCTCTCTCTCTCTCTCTCTCTCTGTGTGTGTGTGTGTGTGTGTGTGTGTGTGTGAACACTATTTTATCTTGTCTTTATCTGCCCCTCTGTGTGTGTGTGTGTGTGTGTGTGTGTGCGTGTGCGTGTGCGTGTGCGTGTGCGTGTGCGTGTGCGTGTGCATGCATGTGTGTGCTTTGACAGCAATAATAGACAAAACCCAGTCCCCAGTGAGAATGGACCTTGTCAGCAGCCACATTTGCCATCTCTCTCCCCACCATCCACCTCCCTGCTCAGCCTCCCTCTTAGAAACTGGATTCACATAATACCCACAACCAAATCCAAAATACCTGCAAGCATCTGTAAACTCTTGCTTTTTCTCACGCACGGACACATCAACGTTTCAGAAAAGAGGGCAGACACACCACAGAACGTTTGCAATTACTGAGAATTCTAAAATAGGAGAAAAAGAGGAAATGCCTCTTTTTGTGCAAAGCGGATTAGTAACATGACCCTATTTTCAAACCAAACCGGAAAAAAAAAAACAGGTCGAAATCCTCCATTTTGAACTGCTTGACAACCATGTTGGTAATGTTGGAAATTCCAATTATATGAAACATTTTTTATTCAATTATATTGAGGAGGGAGAGGCTTCCTTTTAGAAATTCAGAGAGAAAGAAGGAGTGAGATCGAAAATGGCAAGGTTACATAACATGTCCTACTCTGACTGGCACCCACAGACCAGTGTGTTGACACATCTGTGTCCTTGGTACAAAAAGGTAGGGATAATAGGCTGGGGTGGGGGGGGGGGGGGGGGGGGGGGGGGCCGCGGAGGGGTGTTGCTGAGATGGTAAGAAGTTTGGCAGATGAGTCATGATAGTATGGCTTAGCTCTCTCATCAACATCTCTCTCTGTCTCTGTCTCTCTCTCGCTCTCTCTCTCTCTCTGTGTGTGTGTGTGTGTGTTCTCTACAGTCAATGCTTATATGAATATTCCCGTGCATCATCGTGTGAGCTGAATACAAACATACACACACAGAGAGAGAGAAAGGGAGACTAAATGACAGAGTAGAATGAATTATATTTGATGACGTGGTCCTGACGTTACAAATGGACAGTGTAAATCTATAAAACAAGAAATCCATGATACTTCACCTACCTCTGTCTTTTGCACTGAACCATGATTTAAAACCAAAGCTGTATCATGAGAGCGTAGAGATTACACATTAAACTATTGAGATTACACAGTAAACTATTGAAATCTGATGCGAGGACAACGGGGGATAGGAGAGCTGAGGATGCAACGAAGAAACTGCTGAATGATTCTGTTATTGGTGGAGTGTCTCCTGTGGGAAAAGTGGATAATTGCAACAGACCCTTTTTAGTCTGCTATCCTTTGTTCCCTGCCTGAGGTGTCATTGACAAACACGCACACACACGCACACACACACACACAAACTCACTTGGGTGCCACACACTCCTAAGCCCTCCCGTTTTGATGATACTGAGGCTTGTTTGAAATGTGGCGACGTGTTGAAGTGCTGCAGCATTCAGGCAGAGTGCATGTTATCTCTGCACTGAAGCGCTCTGTGTTTTCCCTCTCCTAGGTTTCTGCACGGCGAGGATGGTAATGCTTTCATACAGAACCGTCTGGTTGCATAGCAACAAACTTATCAGACTGAGTTCCACCTCCCTCCCTCCCTCCCAAGCCCCCTCCTCCCATGCTGGTTCAACTACCACCGGTGAAAAAAAAAAAGAAAAAAGCTTTACAAAAACTTCTCTGTCAGAAGGAAATTGAATGACATTTGATACACTAACCTCCTGAGAAAAAGAGAAGCTTTCCACTTTTATATGTCCTTCACCACTGAATGCGCGAGTGAAGTGGTTGAAAAGCACAATGAGTAGCACCACTAAGTGGCTCTGCAGTAACACAAATAAATAAACAAACAAACACACAAATGAGAAAGAAACAAATAAAATCCACTTTTCGTTTTGCTGTATGAATGTCAGAGGGAGGAAAGATAGTATAATTGACCGTCACTTCTCAAAAATCAAACATTGAAAATCTTTTTGACTTTTAATCAATTAGTACAGTACATCATCCATGACTGTTTCTGAAGACTGTGAATTATCCATCGATCCATATTCCTCTTCATATGTTGTCCCTCCCTCTTGGCCTAATTTGTCCTAATCTGCACACCGGACTCTCTCCTGCTGGTGTGAGGACTCGGCTGTACTGAAGACCATTAAGGACCGTTGAGGTGTGCTTCTTTGTGTTGGGCGGTGAGAGTCTGGAGGGGGCTTGTTGCTTTTATGGTTGCGGTGCGCAGTGACTCCGCAGCACCCCTAATTGGCACTTTAAATCTTGCATCATGAGGCTTTTCCATGCGTGTCCCTCACCTGATCACCACACACACATGCACACACACACACACACACAAATACACACACATGCACAGACACAATTGATTCCTGGCCTCCAGACTAACACTATTGGACATACACTACTGGGGATTACACCATAGAGGGAATGGTTGAAGAGAGGTGGCCTGAAAACAAGTAAAGGGAGAAGGAATGCACTGTGAGAGAGAGATGGAAAACGGGGAGTTATAGAAGGGGAGTAAAGAGAGAGAAGTCAAGATGGAGAAAGTTTTATTTTGATATTTAAAGAGCTCAAGCCCAAGCAAGTAAGGTGGAAAGAGAAGGACAGAGGGAGGGTGTGAGGGACCGCTCGGTCACCCCACGTTATGGGGATGTGGCGACTAGAGATAGTGGTGGAGAGGAACAAACCACGGGGCACGGGATGACAGTTCTTGTAGAAAAATATATATATTTGTATTTATTGGCTCCAGCACCAAACATATGTACAAAAACAAACAAACATAAATCAGTACTTAAACCGTACTCGCAACTAGCTTACTAGTTTTAACTGCAAAATAACCGTATTCAAAAAGTATTCCAACAGCATTTCAACTCGCATGTACTTCATCTTCCATCCAGTAAGTACTCCTCACACCGACCCCTTCCAAAGGAATGAGGCAGGCTTTCATAATGCTCCCCATTAGGCTAGATTGGACCAATAAGCTCCAATCGGATCGAACCATCTAAGTGGGGTAACCCTCCCTGCATTAGTCCTATAATTCACATCATATATTACATTAACAAAGACATTAATCCACCACCAAGCTTACCAATGTTCCCATAACAATACATTTACCATATTTCCACCTTATACACATACCACCCATGATATTAACAAACATACATAACAAACATCACATCAAACACCCCTCATGGCAATTACCATCTCCCTCCCCTGTGGGACGTGGAGAAATACCACACCTTAGCGGCGCGCGCTTCCGCAAACAAACAGCAGTACGGGAGTGATTGTGAGTATGTCTGTATGGATGTATTAACCGGGGTTGTATGCTGAAACAGCGAGTAAAGGTGATATGACATGATAATGGATGTAATGATAATAAACAGGTGAACAGTGATAATGGTGAATTATACTTTCAGTTCATATTGCGGTTATACCGCGTTGCAAACAAGCAATGGCGTTGCAGACAAACAATGGCGTTCACATCCGAACTCGCGCCAAACTCTCACAGCCCATCATGCACACAGCTGCATGGTATGGGTAGCTAGCGACAGACATGGCTATGCGTGTGTGTGTGTGTGTGTGTGTGTGTGTGTGTGTGCGCGTGCAATGTCTCTCTCTCTCTCCCGCTCCTGCGGGTCAATGGGAGTACCGTCTCTTTCTCCCGCTTTTGCTGGGCAACGTGAGTTAATTAGTCCATGTTACTGTTCACGGTGGAAAGGGAAATTCACCTTTCCACAGAGGGACATGAGGAGAGAGAGTTGAAAATCAAGAGGGTCAGAGAGGGACTTGGAGGTGAACAGAGAGACAGAAAAGGAAGAAGTTTGCTATAAGAACACAAAGTCAGACAGAGAGAGGAGTGGTGAGACAGGTACTCAAGCAAGAGAAAGTCAGACAGAGAGAGGAGTGGTGAGACAGGTACTCCAGCAAGAGAAAGACACACAGAGAGAGGAGTGGTGAGACAGGTACACCAGCAAGAGAAAGACAGACAGAGAGAGGAGTGGTGAGACAGGTACTCCAGCAAGAGAAAGACACACAGAGAGAGGAGTGGTGAGACAGGTACTCCAGCAAGAGAAAGACACACAGAGAGAGGAGTGGTGAGACAGGTACACCAGCAAGAGAAAGACAGACAGAGAGAGGAGTGGTGAGACAGGTACTCAAGCAAGAGATGCAGTGATAGAAGGTAAGAAAGGGAAAAAGGTATGTCTACAAGTATAACCAAAAAGTATTGATGAAGAGGGAGAGGTGAGGAGAGTGAGAGAGATGAAAAAGAGTGAGAGAGATGAAAAAGAGTGAGAGAGATGAAAAAGAGAGTGAGAGAGATGAAAAAGAGAGTGAGCGCAGAGTGGGGAGGAAGGGAGAGAAAGAGCTCTTCACATAGCAGCATGGATCCTCCATGACACACTCCACCTCACGGCTCAGTGCCAATTCCCAAGGACACCGCCTGGCCTGACACACTGAGCAGTGCCCACTCCATTTGTAAACCTGCCCCAGCCCACATTAAAGGAGCCGTTGGCCATTGGGACGCAATACACTTTTGTGTCAAATTCAGTGAATTGCTCCATATGGTCCTCAAGCTCTCTGTTCAGTCTGTGTGCTAAGATAAACTCCGGTGTTTGTACACAGTGTTGCCGCGGTGAATGGGAGACAAACACAGCAGCTCAGACCAGGCCATAAACAATTCCAGCCAATCAACACTTTGCTTCACATACATGGAAGGGGGGTGTCAATTGATTAGCTGTTGAGCACAAATGTCAACATCCTTTCACCAGAATCATGGACTGCGCCTTTATTGCACTCCAGTTAGGACTGAAATGCCATTAAAGGTGCTGTAAGCAATGTTAGCATTTGTTGCTAGCTTCAGTCAGACTTAGCCATTACTTCCCTTCAGTATGTGTCTTTTAAAATAACTCTCTTTTTAGGCTCTCTGGATTAGTTAATGCAGACTAACCACATTGAAATACAGAGAAACTCTTACAAATTCTTAGAAACCCTTTACGTGCTCATAGCAGCCATATTGATGGCATATATCTTAGCTGTGAAAATGCAATGCCTTCCAGAATTAATGGCACCCTTGCTACAGATGATTGAAAAGGCTTATAATGTCCCTAAAATCTCGCTTTATCAGTTATTAATCTTAATATTCTATTGAAAATAGAAAAGAATCTTACCTTTATTTGAGGTTAATTTAATCTGAGAATAGATCAACTATCGGTGAAAACTACATTTTTGAAACAAAATCCAATGTCACAATTATTGGCACCCCAAGAAATTTGAATTAAGGAAATGTAAATGATGTATGGTCCCACGCATGTTTAACTAATTTTAGTTAGTTTTTTAGTTTAAGTGTTAGCTGGTTCCATATTCGGCTTGTCAACAAATACACGTGTACCACTGTCCATTAGGGCGTCTCAAAGCACAATTTGTATTTCCGACAGTGGTGTAAAAGTAAACTACAGTTTGCAACTTCAGGGGAAGCTCAGTAGCAAAAAATACCAATTCTCTCACTATTTAGTCAGCAGCCGCAGTCTCTGAGGATAGTCAGAGAAGTACAAAAAATATCCAAAGACCACAGAGTCAGAATTACAGACTATGGAAGCATCTTGGGGTCACCATGTCTCCACCATAAGCCATCACCTTCATGCCAACAAACTGTTTGGAAAGTATACCAGAAAAAAACTCTTTGCTATCTTTTTTTAGTTTAGAGTTTACCAGACACCAGTGAAACTTTAAACTGGGGCTGTGGTGATCTGTGGTCAGACAAAACACAAATTGAGTTCTTTGACTCCAAATGCTCAAGGTGGGTTTGGCACAGAAATACAGACGGCTACCTCATACCAGGTCTATGATGCTGCAGAGTGGTTTCTTCTCCAAATACCCTGTCAGTATTGTTCACATACATGACATTATGGATTCCAGGAAGTACCAGGTGGTTTTCAATCAAATCTGTCTGCTTCTGCCAATAAGCTAAAACTTGGTCATGGTTAGATCTTCCAGCAGGACAACGATCCAAAGCACACAATCTAAATCAAAATGCCATGGGCATCCCAGTCCCCTGACCTGAATCCAATTGAAAACTGTGGGTTAAGCTCAAGAAGAGAGAATACCCAGGACTCTGCAAGATCTGAAGAGATTCTGCATTGAGGAATAATTAAATCCCTTCTTCTGCATCATTACAAGAGACGACTCAGTGTTGGTCTGTTGGCAAAAGGGGGTGCCAATAATTGCAACACATGTTTTTCAGAACAAAATTCATTGTGGTCACCTGTGACTTTTTATCTTGTGGTAATGGGCTCACGTGGAATAATGTCTTTATTTGCTGAGTAAAGTCAACATTTGATAAACAGTAAGGGGGATTTTCATCTGCCTTTTTCACTCATATCAAATGAGGTTGCCAATAATTCCAGGGTTCCACTGCACATGGCTAACTAGCTACAAGTATCAATTATAGCAGCTTTAAGCCTTGCCTCTGTGTCGCCGGTGTAACTCAGAAGGTGACTCTTTTATTTAGGTCCTCCACAGTTCATGTAACCCTGATGTTCTCAGTGTGGTGATTAGTGGTGCAGAACCACACTGTTGCAAAAATAAAATGTCCCCATTCCCTAGATCTTGTGTAAACTGAACCTGATATTTTAGCTGCTGTTAGTCAGATACATTACCGACAAACATTCAGGGAGATACTTCAAAGATACAGAAGAGAGCTCCCCCTCCCCTTACACACACACAAACACACACACACATGCACAGTCTCTCTTTCTTTGACACAAATACACAAAGCACACACACACACGCACACACAAATACAGCTTGAAAAAAATACATAAAAAGGTAGATATTGAGGCCAAAACTACAGCTTACACCCATGTACACATACACACACCATACCTGCACTTCACACAAACACACACACACATTCATCAATCTACTTGCCATGTACATATACACACACCCTACCTGCACTTCACACAAACACACACACACACACACACACACACACACACACACACACACACACACACACACACTCACGTTCATCAATCTACTGCCAACAGGGCTATTCAGAGCTGAGTGCCAAGTCAAGTCACATACATTTACCATCACAACGAGCACTTGCCAAATTAATCCACTTGCGCAGTAATTGGTTTTCCCTTCTGTATCCATGAACATAATCCCTCTCTATGTGTTTGGAATGTTGATGTTGCCACACCATCCCACCCCCCCACACACACACGCACACCTCACACACATACACTTCAGTCAATGTTAAAATAGACCTATCATCCAGGATAATGTAATGCCTTATAATCCACATGTGTAGCCGAATGGATTCATAAACATCTGGTAGTTAAACCACACGAACACTAACGTGTGTAAAACTTTCCTTAGTCACGTGGCCCTTTTAAGGCTCGTCTTGGTTTGCAGGACGATCAAACACGAGGGCCTCATTTCCAGCTAACGGCCCCGCTGTGAGCACCACTGGCTGCGAGTGTCAGCTTGGATCAGATCATGACAATGTGCAGAGAGAGAGAGAGAGAGAGAGAGAGAGAGAGAGAAACTGTGATCTGTGAGAACGAGTTCTGTCCAGTGGACCTCTGGTTTGTTCTCGCCACGTATGAAGGGGACCAGTAAACAGGAGATTTTGTGTCTCTGAGGAAGCGTGCAACCAAAGTGTTTACAAGTGTGAGGTTACGTCCTGTGGAGGTGGGGGGAGGGGGGGGGGGGGGGGGGGGAGAAGACGAAGAGTGCCCTCTTTTCGCCCTTTCTCAATTCAGCATGGAGGACTGCGTCTTGTCTGAATTAAAGCTTGTAAATAAATGATGCCTCGTTGTTTGAGGCACAGCAGCCTCACACATGGTCTTTTACTATAGTCGTATTCTTAACTTGGAGCAAACACCCAGCACTCCAATTAATCTGCCTTTACCTCTCTCTCTCTCTCTTTTTTTTTCTCTCCCTCTCTCCCTTTTTCTCTCTCTCTGTCTTTCTCCATGGCTTCATCCTCCTGCCCAATGGGCCATGATATATGAGAGTGTACGTGTGTGTGTGTGTGTGTGTCTGTGTGTGTTTCTCGTGCCATCGTTCACATCTGAATAGGACACGGATGACAATGTACCCTTTTGAATCGGAGATGTGCGGGGGCAAGTCTTTTGCGGCGGCATTGACGGCACTGATGGGCGATTGGGGCGCTGGTGACGTGGCTGTGCGGGGGATATCTAATAATCTAATCGTGCCCTTTTCTCAAAGCCACCTGCCCCCTTGGCGCCCTGGTCAGTGTGTGCGGCTGTGAATGCAAGGCTCTCCAGGCCAGGGGCGGAGAGACAGAAAAGGCAGCAGAAGTGGAGGCCCTGAGCCCGCTGCCGCCGCTGCCTCTCACCCTCTCGTCCGCCCACACACTGTCCTCTCATATCTGACGAGCGATGGCTTCTCTCATGGTGATGAAAATCCCCCTCCCCTCCCTTCCCTTCCTTTCCCTCTCTTTCCCTCTATCTATCTCTCTCTCTCGCTCTCTTTCTTTTATTCGCTCTATCTTTTCTCTATTCTCTTTGTGATTCTCTCTCTCTGTCTCTCTCTCACTTTCCTTCACTCTTCCCCCTTTCTCTCTTGCTCTATTTCTTTCTCTTTCACTCGCGCCACAGACCATGTCAAGACTGCAAATACAGCAAGTGATTACATTGACCTTGAACACAAGAAAAAAAAAACAAGTCACTCTAATGGCACACAAAACACACGAGGGTGAACACGAATGCGGAGCAAAGAGGGCGGGCAAGGAGTTCTCTGTCTCTGGCTTAAAATGTTGGTTAATACATTTTTGTGGGGAGGGGTGGGGGCAAAGAATATGATTATGTATTCATCCATGGTTTTGTTTAAATAAAAGATGAGTCTTTGCATGGCAACCCCCCCTTCCCCCCCTCCCCTCTACTCCTCTCCCCAACTGCAGCAGTATGGAGAGTTGGGAAAAGCAAGAGGGAGAGAGAGAGAGAGAGAGAGAGAGAGAGAGATGGAGAGAGATGGAGAGGGAGAAAGAGAGGGGGAGAGAGAGAGAGAGATGGAGAGAGAGAGGGAGAGAGCGCTTTAAAGCATCCAACAGAGAGTGAGAGAATATGTGTGAGAGAAAGAGAGCAAAAGAGAGGGAAAGACAGAAAGAAAGAGTGAGAGAAAGGGGGGTATACCTTTAAGCATTCCAACAAACGCTGCACACACACGTGCTGCAGGAACTGCAGGGTGGAAAGACACAGGCAGGGGGCTGGCTGACCCACATTGGGTTTGATCGGTGTAACACTGAGGCAGGCGCAGCACAGCGCAGCGCACTGGAGAAAGAGGCAATTTATGCTGCGCTTACTCTCCTGCTCGCCGCATGTGTTTGTCTCCTTCTCCAAATTACACAGGCAAACGAAAACAGGTACACAACGAGAAACGCACCCCCCACCACCACCACCACCACCACCACCACCCACCTCCCCCTTCATACACACTCTCTCAGTCTCTCCTTCTCTCCTTCTCTCTCTCTTTCTCTTTCTTTCTCTCTCTCTCTTTCTGTCTGTCTGTCTGTCTGTCTGTCTGTCTGTTTTACAGTGTTGGGTTTTGGATGACTCACGGGCGCAACGCTTCCCCCATCCCCTTCCACTGCTGTTCCCTCTTGCATTTCGTCACAGACCCTAAGAGAGATTGAATGACAACAGATGCCACAAGGTTAAAGACGCAGGTGGATTAGTGACTGATGGCTCAAGCACAGCCTGTGGCATTTGTCAGGGGCCCTCACATCACACCCGCCACTATGCGGCTTCTCTGTTGTCAAAGCCTGTAAACATGTCCAACAGCCATGCGGTCTCCGGTTACCTAGGAAGCAGCGGTATTCCCAGAGCGGTGTTTGCGGCACACATTTCCTTTGTACAGTAAGTGTACTCGGCCCGAAATGGGCTTGATGGAGATCTAGATAACTGATTCTTCAGTTATAGGAAATTTGCAAAAAAACAATACAATCATTTCAATTATATGTGGTCACTTCCTACTTCCTGGAGGCTTTAAATTCGATTTGAACAGCAGATTCATGTTTCACATGAGAATTTGTGCCTTAATGGCTTGCTGTAAGTGCTGCACTGCCTTACATAAACACAGAAAGGAACTGAATATGAAATCCCTCACAAAAGAAACTCTTTCTACTCTTAGTCTTTTCTTCACTCTGGTCCAGTCTAGCCTCCTCTACGATATTAGGCCACACTATACATACATGCTCCCTTCATCTGTGCAATCTGGCCTCACAGAACTGAACTGCTGAGGACGGACGGACAAATGGATGCTTCGGCAGAAACAAAACAGTCTGCTCACATTCTGTTCAGTTCAGCTCAAGGCTGTTAGCACAGTCGATTCCTAGCTGAGGTACAATAAGGTCCTGATATCTGTGTCACGCCATGCTGCAATTTCAGCACAGGTCCTCTGTGGAATGAAGAAATTCCTGCTGGCCATGTCAGCGTGTAAAGATTCAAGGACAGGGTTTGGACAGTGGCTTCATCCTACACCTGTCCTGTTTATTCAGTAATGTGTTTCAAATGTAGCCACAATGACCTTTCTCGCCAAACAATTCAATGAATATTCCACCCTTCAGGTCAGAGAAACAACTCCTCTCTCTCACCGCAGCTCTATTAACCTGGGCCAGTGTCACAACTTCAAGCAAGCACTGTCCTTCCACTGAACAATATCAATTTGGCCAGTGGCGGTGACCACGTAGTTGATCTGTTTGCTGGCACAAAGCGTGTGGTGTCGTGGCTAATTCTAAGTCTTTCACCATTTTCACAATCAGAAACTCAAACCCAGGACGTGTTGTTCCAACAGATTTACTGTAGTATTTAAGCCAGAGTAAAGAGATGTATAACGGAAATAGACCTATAATTAGCACCTCCCATCTATATTTTTCTTGGTTGACCAATCCAGCCTATTAAACCTGACCTCCCATTCTGACCCCAACCAAATCAGAGGACTTCCACGGTATATAATACCACACCCATTATTTCCCTTAGGTCAACTGAGGCTACGCCCTCTTATTTGAAATCTCAACCTCATCTGAAATGTAACCCAAATATAACGTTTACACTAATTCAACGGGTATCTGGTAAATCCATTCCTTATTCACATGAAAATATCCCACACGACATCTAGTGTCTACACAACAGAGCGATTCCAGTAAATCTACACCACAGAAGGGTGTGTGCGGTCATCATATATCTGCAAATGGCTTTGATGGCACTGTATTAGTCATGGCTGATGGACCGTCACCCTCGTGACTCGTGAGGGTGGGCGGTGGGTGGTGGTCTCCAATGATTCAACAAAAGGGCGGGGCCTGTGACAGAGACGCCGCAGTGACCCTTCATCACAGCTGGCCCCACTGATGAGCGCGTGATGGACAGGGCAATAAACCTCTCCTGCTGATTGCCTGGGGACGCATCGAACCCCTGTGGGCCCCTGCGGGCCCCTGCCTGTCCAGGAACACACCTGTGGTTCCTGTCTATATATTATTAAGGGGCCGAGATCCTCGTCTTTCTATGCGTCGTGTAAATACAGGTCCTGGGGTTAAGTAACGAGCAACCTAGTTAACGCAGCATGCTGATGATGTCATCCCACCCTATAGCGCACCAGCAAGTGGAGCGGTGTCACAGGGATCATTGCTCGTGTTTGTGTGCAAGTGTATGCATGATGCATGTAGTTGTGTGTGTGTGTGTGTGTGTGTGTGTGTGTGTGTGTGTGTGTGTGTGTGTGTGTGTGTGTGTGTGTGTGTGTGTGTGCCTATGTATTTTCTTGAATGTATATGGGTCAGTGTATGTGAGTATGTGAGTGAGTTTGAATGTGAGTTAGAGTGTGTGTGGAGGCGAAAGCATGGATGATAAAAAGACGTGACATTTAACTGTGGTTATATAATCACCACAACTGTCCAGAGATGTTGCTGTGCATACTAGATGATATCTGCATACATTTTTAACTCTGGGATTCACTTCATTTCTCACACACACACACACACACACACACACACACACACACACACACACACACACACACACACACACAGACAGACACAAACAAAATAACATTGGATAATCCGATTTTAATTTGATTTGCTGTATATTCTACATATAAGCTTGCTAATTGTCGGACTTAGGACCGCTAAACAAGCAGCCCTGCTCAAAGAGGGTAATAAAGTGTGGATAAATGATTGTCCCTATGTTCCGGACAGCATGTGTGGAATGCGGTGTTTACACATGGATGTGCTGTTGCACAGACCTGCGAGACCCTCTCCCTCAAGGTCTGGACATCCCTTTTGTCTGTGAAATCTCTAATCGGCGACAGCTTGGGAAAACAAATCTGCTCCTTAAGCCAGCTCTCCAGCCCGCCTCGCTGTTGACACTATCCATCTGCACCGACGCTCTGGAAGAAAACAGGAAGGATGGCTCTTTTTCCACCTGATGGCGAGATGTCGAGGTTTGCATCTGACTTCTCAGGGAAAGAGAGAGAGAGAAAGAGAGAGAGAGGGAGAGAGAGAGAGGGAGAGAGAGAAATAGATAGGATGAAAGAAGAGCAGAAGAGAGCCAAAGACAGAAAGTGTAAACAGAGAGACTGGGTATAGAGAGACAGAGAACGATAGCAAAGTGCTAGAATGAGAAAGAGAGAAGGAAGAAGGCAAAGGGCGCTAGAGAGCTTGAGCTTTAGCTTTAGCCACGGCAATGCGATGCAATGCAATGCGCTGCGCTAGTGACGAAAGAGGGGCACTCTGGCGTGGGCATGCGTCCCACACACTGGGACAGTCCACTGAGTCAACAGCTGACACACCGAGCGCAACACCAGATGCCTGCATAAACTCTGCCAACTCAACAGATGCACCGGGTACATATGATCCCTGTCACGGCTTCTCGGAGAGAGCATGACGACTCAGACATTTACCCCACATGAAAACACAATCCATTTTCTTTTTCCCTCCCCGGCCGAAGCATTCTGGAGGATGGTGGGAGCGGAGAAAAGAGTCCTGGTGCAAATACAGAGACGCCTGCAGGAGTTCATTTCCCAGCTTGGTGCGTTTCTTTGTGGTTGTCACCGAGTATGGGGATGTGAGGGATTATGTCGGACTTTGCAAAGCAATTGTTTAAATCCACTGTTTGTGAAATCCATATCCACTTACTCAGCTCGGTGTCAACTTGAGGTCTGGATCACAGTGATTTCTCCCCTCGCAATGTCACATCGTCATTACTAACATCATAGTGATTTTACATGTTGTTAAGATGTTAAGACTCAGTCAGACTTTGTCTGTATAACCAGAGCTACAGTTCAAATCTGATCATCATCCAAAAGGCCCATATCATGGCCAGTAGTTACTCTCGTCTTGCACCATAAATGCATGCAATACCAATTTTGGATTGGACAGCGCTCTCAGAATACTTTTTCTTCCGCTGACGGCGGGAGCTGGGATGCAGTAGCCATCCGAAGCAGCCCGGGCGGCCCGAGGTCGGGGGCAACCCCAGGCCAAAGTGTCATTCATCCTGAAGCCCATTCCTCAGGGGAGAGCAGATGCTGCCAGCTGGAGGCGGACCGCAGGCCTCCGTTTACTGTGGCCACCGTCAGTGTTTAGTCTCTCACTGCCAGTGTTCCCCTCACTGAGAGAGCAGGGGAGGGGAGGGGAGGGGAGGGGACCGGCCCTTCAGCTACACACTTTTTTGAAAAAAAAGAAAGAGAGAGAGTCCACTTAAATTCCACCCTCCTCTACATGCCCCCCCTGCCCTGGCCTGAGTTCAGATGATATCACACCAGGGGAATTGTTTTTGTCTGAGAGTAAACCCACTATGTTTACCAACTTCAAACCGCTACTCTAAGAGCTGTGCAGACAGACAGAGAGGGAGAGTTCCTAAAGAAGTCTGTCCATCAGTGGTATGTATTTTGGTGATGGTAATGCATCTGTCCGACGCCATGGTTTTCGGTAATTTCAGCCACTTTAGCATTGCCATTAGAACCCACAAATTGAATTTGCCGTAATGGCTTCTCCACTCCAGGAGCAGGGGGGGTTAACAAGCCGACACCATATCCTGGCTGTTGTCTGGGGAAACTCTTTTTGATTCTCCCCCTAGACTAGGCCATTACACACACAAGCACACACAGACACAGAAACACACAGACACACACACACACACACACACACACACACACCCACACACACACACAAATACTCTAACCCAGCAGCGGTATTTGTGATATGTGGGACTCTGACATATAAATCACTGACTCCCTCTCTGTCAGGATATGAAGTGAGAGTAAAATGATCTCATAAACTGTTCTAAGGGCAGTGCAGCATTATAGTTCTTCACCCGGCGTCGTCCAGACAAGCTTTTGTGAAGCAGTTATCAGTCATTCCTGACAGCCTGAGAGCCACAGAAGACGCACTTTATCGTCCTAATGATGCATTTAAAAAATCTAAACAAAGCACCGCCACAACAACACGGACAAGTGGGCCTTGGAACTAAAGCAGTGAAAACCGGCTGGGATTGGTGGAGCTTTTACTGTAACACCACCGTCAGTACGCCATCTGTCATTTGACACTGGCAGACTGGACCATGCGGAGGGAATCATAACCGGTGGAGTATCTTGGCTAAATGACTCTCCAGTAGGCCTCCGATGAGCCTTTGCTCCATCTTATCTTGTAGTGATTAACATACTTGCTAATCCCCCCGTGGGCCGCGGATTGCTCCGGTTTTCCTGTGGCTTCCACGGGCTCGGCCACATTACCTCCGTTACGTCAGAGACACAGAGGGAGATGAGGTGCTTAGATTCATGTCCACTTTGTGGTCAGTTTGATATTTTTTTCTCTTCTCATTTTCATCGGCTTTTCCTCTGAGAGGTGACGTAGTGGCCCGCCCACGACCCCACAGCCCTTTGGACTACTGTAAGAAAGGAGATTTCTCATGCGATTCCCGGGCACCAATCTGTGTTTGCCGAGAAAGAAGCGAGCGAGTGAGCTAGTGTATGTTCACACGGCCCGTTGGTGCGATGACTCATGTGACCCCGGGCAGCCGCATCGGGCGTCCTCTCGTGTCAGTGCTGACGCTGATTATTTGGGTGAAGAACTACTCGGAGGAGAGAGGCAGTGACAGGGACGTTTTCACTATAAATTCGATTTTTTTTTTTTTTCGGTGTGCAGTTTAAATGATGGGCTCTTTGGCGTCTGTTGTAAAAATCTTGTACCGGCCTTGCTGTGCTTTGTCCATCAATTTAGCTTGAAGCTTCACCCTGAGGAAGGTACAGGGTACGAATGTTGGTGCTTTTTAATGTGTCCTTAGCCCAGTGCATAAATGGCTAAGGGCTTTTAAATATTTACACCACTTTGAGAGCCTGGCCATGGCTTTTGAAGGCCTGTTTTTGTTGGAGTTTGGCTTGGAGTTGGAGGTTTTGGGGGGGTTTTGTTTCATGTTCTTTTTTGATTGATGCAAGGGTTACGTGTGTCAACAACCTCATCAGCACCACAGCATGTCCCCTGAGAGAACACAGGCGGAGACTACAGATCTCAACCTAGATGGCCTGTCAGCATGGACTCACAGGCCCCCTGCCCAGAGAGAGGTAGAGAGGGAGAGAGAGAGAGAGAGAGAGATAGGGGGCAAGTTTAATGTCTGTGGTTCAGCGGCATAGTGCCTTCAAGTAACTTTGACCTGCAGCTGCCACACCAGGAGTGGATCATTTTTAAAAGGATTCACAGGGGTGACGTGCAGACAGATGGGTGGATAGGAGACAGGGGATAGGAGAGGAGAGCAGGGTTGATGTGCAGACAGGACAGAGGAGAAGAGAGGAGAGGAAAGCAGGGGTAATGTGCGGACAGGAGAGATGAGAAGAGAGGAGAGGAGAGGAAAGCAGGGGTAATGTGCGGACAGGAGAGAGGAGAAGAGAGGAGAGGAGTGCGGGGGTGATGTGCAGACAGAAGAGATGAGAGGAGAGGAGAGGAGAGGAGAGGAGAGGAAAGCAGGAGTGATGTGCAGACAGAGAGGAGAGGAGGGGTGATGTGCAGACAGAGGAGTCTAGAGGAGATGAGAGGAGAGGAGAGGAGAGGAGAGGAGAGCAGGGGTGATGTGCAGACAGAGGAGAGGAGAGGAGAGGAGAGAAGATCAGGGGTGATGTGCAGACAGAAGAGAGGAGAGGAGAGGAGAGGAGAGGAGAGGAGGGACGGCGTGTTCTGGGAGACGGTGTCCCTGCTCTGTCCTCACCAATGACAGCAGCAGATGAGTCTGAATGACTTTTGACCTGAGCCTGACTTACGGATTACAGTCACATCGCATAGGGAGCTTGTGTGTGTGTGTGTGTGTGTGTGTGTGTGTGTGTATGTTTGTGTGTTTGTCATGAAAACCATTGTTTATGTTTGGGTGAAGACACTGCTATCTACACCCTAATCTAAAGTGCTTTTCTCGTGTTCTGTTCTCATGTTGCGCCAGTCTACCTGCTCCATTTGAACATCACTGTTCATGTCCTGTTTTACCATTTTATTCAGTGTGGATATAAATTATTCAAATGTGTGTGTGTGTGTGTGTGTGTGTGTGTGTGTGTGTGTGTGTGTGAAAGAGACAGAGAGAGAAAGAGGGTATACAGGTTGTGTATATGTGTCTAGTTGTGGGGACCAGGGGGGTTGTATTTATTCCAGCATTCCCAGTGGGAGAGGACCATCCTGAGATTCCAAAGCTTCTATCCGGAAATTTAGCTTTCTGATTCAGCCATGTGCCGAGAGCAGGGTAGATAGTTGTGTCTCGCACCACACCTCTCTACCTTATCATCAACACGCAGCTTTTACCCTCTCTCCCGCTGGGAAGATTTATCATTCTACCGCTCTCTTTGTACCAGCAGCCTATAGACCCATTTTTATGGCTCATAAAGACGCCTTTGCTATTAGAGGCGTCGGGGCTGTTTTCTCACGTACGGTTAGTGCTCACAGAGGTTGCATTATGACAGGGGGCTGGATGCCTTGCAGGCTCCAGATTACAATCTCGTTTACAGAACACCCCAAGCAACAGAGTCAGCCTAAAAAAATCTGAGGGCAGGCTTTGGAATCTCCTAATATGGGAGCCTGGATACACACAGACTCTCCTGCTAGCCTTGAAGGAGGGAGTCCAGTGAAACTGAACCGATACACATCTTGTGTTGTTCTAGGGGCAGAGAGGGCTAATATACAGCATTGGGGAAAAAGAAGTCACAGAGGGACATTAGAGCATTAGAGCACTGACATTTTAATTTGCCACCCAAAAATCACGCATCCAATTGTGTACATCAAAATGGCCCCAAATACAAATTAGATTTTTTCTTTATTTTTTTGTCTTGATGATTTCACGATCTGATGAAAAGGAGCAGGCGCTGGGGCCCACATGCGTCATCGATTTAATGACCGTTTGTGATTGGGTCTACGCATCAGTGAGCGAGTGGGAGCGCTGTCTCTCCCGGCGCACCAAGGCCTCCTGGGCAAGAGAGAGAGAGAGACAGAGAGAGAGAGAGAGACAGAGACAGAGACAGAGAGAGAGAAAGAGAAAGATTCTCTCATTATTCCGTTCTGCAAGGGAGGCACTTGCCACGGCAATTTGCCTCTGTTTGTGGAAGACCTTGCAGGACCCTTATTAACTGACTGACTGTCAAAGAGGCCCAGGCTGCCATTTTCTGTCCCTGCACTCACACTCAGTCCAGGGCCTCCGGCTGGTTTCCCCTGCACACGTAGAGCAAATGCGCCCCCACAGATCTGGTAATGAAGGTGCTGCATAATCTGGCCAGTAAAGGAGCTTTCAATCTGGCAACTAACACACCTCATTCTGTCACGTTCAATATGAAGATATCTTCGTCATTTTTTCTATTCTTTTAATTTAACTTATTATTCTTGTCATCTTGATTACCTGTCTTCACTACTTCGTATTCCTGCAGCTCTCTATTGTACGGATCACAGGACTGTAATCACTAAGATCATAGGCTCAAATGTATGGAAACACAAGCCTTGCCAGACCACATGCTGTCACTGTGCTGTGTGCTGCTCCAGGTTTAGAGTGTTTGCTGAGAGACTGCATGTGGGATGTGGCTATCATGCACAGGGATCATGTCTAGAGCCATGTACACAGGGTGCACCCCCGTGCCTCATTCCTTAGCTTGACAGTTGGTGCTGTGTCATGAAGTGAATGTGCACACACACACACACACACACACACACACACACACACACACACACACACACACACACACATATACAGGTCACACACACACACACATACAGGTCACACACATATACAGTGCCTCATTTCTTAGCTTGACAGTTGGTGATGTGTCATGAAGTGAAGGTGCGCGCACGCACGCACATGCACACGCACACGCACACGCAGGTCCCACAGGTCATTGAATCATACTCACACTGCTATGCTGAGAAATGGCTCCGTGAGGTCGTTGTGTTTCTGGGGCGGGGTGGAAATAACCTCCTCCCCCAGAAAACCCCATCCATCCACATGCCACATACATTAAACGTACCATCTTAGATCATTACAGACAAAATGCTGTCCTATCCTACAGGATCTAACAAACTGTATTTAGGAGAGATTTGACATATGGGTAGATAGATTGATAGACAGACTGAATGTATATAGATTGCAATCCCTCCCCCCAGAGTAGGACCCTGACTGTGCTTATGGTATCACATTTCCTCCGATGTCTTACATGCATGTTGTGATTCTCAATGTGCCTCCATCCATCTCTTAAATGCCTAGAATTATCAGGAGGTCATGACCCCACTGAATGGTCACGCTTGCACTCACAGCACTCATGTTCCCTTCCTCATTATGCTGATGTTGCCCTTTGTGCTCAAAGGATCAGGCTGATGTGATGGCTAATGAAAGGGCAGAGGTGTAAAAAGTACTGAAATGTTGTACTCAAGTAAAAGTACAATTACTTTGATGAAATTGTACTTAAGTACAAGTAAAATTACCCACTTAAAAATCTACTCAAGTAAAAGTAAAAAGTAGTTCATTTAAAATGTACTTTAAGTAAAAGTTACTTAGTTACTTTCAACAACTTGATCGGGGCTGCTCCTATATAGTGCAAAAAAGGACAAGGGGTCATAAATCCGATACAAAAACTAGTTATTTTTAATTAAAGGAAATCTTTAGAAATATAAGTGCAATGACATTAAACATGTCAAACATTAAACATTAAACATGTCAAATCACAACATTTAAGAACTTTTGGGAGGACATGTCAAGACATGAACCACATGACAGCTAAAATAAAAAGTTAAAATGCCGCTACCCCACTGTATATTTAAACTTTGGTTACTTTACTTGTGTCCACCTTTAGAGCATTAGTCTACAAACTTCTTGTTGAGTTTGAGCAGCAGTTGATTTTCAAGGTGAGTAGAGTTCATCCGGGCTCGCTTTGCAGTGAACAGCAATCCAGCACAGCTGAAGAGTCACTTGCAGGCGGCCGTGGCAGGTAGGCCAGTATTGAGTTTCAGGGACAGTTTTTTGATATTCTGAAAGGAGTTCAGCAGATCCATATTGACTGAGACACAGGCTAGGTACCCTTCTAACTTCCCTTCACCTTCTGGACTTCATTGAGGAAAATAAATCATCTTCATCTGATGAATGTGGTCGAACTTGCTTCAGCCTCTACCATCCGGTCAAGGTGTTGTCTAACATAGACTAGACCTGTAGAATGACAAACAACATTTCTGACAATTAAGTATTGAGCTGCCATCAAGAGTGCATCATAACACAGAAATAGCTATAAATAGCTACTTGAGATGACAGACCTACAGTATACAGAATGATAACATTATTTTCTATTTCTACATGTGTCACAATTCATAATCCTGAATTCTTGCTAACCAAGACCCCTGAGCATGAACATGAAAGACGTGCACGTTGCAAAGCCACCACTTATTGTTATCAATATCTGACTAAACATCGTGATAAATTCCAGATAACGACATACACATTGACATTGACATTGACCAACTGTCTGACAACGATGGTGTGCGCATTCACATCGTTCCTGTTTCAGGGCATAGGAGGCGTGGTGTATGTGGTGTATTTCGTTGGTGATGACCGATCTGCAGTTTTTAACACAATATGAGAGACTGCACATAATAATGCTATGACCTGAAACGAATTGAAGACAGGAATGGAATTATTATTAGTCTATTGGATGACGGCTGTTAACAGAAGGATGGACACAAGGGGTGTACACGAGTGTATAGCTAGCCTAGCTAGCTAGCTAGTTGACGTTAGCATACTCAGGGCGGTTGCAAGTGCTAGCCAAAATGAGGCTACTAGTGCCATGACACGCATATTTTGCGTATTGTAGCAAAGCTAACTAAACAACAAGAACGATGTCTGAACTACTAATGGAAAGGGACAAATACTGTACTCACCAACACATGTTTGCGCAGATTTGAAGATTCATTTTTATAAGCAGAAAGTTCTGTCTGGCGGGGCAGGCACAGCTTACACAGCATTATATAGCTGTCGCCTCTTTTAGGTTGGAAGGCAAACTGCTTGCTGAGATGTGGACACAGGGTTTCTTCATCTTCTTTAATTTTAACTCGCGGAAAGTTCGGTGCTTCAGCTTGTTGCTCGTCCGCACTATCATGTTCCTCCATCTGGTGACTCGGCACCGGTGGCTTGCATCGACTCTATCACCCTCTCTCTGCAGCATGCACCACTGGTGAGAATTGTCGTGCGCGATTCCCGCTTTTCGGGTTCCTTTCTTGAACTATGTTTTGTTTTTTTTACTCAGTAACGGATGTAATTTCCAATGTAGCGAAGTACAATACTTCAGTCAAAATCTACTTAAGTAAAAGTAAAATTACCGATTTCAAAAACGACTTAAAAATTACAAAGTACACAACAAAACTACTCAATTACAGTAACGTGAGTAAAAGTAATTCGTTACTTTACACCTCTGTGAAAGGGGCTGGAAACGACTCAAATCCACTAAACCATGCTACACCAGCTGAGGTGTTTTGTCACCTCACTTAATACCCCTCCCCCTTATCTTGGGAGCTTTTGACATGGCGCTGCCATGGCGATTACCCACAGGCAACATCCCCTTGTCAGTATTCGATAAGCCATATTCCACAACAGTGTTGGCAGATTTTCTTTTTTATGCAGTTTAATTGTAATGTGCTGTTCTCATACCACAGCGGCAGAAAGGGGTGCCCGAGTCCAGATGGCTTTTCAGACACCCGGATAATGAGATGCACAGCTAAGAGACTTCTGGGTGCAAGGGTTAAGGCAGCTTTACAGATTGGAATGTACAGCTGGTTCCTACAACGAACAGCCTAGTTGAGTATGATAGAGTTATGACAGAATCACAAACTATTTGATGTGGCCGTCCAACCTCCAAAGTGTGTTTGGCAGTGAATGCTGTGGCAACAGCGCACACTTTTGTGTTTTTTTTTTTTTTTTTAATCTCACGGTGAAAGGTATCAGGAAGTGTCAACTTTGTAGCGAGGGTTAACAGATGGAAGGCCTCAGGAAATGCAGCTATGAAGATGATGAGAAACAGAATTGCAAGCCAGTGCTGGCCAGTAAATCGCTACTTCCTTCTGCAAGGAGTTCTGATTTAACATGGTGCTGTCATGCTCTTGTTTTTTTAGTTTTTTTTAGTTTTTCTTTTGTCTTTTCTATTGCTCCAAGATTCTGGACAGGTCTGTGACCATCGCATAACATCCGCTTGAAATTTACAACATTTAAATACCTCCACCAACAAAGAAATAAAACACAACAACGTAGGGGGGGGCGGGGGGGGGGGACGGGACACATGGATGGAGGCGAAGAATATGAGGACATGGAGGGGGCGGATGGAGGTCAGGGCAGCGGAGATGGAGATTGACCGATAGACGAGCTGGTGATGCCTGCGTTCTGCCGTGTGGAGCTTCCAGAGCTGACAGATTACAGAAGCTTTACTCCACACCGCAACAACTGTTGGATCTCCACCAGCCGCGCAGTTGTCCCCCAACCAGTCTCACCGACCAGCCAGCCAGCCAGCCAGCCAGTCAGACGGACTCCTCACCCCCCCCCCCCCACACTCACTGTTGTCACCAAGCACCCACACCTGTTACGCCACAATTAGGGAGGAATGGGTGTTGGAGAAGCTTCTGTGGTTAATCGCCATGACTCCAGGGCTCCACTCTGGCAGCCTCCTAGCACTGTCAAAAGGCCGGCGCTTGTTTCCCCACGATGGTGCCAAGAAAGAGGAGTGCCCTGACAGGGAAGCTTAAGCATAAAGTGTAATGACTATTTGTTTTCCCTTGTCTTGTGTATGTCACTGGATGCCACCCATACGGCTTTACCGCAGGAAATATAATTTATGAAAGGTCAACGCCCTGAATGGGGATAATTCAAGATTCAAATCTTGTTACATTCATTTTCCTTTTTGTATTAAATTATTATTTGCCTTCACCGCTCATGAATAAAAACCACTGACCTTTCACTTAACACTGCTTTCAGTTTGGTTTCATGTTATTTTCAGTTGGTTCCCTTTCAGGGGTTCAACAATGATTTTTTCTTATTTCAGCTTTGCCCGTCGTGGCTGTAATGAGAACTAGACAAGTGTCGCATATGCAAATGTCAGAGTTAATAACTCCCAGCCAGAGCACCAGAGGGTGGGAGCGGAGCGGAGCGGAGCAACACTGTGGCCCTTCGCCACCATCCCGAGTCATTCTCCTCATCCACTAAGGATGATTGCACATCCATTTTCCTTCTTTATGTCACCAACCACACCGCAAATACATACATACACAAACACCCACACACACAAACAGACATGCACACACACACTCACACACACTCACACGCAGTGTTTGGATGCATCTCTTCAGCATATCTTTTTGATATTCTAATTAATGTGATTACCTAAGTGTGTCACAGAAGCGTGCGCGTGTGTGTGTGTGTGTGTGTTTGTGTGTACAACCGACTGTCCGCCCACCTTCCTCTTGCCTGGTGCCTGAATAATATATTTGGTTTATACATATTTCACCTCCCTTTTGTCAGCAGTGCGCAGGCTCAGTGGATGGCAGGGAAAGCCTCTCTTCAGTCCGTGGGGGGATTCCTGGTTTCTCAAGGTCTCACGGATGCAGGGCACCTCCAGAGTACAATTGATTTCCCATCCCAATGACATAATTGATACATTGGAAGTGGTCTGGCTCGACAATTTGTTGAGTAGCTTTGACTCTGTAGACGGACATTGTGTGAGTGTGGGTGTGCGTGTGTGTGGGTGTGTGTGTGACGTGTGTGCATATCTGTGCACTTACTGGTAAGAGAAAGCGGTGAGGTTGAAGACGCCATGGTTTTGCAGTGCAAATTCCTCTTTATATATTTCTGTTCAAAGAAACAGAAACACACTTAACTGTCTGTGTCCAATCCACCATGAGCCTTAAACATGCGAGACTAGCGCACGACTGAGGAGCACAGTGGGGCGCATGTGGGTGTTTCCGCTAGAGTAGCGGCAGGGCCCAAGAGGCCATCGCGTTCACTGCGTCAGCAGAAACAGCCTGACAGGAGAGCCCTGGGACACGACAACAGGCGATGGACAGATCGACTTCCTCTGTTTCCTACAGGAAACAACAACAACAACAACAAAATAAATAAACTGAAATGATTTCGTCATTTAAACATTTTTCAACAGTGACCTTTTCAAAAATCCAGTACCTGTCCATCACATGTAGAGACTCTAGGTTAATTAGGGACTGCAATAACCTTCTGAAATTGACCTTTACCTCTCCCTTCCTTCCCTTCCAGATCAGTCAGCAAACCATTGGTGACCTGTCCGAGAAATGTAATGACAGTGAAGAGCACTGTAATTATCTGCTCTTATTCGATAAAACAAACATGTCTAAGGCTGTCTATTTCGAGGCAAGGTGTATTCACTCTGCGTCCCCATGTTCTTGGGTGGGGAAATTAAAATGCAGCTGGACCTTTTTGTAAGTTGGGTTTCAACAACAATTTAATTTCATTATGAATAGTCAAGGAAGTGTCAAGTTCTTACATGTAATTTTGAATATGTCAGTCATCTGTTATATACATCTACAGCATGTTTGGTAATGTGGAACAGCACCATTCCTGAGACCTACATTTTTTTTCAGCAGTCATTTCTATCGCACACTATGTGGTCCTGTGATAAACCACTCCCCAATACCCACAACCACACTGTAACATTTTGACAAGTGAGATCTACAATTAAGGTCATTTTTTCTAGAGTATGCCAATCCTAGCATTTTATGTACAACCCCCCATCCTCTCATGAAGATCTTAATATATAAACAAGACATATCGCATAGCGCATACCGGTATGTCTGAGCATAAATGTAAGCTACTATAGTTTGTAGATGTGGTGGCTGTAAACTGATAGTGTGTGAGTTACGTTTTGTGTTTTGAGACCTGTCTAGTGAATATGAGGATGAGTGGGACTTTATAACAGATATATTCTCATGTTATTTTGTGAAATGTACATGTATAAGCAACAATATGAGCTTCATTGTATACCTGTAGCAGATTTGGAAAATATGCATGTCTATATAAAATGTGGGATTATAAATTGAAGGCAACAATATGTTTGAATACAATACTAAATGTAGAGTAAATGCTACATATAGGTGTACAAGTATCAACATTTATAACAGGACAGGGGTGTACACTATAATCATAATACGCTTAAATATAGCCACAAGCAGCGATCATGGGGGTCCAAGCAGAATGTGCAAACTGCCCAAAGTAGCAAAGGTTGAATGATTTGACCACTTCAAAAGGTGAATGGGTACAATTTGAATTTTGTAAATGTAAGGATTTAAAGACAAAATGAGCTTTGAAGATGGGACCAAACCATGTCAGAGGAACAGAGAGAAACATGTAACAACATCTTGTGGCAGATTTTTTTTAAATTAGGTAAATAGCTTCTATATGCCATAGTGAATGAGCATACACAATTGTATTTAGATTGGCCAGTCACACAGGCATGCATTGGCTACTGTTTTTTTTTTTTTTGTCCATTGGTGGCCATTTTGTCGAGCAAGCGAAATTCAACTTTAGGAGATATAGCATGAAATGTAGCCAAGTATAAGCATACCAAACATACCAAGCTGAAGCCGTTCTTGAGACATTGCAATTTGTCAGTTGGTGTGCATCTAAAGAATGTAGTAGTGAGGAAGTGTGTCACAATTAGTGAAGTTTGAACAGTTATATTACAATATATTGGCTAGTGAAGTGCTAGTTTTTGCATTGAACATTATTCACTAGGTGGCGCTGCTCCACAAATGAGTCGTAATGAGCTAGGGTCATGCGCCTTCTAGAGGTCAATTTTCCATAAAAAAAATTGTAATTTTTGATGAAATGGTGGTCAAGCTAATGCCCAAAAAGTGCTTTGAGCCTACCCCACTTCAGTGCTAGCATGAAGGGGACACGCCCATTTAGGGACACAAACCTTATATTCCCTATCAGCCATGTTGGGCTACAATCATGCCAAGCTTCATGTGGAGGGGTGAAGTCTAAGTATATGATATTGTCGACCTTGATGTCAAAAAGGTTGAGCGCTTCTGGCCTGTTGTTTGCAACAACCTGATTGGCCGAGTCACCATGTACATGAAATAAGTTTGGCAAAGGTGTGAAACGCCGTGGTAAGGCATTGCTGTTGCTAATTAGATCAGTCCAGGCAGGATACATCATTACAAGCTTATGAGTTTGCACGGTGAAGACGTTTCTTGTACACACTGGTGAAGGTAAGTCATTTTATTTGCATTTACTGTTCCTATATAAATGTGGAGTCATCACATGAAACACACTGGCAAAGAAATTGACAAGCCTTGCCTTGCCTTGAGCTGTGCTACTTACTCTTTATATAGCCATGCCAAGCGCCCTTCACTGCATCTTTCCTCGGTTTATACACTTCTCTTGCCTCATTTGTCATTGTTTGATTTCCAACTATTATTCACGGCTCTCTGAGTTAAGGCCTCGCTTTGTTTTTACTATCTAACCAGAAAGAACTGCACAACCAAGACATTATTCAGCTCATTTTAAATTGTCGGAGAGTGGTCAACTCATACCAGAATTTATAAAGCAGATGCTTTACTTCCAGGGAAAGTAACTGATTCTTTGAAGAAGCCAGTTTGAAAATTTTCACTTCATATTTGTTGATGTGCATATTGTGATCAACTTCTCTGCATAGTGAGATAAATTAGATGAATTAACCTACCAATTAAACCACAGAATGCATGCATCTAAGAGCTTGATGAAAACATTGCCTAGTTCAGACTTTCATCAGGTATTCTAATGAAAATGAATCAAGTTATATTTAATTGCAGATTATGCACTATTCATGAGCATTTTTATTGTGTGTTCTTAAAATGTTTGTGCAGTTCAACATTCAAACGCCATCGTTGGTTCCAGAAATGGTTAGATAAAGTTAGATTAGGTCAAATTCCCAGATGTTAGTCAGGGGAAATGTTTTTAAAACAATACACATACATATGAGGGGATATCATTCTGTCGCAATGATGTGAGTGGATGGTTATAGCCTACTCACATACTGCGATGAGACAACGGATCGCTGATAAATGTTATCATTTAGAAAGAGAGCAAAACGGGTAGATTTGGGGACCTGATGATTTTACGAGAGAAGATTCCGAGAATTTAGAGATGATTCATAATTGTCCGCATTAAATCGTAAAAATACTATGCATTAGCAGTTGATGTGTTCGAGTACGTGTGAAACCACGTCACGTTTCAATGCTCCTGGTAAACCAGAAGTTTGGCGTGTCAGATCTGGAGAGACCCTCGAACAACACGGACGCGCAAAATCGCTTTGGCATATTTCTTGGGGTAGTGGTGGACATTCACTCAAGATGTCTCATTGCACAATAAAATAGTGTTGTTTTCGACATACACGGAAGGACCTGATAACATCGCAGGTTTTGCGCTACATTCGGATTATTGAATCATTTAAGGAAAAAATGCACTGGGAGTAGGCAGTATGGATTGCAACGAAAGCCAAACCTTCCCCAGAAAGGATTTGCCTGCGGTACACTGAAAGTGCAGGAAATGCTTATGGGAACTATCAATTCCTTAACTATAAGGTGAGGTTTCATATCAGGAACTTTTTGGTTTAACTACATTTGACTTATTTTGAATTTTCTATGCGTAAAGGGTCCCTACCGTACTTTTTCACGCAGACAGAATAAAGAAACCCGCATGCTATTGTTTTCTGTACCTGCAAAAGCAAAAGCTTTTTAATGGATTGATACGGAAACTTGTGTTTAAGCATTGGTGTTTGATTATCTTGGTGTTTGTTTTACGCAGGAGACAAAATACGCTAGAAGTTGTTTCGATCCATTGTGTAACGAGCAAATCGCATCCTACTGTAGATCGGGGATTGACCGCACAGCATCACTCCCTTTTACTGTAGCCTGTGTCACATACGGGTTAACCAAATAGATATCCCTCACAAAGTAGTTAGCCGACATGTTTTGCTGTCATATGTCAACTCATGGAACTAAAACCTAATTTATAATCTGCACTGCTAAATATGTTAGTTTGCACAAAACCACGGTTCGTCTCCCTGTTTCCTGATCACCATCCTTGCAATTGCAGGATATCATTGCCAGACGCTCTATCATGACTGATGGCGAAGGGAGAGAACACTTTCACTTCTTGGAGAGCGATGGGGAGAGAGGACCCATTTCGGCTCTGTACCGGGCGCCCGGTCAGGGCGAAGACACTGGCGATGAAGTGGAGAGGGGTAGCACATGGACCCCTGTCCCCGAGTCTACTCGGGCGCAGGGTTCCAGCGGGCGCGACCCAACTCCGGATCTGGCGTCGGATGATGAGGAGCTGCCTCCTTACCCGGCTCTTGCGCCTGTTGTGTTTTTCTGCATGAAACAGACAACTCGACCACGTAGCTGGTGTCTAAGAATGGTTTGTAATCCATATCCTTTGCATAATGTGCCCTCGTTATGGCGGCCCTTAATTGCAGGTGGCCGGGTGAGAAAGGCTTTGAAGTGTGTGAGCAAATGTGATGGCAATAAATTGCATTATTTAAACCTAACATATTTTGCCATGCAGGATACAGACGCGATTCAAAGAGTAGCAGGGCATTGCATTATGCAGATACCAAACAAGTACACTGAGAGTGTTGTTAGCAAATATGCTTATCAAATCCAAAATTTCAGGAGGAAGGGTGCTTCCCTGAATGGGTAAAAAGTGGTTGGAACTTCTGCTGGATAATTATTTATCTTCTTTGCATATTAGTTAATGAGCCTTTTTGAATGAAAATATCTTAATCCTATGGTGGCTTACAAAATAACTCCTCATACTCCAGCTTTGCTTTTCTCGCATATTTAAACCATCATCTTCAACCAGAGGCCAATGGCCTTTCATTTAGCACAATGTAGAGCACAAGTTTATAAATGGCTTGATTATTTGAGGGGAAACTGAAATTCTCTTTTTGAATCCTATCCTCTCTGAGATAAGATACAAAGCTTAGTCTTGGGCTTTTATGTTCATATAGCTTGATCTGGAGAAAAACATTGATCTTTGCAGGCAGTGTTGACAAGAAGGCAGTGTTTTCTGGTGTGGTACAGATTGCAATTAATTTAAGCGGGTGATATGAAGGCCTCCTTACATCTAGACTACTGCTCCTCCATTTTGTCATCTGCATTTTGTGTCAATTGGGCTCTTGAGTATCTTGTCTGTGTTTGTGTTTTGCCATAGTGTTTTGTGATTTCTGGCGCAGTTGTCAGTCATGCTATTAATCTGTTTAATTATAAGAGACAGTGGTTCATTTGTAAACATACTGCTCATCATTAATAACACAAGAAATGTATTGAATTCCTTTGACATTCTGTACATATTCAGCAACTCTTATACTACCTTAGCAGTTATTTTTTTCTTAGCTTTTTGCTCCAGTGAAATGGGGAAACAATACAGCATGTGGCGGTGCAATGGTAATGTGGCATTGTGTGTGGTAAAAAGGAACATTTTTCACTCATCATAATCATAACATTTTACTTGACCATTGCACTAGAAATGGCAGATTAAACAGACTTGTGGTATAATTGCTAATGTTGTTGCAGCCAAAACAAACCTTAATGCAGTCAAAACAATATTGCAGTGCTCACTTTGGGATTCTGTGGAACACACAATTCCCCTAAAGATGTCTTAGGAAAACATGGAATTATTTCCTGATCGGCCTTAAATTTCTGCAGCTATGGGGGAACTGCGGTTTTGATTTTTCAGTCATGGATCAGAACTAATGGATCTAGAATAATTAACCATTTATAGTCTTTTGTTGGAGATTGGGAAGGGTTGTTTTATGTCCATAAAACCCAGACAGTCATTCTGGAGATTATTATTCATCAGTTAAGATCATTTATATTCTACATTTCCTCTCCCTTCAGGCCCCTTAACTTGGAAATGGGTTTTTGGCCTCTCAACTGGAAATTATTTTTGTCAGACGAGAGTTATGAAAGTGACTTTTTGGCTCAGTTCATTGTCCCGAAAGCACGACACTGCCGCCTTGGTGAGGAAAAAAACAGCCTTCATGCATTTTCTGCCCCAAAGAGCCCCTGTACCTTCACTCTTATCAGAAGAAATGAATGATAACGCCCCCCCCGCCGCCCCCCCCCCTTCTTTGTCCATGTTAGGTTTCATGCGTCATGATCAGAGATGTTGATTTGAGAGACACTGCAGGTTCTTGCCCTGCTCTGCTACCCTAGAGACAAATGTAGATAAATATTTGACATGGATAGTCAGACTAGCTTGCGTGTGCGAGATGGGTGGATGGTTCCTGCATGTTTTGATTAGTCATCCATAAGTGCTTCCCCGCCCACGGGCACGTGCTGGGCCGTAACACTCCCAGTATATGCAGGGATGATGACTAATTTGTGTACCAGCGTACATGAGATATTAATGGAAAAGCTTGACTTCGGTGCCTGTTCTGCTTTGCTATTGTCACGAAAGACAGCTTATCTCTCAAGAGCTGTGTCAGTGTGGCGATCATTACGATGCTATACTATTGAGGAGCTTTTGAATGAGACGAGTTGAGATGAGATGTCAGCTTTTTCATAATCGAGGATATCAATATTCAGATTTTTCCTTCCCCTTGCTTGCTTCTTCTCTGTCTTTTGCAAATGTGTCAGTGCCAGTAATACTACTAAGTCCACTGTTTTTCCAATGAACTGATTTTGGCACACTGACCCATGTGGAGATGGCTATTGGAAGGCATTCAGCACATCAAATCAGAGAGGAGCCTTATGTGTGTGGCTCAGGTGTTGCATCACAATCATTTCCGTCGACCACAAATGCAAAAGCTCTATGTATCCACCCCGCTTTAAAGCTGCTTCCGGCAGGGCTTCAGCTCCCCTTCATGATAATGTCCCCTCACTGGGTGTGGGGTACCAAAGGATCTTTGACACATGCACAGATGGGGGTCGACTGCTGAATGTTTTGTTCCTGCTGCTCTGATGTCTGTGGTGTGGTGTGCAGACCCTGGAGAGGCTCCCTGTGTCCCGTCGATTCCGAATGCTACATCCAGGCATATGGCTGTGCTAGTTTCAGTCCGTTTCAAACATTCAGTGTTTTTTCTGTCCATCTCATGTCTCAAATCAGCAGTTCACTGACTTAAGAGAAGAGTATGAGAATGAGAGGATGAGAATTGAATGGGGCCAGATCAGATATGGACGACGGCTGAATCGTTTTAAGTGGAAAATATGTACCATTGTTTTATTTTGGAAGTAGACGGTGACATATCCCAGAGACAATAATCCACTGCAACACAGATTTTCTTGCCTCTAATTCTACTTCTCAAGTCAGACATGACAGATGCTTCCAGGAACCCCTGTCACAAAAATCGGTGATGGTCAAATGGTGCTGTTCTTTAAAGTCAAACGCAATCACGTGATTAAGTCTCTCTCTCTCTCTCTCTCTCTCTCTCTCTCTCTCTCTCTCTCTCTCTCTCTCTCGGAAAACGCAATGCTGTGTTAGGCCTCTGCTCTCAGGCTCGCAAATCAGTGAAGAAGGTAAATCCAGTCGATGCTCCAGGCTCCTGCCTTTACAAGCCCTCTGTGGGCTGTTCCAAATCCCCAGCAGGGTCAGTAATATGGGGCGACATCAGCTCTCATTAGGACATTTATCTATTGCGGTGTTTTCGTAGGGAGTGGGTGGCACATTTAATCTAGGCAAAGGGTGAGTCGAGACTTAATTGGTATAGTGTCCAGTTTTGGGAGCCAGACACAGATATACACAGTGATTAGGTCAGGGTTTGAGTTTGATTAATTTCAATGCTGCAGGATTGCTGTATATCCGTGGGCCAACTGTTTAGAGAGTGTTTAGAGAAATGATGTGGAACTAATAAGAGTTGTACAGTCCACCAACTACCCTGCAGGGCTTGCTTTTATCAGAGGCATTTCATTTCTAAGATGGTGTCTGAATGTTGTGTTCGCTACACTACGGTGCCTCCAGGTTTCAGGGAGGCAACCTTGTTTTGGCATCCATCACAAAATTATATTCATTAATGCCCTGTTAGACGTTTACTCTGAAATGCATATGCCCTCATATGGCAGGGACCCTGCCAACACACACCAATTCAGGGCCGTATCCGTTTCTAGAGAACGGGATATTGGATGGGATATTGTAATGTTCAGTTGTAATTATTA
Organism: Clupea harengus; assembly: GCF_900700415.2. Lineage (NCBI taxonomy): Eukaryota > Metazoa > Chordata > Actinopteri > Clupeiformes > Clupeidae > Clupea > Clupea harengus. The sequence continues at coordinate 7,627,408 of NC_045152.1, read as the reverse complement.
TTTATTATTATTATTTTTATTATTACTGTTGCCAGTGCTGCTGAATGCTTCTCTTTACCTTAGCGGTGTTGTGTTGTGAGAAGATCATCTCACTGGGATTTCAGCTTTGTGTTCACCATGCTTGATATGCTGTGTTTGTGTAGGTGTGTCTGTGTGTGTGTGTGTGTGTGCGTGCGTGCGTGTGTCCGTGTGTGTGTGTGTGTGTGTTTGTACCTCAGGGATCTATCTGTGTGCCAGCAGTGTGCCTCATAATTGCTTTGTCAGTGAGACGCCAACGCCTGATCCAAAAATCTGAGTTTTGTGGGCAATGGGGGTTTGTCCCCACTAACAACTATGAAATTATACAGCAGATGGCAGCCTGATCCCCAAAACAACCTGGGCACCGTGTCTGCATGTGGGTCAAGTCGGCCTTTGATGAAATCCAGTCTGATACCACATTCCTTGTCAGTTCGAATACATTTTGTGCTTCACATGCAGGACAGATTGTGTTGAATTTTTAATTGAATTTGAATTTAAATACGGCATTGAATTTTTTAGTTTCAAGTGCCTTTGACGGAGTATTTGCTGTTACGTGGAGACGGTCAATTCTGTGCTTTATGGCTGTGACTCAGGAGGAGGAACAGTGTCACTCACAAATGCTGAGATTGCTACCAGATTCCAAGAAATCTCTCCTCACAGCCATATAGAATTGATATATTTCTCATGTGTCAGGCCATCTTCGCTCCCATAAGCTACTGTGGGTCTCAGTCCGTATTGATTTGTTGGAGTAAGGTGTGGCGAAATAGACTTCAGAGCACCTGATTTATTCCCAGGTGATGGTTATAAACAAAAGACAGTGAAGCAAAGGCTTTCATTGAAAAACCTAAGTGGCCATCGATCTGGGGCCCTGGCATGGAGGAATGCGCCATCCCTGCCCCATGGTGACCACTGCATCGGCAGGCTCTGTGAAGTGTGTGTGTGGCCCTGAGTGACTAGAAAAGGATGGCATTTCTGTGACTGGTGGGTGGTTTCTGATGGGCATCTCAGGGGAGAGGAAGCCAGCTGGGAACAGGCTTCATGGAGAGATAGAACACCAGCAAAGCCCAGTCATCCTGCCGCAAAAAAACAGGAGAGCTACAGCTGAAAAAAGACCTCTAGTCAACTCTAACCACTGAGAAAACATGTAAACAGTATGCAGGACATCCAATCCGAGTTTGTTTCCCCTTAGTCATTTTGCATTCACCGCAGTCCAGAAACACAGCATGGTTTATTAAAGCTAAGTCATGAGGAAGAAACCCACAAACTGTCATGTGCTATTAGCTGACTTGTTGTTGATTTTATTTATTTTATTTCTTTATTCGTTTTTATGTAACCACCTATCGGAATGCCTTTCGGTTACTCCCGTTCCTCACGGAGGCCATTTCAGGTCCCTGTTAGTCCATGTGAGGGGGCCGTGCGTGACGAGCAGGCAAAGCTTTGGGCTCGGGGCTTTTAAAATGCCTCTCCCATTTGCCACTCTGCCGGTGATGGCAGCTCGTAGCTTCACCCTCACCCCAAAACCACGGCAGCATCTCAGCAGGACAGGATGACGGGAAGGGGCTGGGGCTGGGGCTGGCTCTGTCGGAGGCCTGCTCTGTCTATGTTGACTCAGCTGTCTGTCTGGGGGGGGGGGGGGGGGGGGGGTAGTAGTGTGTATGCCCAGGCCTGTTGAGCAGGTGTTGAGATCAGTCTCGAGCGATAGCATTGACAGACAGTGACAGGGAACTCCGTGTGGAGATGAGACTCAGGATAAACGAGTAAAAACAAACAGGAGGCGCAAAAAAACAACAACAACAACAACAACAACAACTGCATGGTGTAGGACTACAAGGATCCTCTGGGCTTACTCCTAATTAGTTTATTCTGGAAATTACCAGAGGTCCTTCTTTTCATTTTAGATTCTTTGTTCCTCACCAGAAAATCTGAATAAATTATTATAGATTCTGATGATGAGTTTATGTAGACCACTTGGTTAAAATGTGCCCCTGTGTTTAGGTGAATTAGTCCTGTCGCGTATGTTTTTATGATGCATTGTTGGAAACGTAGTTTCCGTGTGTCAAAGAGCGTAAATGAGTGTAGTGTAGTAGCGCCTCACCTCGTGGGACCCTTGTTTATGGATTTATAGATCTGCTGTGTGAGCTGGGGTGTCAAGCGCAGATGCGATGATTGTATCATTACGTTTCGTATTTATGTGTTTGGGTTACCACAGCACGCTCACTCCTTTGTGTTGTGGCTCTGTCGGGTAGCACACCTGGGCGCGTTCCATTCTGTGGGTTTATGTGAAGTCTAGCTCACAGAGAGATGTCAGTGTGTGTGGTGAGGAGAGGACTTGTGTGCTCTGCATTCACTATGCTCTATGAATGCATAAATCAATGAATAAATAAAAAAAAACTGCACTGGAGAAACCCACACACACACTCACACACATATCAATGGCAAGGTCTTTGTGAGCCATAGCCATAGGTTGTCATGGCAATGCTGGCAGTGGGCTTGCTTGGAGGGGGGTTCCGCAGAGCATCGACTGCATTGCAAAGCAGCACACTTTGTTGCAACTGCAGAGAGGGTTCAGTGGAAAGCAAAGAAGAATGCTGGTCCTGCTGGCCAATGAGGGGGGAAGGAACTTCAAGGGTTCTGCAGCTCAAGTCATATTGGGCTTTTTAAAATGCTGAGGTGTGCGCTCGGAAGAGCTTGTGTCAGGTGTTGGCGGTGGTGGCGTGTGAAGGAGCCCCTTGGCCCGGGTTTCAGAACGCCAGCAAAGGGAAACAGCAGGAATGGGCTGATGAGGTCACAACTGGGGGGGGGAGGTGGCCAGGGAGGGTGTGTAGAGGTGGCGGGGGGAGGGGGTGTATAGGTGGCCAGGGAGGTGGTGTGTGGCGGGGGGAGGGCAGGCTGGAGGGATGGAGCTGGGGGTGAGGGATTGTATGCACTCAGGGGCGTTTTCACTGAATTATTGGTTGAGGGGGGATTTCTCCGAGGAAAGGCACTTACCAGGAACTACCTGGTTGCCAGGCAACAGCACAGCGCGAAGCCATACGTACACAAGCAGAGGGGAGCGCGGTGCCCCGGCTGACATGCGTGTGCACACTTTGCTGAGTCAATTGCATGTATTATTCATGAGTGATGTGAGGAGAGGGTGTGCAGTTATGGGTGGAGGGGATAAATGGCATTATTTGCTTTTTCCAGCCCTATTAACTAGCTCGGGGTTTGGGCTCCCCGCTTGCCTAATGCTGTTCTGTGCCTGAGAAGCTCAGCTGGACCCACAGATACAGGAAGGTGAGATAAAAACAGGTGGAAAGACTTTTCCATTTCAGTGCCTCACCTTCCTAAAAGGAAAAGAAAGGGGCTGGAAAGTAGCTCATAAAAATCAAGTGTCAGGGATCTCTGAGGCCACGGAGGATTAAAATGGAATTGTGAGCTCAGTGTGATCTGCCGAATCACCTGGAAAAGTCTTCTGCTCAGTCGCTCCTGCCAATATCACACGCTATTACTATTGAATCATTCTGAATTTGAATGGAGAATGAAGTAGCATATCGATTTGATACTGGTGTCTCCGGTCGATTCCATCAGTCATTGCAGTGTTCCTGTGTGGTCCAGACTACTTGCCTGATTCACACCCTTGGGGGGGCAAAAGTGGAAAAATCGTCACGAAAATGAATTGAGGAGTCTCTTTTTTTAAAGTTTCCTAACATTTCACCGTCTAGTTTGCGATAATCTCTCACTGGACCTCAAATGTCAGGGCAGCTTGGCTGGCTCAGCTACGTAGCGCCTGCCTAGTGACGGCGGGAGGTTTTTGCACCGGTTCCCAATGGTGTTTAAATTGGCATTTAAGTCGGCATTAGCCAATGTCAAGGATGTAATGAAAAAACGCAGATGCTCATTACCCTTCCCTCCGGGTGTCATGGATCTTTATTATCGCCGACTAAAGCGGCGTTTGTTCGCCAATTCAAGCCTACCATGTTCCACTTGTATATGATAAAAAGCTTTTTATTGAGGCAACCTGGGCCAATCGTGCATAGTGCTAAATGGTCTATTTCGTCTCGAGTGCTTTCCACTACTTTCAACTGTGGGCATATATGTGTGGAGTTGTTTGAAGAGGAGGGGTGTGCAGCTTATCTATATGGAAACGCTTGAGAGGACATTCTCCCAGCGAGTGGAGCTGCACGGGGCTCTCCGCGAGGCTCGTGGCATACATTAGCTTATCTGACAGTCCACCTACGCTGGCTGCTTTGATCTTGTTTGTTCCAGTTTGTGGCCCTGAAGTCAGCCCAGTGTTAGATCTGTGCGGTCCGCAAACTCCTGAGCTGTCCGTCTATGCCCACCGAAGTGGAAGATCCCTGGCGTTAATGATCTGCCATTAAAAACGGAGAGACAAATGGCTTGTCCTGCTCTCGCCGGAGTCCGGAGTCAGTTCCTCATAATGGAGAAGATTTATCCTCGTTACTATCAGATACACAGTTCTAAACAATTCTATTGACTAATGATGTGTTTAATGCACCCCAACCAGAGATTAATATCTCAGAGTGAAAGGAGGTCAGTGTGGGAATATTAGCTCTTTTGATGAGGTCTGAAATCTGGAGGAAAACGAAACAGAACAGAAGAAGATAAAAAAAGAAACCGCTTCCTACGTTGCTTGTGAAGTGTTCTCTATAAATGTAACCTAGCCTGAGTGTAATATCCCATGGCGTAAGGGAAAGTATTTTAATAGCACTGTCATATTTGGTCACATTGGAGGGTGCATGTAGTCCTCGTGCATCTCCCTCGACGAGGTTCAGTGGTACGATGCGCTTCTGTGCTCTCTCTCTCTCTCTCTCTCTCTGTCTCTCTGTCTCTCCCTCTCTCTCTCTCTCTCTGTCTCCCCCTCTCTTGCTTGCCTTGCTTGCTCTCCGATGGAGTGGGCTGGGCCCCGCAGCTCTGTAGTTTGGCTGCCTGGACTTGGCTGGGGCGCGTGAGCCAGGCCTGCTGCCCAGCAGCAGAAAGCCGGCATGGGGCTACACCTTGTGGACTCTTATTATAGCAAAGGTTCGCGCCCACATACAGACCCTTATATAGCAGCCCTGTCGCCCTGTGCACACAGACCTAATGATACACCATCTCAGGTAGTTCAGTTTGAGTGGCAGACAGTGATTAGAGAGGAAGGGTTTTTCTTTTCTTCCTTTTTTTTTTTTAATCCATGGTGGTGTTGACGGTTGTGTCTCTGCACCGGGCCACACAGAGCGAGGGGATAGTTGGGCTGCAGCTTCAGCATCCATCTCTCCCCAGCAGTGTGGTCATCACATAGCTATCCATCACACGACAGGACCACACACACACGTGTGCACACACACACACGCGCACACAGACACACACACACACACACACACAAACACACCGCCAGGGTTGTTTTGCAGTTGCTTGGGCGTCTGCGTCTCTATTTACACGCGTGTGTTTGTTGTCTCCATATGAGCGGCGCTCACTGTTTGTATGACTTTGCGGGCGTCACTTCCTAATTAGGTAAATTATCGGCGTCCTAACAACCGTGCTCACCCCCAAACACGCCACGCCGAGGTATCGAGGATAAATCTCGGCGTGTTTTAAATTGCGCATTCCTTTGTCTGCACTGGGGGAGTGAGTGTTATTGTTTGTAAGCATTCCTGTTCCGAGCGAATCTGGCTAAGACCCATATAAACTGTCCAAATGGAGCAAGCTGTACTGGCAGGTCTGCAGCCTCTCAGCTCCGGCAGGGACACGCAGACACAGAAGGAGAGAGAGAGATTATGCGCAGATCAGGGAGGATATCGGGGAGAGAGAGAGAGAGAGACATACAGAGACTGAGAGAGAGAGAGAGAGAGAGAGAGAGAGAGACAGAGAAAGAGAGAAAGGCGAGGGGAACAGTTATGGAAGGTGAGAGAAGCGAGGGATCTGTGAGATGGAGGGAAGGAGGAGAGAATGGCATTGGCTATTTGGCCCGGTGTTAATCCCCCCCAACGTTACGCGTGAAACACGGCCTGTGCCACCGCTCTGTTTTGTGCACATTTTTTTTCAATTTAAGCCCACCTTTTACGCCGGGCTTTCAAGTGCGCACTTAAGTTTAGAGAGTATGTCATGCAGGGCTTAGGCTTACATAATGGAGAGGAGTCAGCACAGGGCCAGTGCCTCGAAAAACTTGCATGAAACCGCATGAAACAAGACAGAGGAACATTCTCTGTGTGTTTATACATGGTGAAATATAGACTGTTAATCTCCGCGCGGTGAGAAGTCTCTCTCCGCTGAAGGTCCAAACAGTTATGGATCCGCATTGTCCTGGGTTGGCGGCGAGCAGAAAGGCGTTAAAAAAGCCCCCTGAACAGTCGGGGGTGAGATAAATTGTGAAGTGTGACAATGAAGGTAGTTTATCACCGGGCTTTTTTTTTTTGCGATGTCTCTCCCCCGAGCAGTTTGATTACCTTGTAATTGAATCTTTTAAAAAATAATGAGAAACTGAAAAGATTGTTCATAGTTGTAATGACACCTGGATCGTAGCCCAGAACGGGGGCCCAGTTGTATTCCTTGGTGTTGCACAGCCGGGCTTTATGGATCCTTCCCGGCGCCCCGACACAAATTGAATATAAAATAGGTGATTTCCTTGGTGGACGGGCTACACAAACAAATCCTTGACCCAATGTGGGTGCACATGCTCCTGGTATAGAGTAAGCAAACCGGAGTTGTTGGATGGAGACCGTGTAGCACACAGCTGAGATGCACACGAGATGTCAGGAGAAGCACAACATCAGCTTTTGAGAGGTTTTGGGAACTGCGTCCCCTCTTAAAAATTCAACTCAAAAGAGAGCACGTAAAAAGCACAACCTCAAGAGTGTTACTCAACACTCGCCGCGAACCCGAAGTGGTGCAAGGCATGAGCAAACAGAGGCGGCTGCAGAGTGCCGTGTGCTGTTTGCCTAGTGCCGTTTTTGCCGCATGTTGTCTGCACCTCCTCGACTCCGAGCAAACGCTTTTTCCCCTCCTGTTCTCCTCCCTGGAGTCCCCCTTGCCCTCTGTGTGCTAAAATGTGTGGAACAGTCACATCTGTGCAAACAATGCAATTTTAATACAGCTCAGAAAGAATGCTATCAGAAAGGATACTCGTCCATGTTGTTTTTTTTCCCCTCTTCTAGCAGCTCTTTTGATGGTGCGGAGGGAGCTAGGGGCTTGCACCGTTGGCTTCAGCGTAGAAAAGAAACTTATCCCTGACAACAAGCCGGCCTCGCTTGTCCAATCATTTTGGTAGTTTTCAACATGCCACATTCTCTCTTTCCCTCTTTGAGTTTGCACATGCTCAGCGTGCTACCTTTGCAGATCGTTTTTAATATTCCCCAGATGTCATGCAGATGCTGCATTAAAAACGGTCTTCCCTAAGAGATGATTGACTGTCATTGTAGCGCTGTTAACTTTTAGCTTTTTGAGCCTAGCGTTGAGGTAGATCCAACAACAGCACAAAATCAAGATGTAATGGGGAAACTGCGGTGAAGAAAGAGATCAAAATCAAAGAGAAGTCCCTCGATGCTCCTCATTTAAGATAACGAAGCGCAGCGCCATGGTACCACTGAGCTCTTGGCTCCCCCTCGGTGGAGAAGTAATTAAGAGGCCAGTTTCCTCCGCCACTGAGCGTTCACGTGTTCAGCTTCACGCACAGGTAGTCAGGAGAGCTCTCGCGTTTGCCTTGCCAGCAGGCCACTTTGCCACTACTTTCACAGTCATAAACACCTTTATTAATTCCAGGCCTGGGCCTCTCATTGCGGCTGAAAAAGAGATGCCTGCGGTTACAAGTTTTTAGTTTTGTTGTTGTTGTTGTTGCTGTTGCTTGTTTGTTTACTTTGGCCTGAAAATAATGAAGGTATTTTGCTCATTCAGTATTGAAGACCCTTGTCTGCGAGGTTGGCAGAACATTTGACTGTGGAGTGTGAGAGTGAACTGGAGCTCTCATTATGGTCAATTGAGGTCATGATGCAGAGAGCTTTAGGGAGTGTTTTCCTTCCTCTCTCTCTCTCTCTCTCTCTCTCTTTCTTTCTCTCCCTCCTCACTCTCTCCCTTTATCTCTCTCTCTCTCTCTCCTTTTCACTGAGGTGACAGCAGCAGACATTTAAATGACTGAACATAGCCCCATAAGTCAGCTGTTTGTTTTGAATAATTGAATTAAAGCTGGAACCTCGGCAGAGCTTGTTTGTGTAATCCGTGTGACAAGCACTTACGCCATTTATTTAGTGCCCACATCCATACATGCTCACCCACTGCATGCTAGTTCTGAACACTTAGTTATGCTGGGGCAGTGGACGGGTGCCTGGAGCAGTTGTTCAATAATTCAGCAGAGATATAGGGGTTAAGGAACACAAAGAATGTGACGTGTATACTGTAAGACAGGCGAGTATGAGTGAGAAAACTCTACTTAGAGCAGTACGGATGTGTGTGTGTGTGTGTGTGTGTGTGTGTGTGTGTGTGTGTGTGTGTGAGTATGTATTTGTGTATGTGCATATGTTTGAGTACATGTGTGTATGCGCCTGTGTGTGTTTATTTTTGAGTGTGTGCGGGCATGCGTGCAAGAGAGAGAGAGTTCCTGTGTGTGTGTTTGCATCCGTGTGTGTGTGTGTGTGTGTGTGTTAGTCATCAGGGTTCTGTACCGTGGGCAGATGATCTCGCAGAGGGAGGCAAGCTCAGGGCCTCAGCATGTTTCTGCACAGCAAAGCACACACTGCCCCGGCCCTCTCAGACAGACACAGGGAGAAAGGGGGGAGGAGGAGGCAGACACACACACACAAAAACAGAGAGAGCAGAGGGAGAGAAAACGAGAGAGAGAGAGAAAGAGAGGAAAACAGAGTGAAAAAACAGGACAGGAACATACAGAACGAGAGAGTGAGGGAGCGAGTGAAAGAAACAGACAGAGAACCAGTAAGTCAGAGAGAGAGAGAGTGGAAGAGAGACGGAGAGACGGTGAAAGAGAGAGATTCTCTTTCCTGTCAGGCCCACGACCCTCAGTTGACGTAATGGTGACAGGAGTGTGTGTGTGTGTATGTGTGTGTGTGTGTGTGTGAGTGGGTGGGTGGTGGGGGGGTATCAGCTCTTCCTTTGAGCTGGTGAGGGAAGCTGGTTTAATTGGGCCCAAGGCGAAAGCCGGCAGAGCAAAAGGCTCGGTTCAAATGGCTGGAATCTGGCTCCTCTGCCGCAGTCTGTGGAGTTGGTAACCACGGCAACGTTCACCCAGGATGAAAGCCAGTGCTAGAGGATACACATGCACACACACTCACACATGCACACATACACACTCACACACACACACACACACACACACACACACACACACACACACAAAGAAGAAGATCAACTTTGGCCTTGATGGCAAAAAAAAAACCCTATCTTCGTCTGTGTTTATGTTTCATCTGGAAGCCATTTATGAACAGAAATCAGCGTTACATACACACACATTCACTCCAAGACACACTCGCACACACACCTACACACCCTGACAGGGTGTTAGTCACTGCGGATAGCAGAGTGTGTAGAAGCGGTGCACACCTGTGACTACTCCTGATCTGGGGGTCCACTGAACACGGAGATATGAGTCACGCTCATCCTCCAGCGGACGCAAAACTGGTCTCATATTAAACAGAGACAACCCTCCTCGCCCCCCCCCCCCCCCCCCCCCCCCCCCCCCCCCAAAAAAAAACCTCACTGATATCAGTTTAATTATGTGCCGCCGTGACTCAGTCTGAGTCAGACCCTCGGTGTGCCGCCCGGCACCGTATTTCCTCAAGAGTGAGCGGCTCTTTTGGCACGACCCCTGCCAAGAGGACGGTATTTAATTTGGTTTTGCCAGGAACTCTCTCTCGCTCTCTCGTTTTAAAAAATGTCCCTGGACGAGTGACGTCAAAAGGGCTCTCTACCTGACACGGATGAACTGCAAGAGTTCCTATCACGAGGGACAGAAAGTTCCACAGGTCTTATTTTTAGAATACGCGTCTATTTCTGGACGGGCTCGCCGATGCCATTTATAATGTGCCTGAATAAACATAACAAAGACAGACGCTGAGGAATACGCCAGCAGACCTTTTTGGAGATGGTGATGATGATGACAACAGTGTTGTTATTGTTGTTGATGATGATGATGATGATGATGATGATGATGATGATGATGATTGTTATTATTATTATTATCGTAATGTCCTGATTGCAGTGTTCTCATTTTCACCCTACTGTTTCTGTCCTGATAAAGGAAGGAAGGAAGGAAGGAAGGCAGAAGATGATGATGATCTGGGCCGTTGTTCCTAGCAGCATGGGAGGGTGGGGAATAGAAACCTGGAGACCTCGGTGGGTCTCTAGGGTCACACCTGAAATTGAGCATATTCCGAGGTTGAGGGGGGAATCCCGTCCGCTCCTTACGAACCCTCTGCCCTAAATTTCGGTTTACCAAACAAAGGCTGATGTTGTTTTCTTTTTTTGGGGGGGTGTGGGGGCTTTTATGCCTTTAATTGATAGTTCAGTGAAGAGTGGGACAGAAAATGAGAAGAGGTGGGGAGCGGACAGGAGAAATGATATCGGGCCGGATTCGAACCCGTGTCCTCCATGGGCGTGAAAGCCGAATGTGGTCGGGGCTACTGCCTGCGCCACAGTGCCCCCCCGTGACGTTGTTTTCTGTGTAGACAAGCAGTGTGGCATAATTAATAGGGTAA
>NC_045152.1:7599214-7609214 GCF_900700415.2 Clupea harengus | reverse complement strand
TCCTCATTGTCATCTTGAACTTTGACCTCTAATGATGACACATGTCTACTATTCTTAGAGCTCAGCTTGATGGCGGCGCCGGTTTGGCTGCTACATAGCTTGTCCACGTTTTTCAAAATCACCTTCAGCGTACATTGCCGTGTCGTTTGATCAGTTGTGTTGGAACATAAGGGTTTCTTGTGCGTGCTCACATACTGGTTGCCTGAGTGCGTACTTTAATATCACCGCCATAATTTTGTTATTACAACATTTATTATTCTGATGAATATGTTGCAGTTACATAATTAAGCACAGACCTTGTGGAATTACTGTTTACTACTACCAGATGGCGAGCCAGAAACGTAAACCCAGTTCCTCCCTCCCTCTCTTTGGCCAAAGCTCTCACCGTGCTTTTCATAGGGCTGGGTCTTCTGCTCTAAACAGTCTCCACACAGCAGGTAACCAAGATGCTAAACAGTCGTGTGTGACTGCGTGTGTGATAAATGTGTTATCTGCCTGAGTATTAAATCAATTCCCTATACCCAACTGAAGAAATCGAATTCACGGAGTGTTTTTCAATAAACGCATGTGTTGTTATCCCTTCCCCCAAACCAAATATTAATTTTGCTTGTGGCCGGAGACTGCGCAAGCCAGCATGGCGAGAGAGAATAGGTGAGGTGTGTGTGTTGGGGGGAGGGGGGTGGGTTATGTAATATGTCTCAGGGTGGAACCAGAGCATCTCTCTTTTTTTTTGTCTCTCTCTTTTGTGAAACCCAGTTTATCTGTTCATGTGCGGTTTGGCCATGCGCACTCTTCCTCAGTGTGCTCCCGTGTTCCCGAGCTCGAAATGCTGAACAATAAGCCTCACGTGAAGAGCGGAGTACAGAGGCGAGGGGGGGGGGGGGGGGGGCGCTTTCAGATTACAGACTGGCTAGATGAAATTATAGCTTTAGGAGATATCCACGGCTGGTGTTTACACACACACACACACAGTATAGATATAATTTGTTGATTTAATTGTCAGCGCATGCCCTGCCTTCCTGCTGCTGCTCGCCTGCACCGTAACACAAAAGAGGAGCTGGCTTATGGAACTCCGCCAGTCAGTACTGCTGATGTTCTTTTTTTTCATTTTTTTTTTTTTATTCCACACTAATTTCTAAATTTAAATGCTAATACCGCTTCAGAATTAAACCGTCGGCTAGCCCTGTATTCCCCATGTAGTTGAGAAAAGGCTTGGCTCTTCACAAAGCCATGGGAAGAGCTCTGTGTTCCAGGGCTACTGAGCAGGAGGACAGGTGTGAAGTGTCCCTCTCCGGCGATGATGCTGCTGCGCTGGCTGCTCCTGTGGCTTGGTGGTCACAGACGGCACTGAAGGGCTCTAAAGATGAGACAATACCTCTGATTCACAATTCTGACCTAACATGGCCAATATGGTCTGTAAGGATTTGAATACTGGCCAAACGGCTGAAAGCAAGGGGGCCTGTTAGATAGCACACTCTCATTTTTCTTGCATTTATAACCAGATTGTGTGGATTTATTTTACAATCAGGATTTTTCGGATATATCCTGGAGTTATCAGCGCATTTATCTAATTGATGTCATGTGATTCTGCCTCAAAAAACCAGACCAGTGTTCTCAGTCATTAAAATACAGTGTGGTTGGAGATCCAGAATACTGTGAGAATCACTGCTTTGAAATCCGTCGCATTCATCAAATTTATCCCAAAGCCACCTAAATAAATAACTCTGTCTCGATTTCCTCCTTATTATGGTTCAGAGACATTTAGTGTGCTCGAAAAAATATGGAGTTCACCCTGCTGGTGTTTGATGTACATCTTTTTTTCATGCAAGGCCCACGCCTATGAAATAAGGATGTGTGTGTGTGTGTGTGTGTGTGTGTGTGTGTGTGTGTGTGTGTGTGTGTGGTTGGGGTCTAAACGTGCAGAGTGAAAGCCTGCAGTATCCCAGGCGTAGGCTTCTCCCACCCACACCAGATTAAGGAGCGCAGCACAGAGCCAAGGAGGATGCTGGGGGAACAGTGGCATGGAGGAGAGTGAAGCTCTCACTACGGGCACCCGCTCCGCCCTGCCTCGCTGCCAGCCTGCCTGCCTGCCCTATTCCATTTAATATTCATGATCGAAAACACTTAAGGGCTGTCTTCACCGAACGCCGTTCAGCTTCCACCCGACAGCCACCTCAAAACAACATCTGCGAAAAGGATCAACTCCCTGTCTCAAGCACGCCGAACCCATTGTCTAAGGCTGATCCAGCCAGCCCAGCCGAAAGGAATACTTATGCAGTGTAGGTGTGGACTTGTCAGGGGTTTGGGTGCGTGTGTGCGTGTGTGTGTGTGTGTGTGTGTGTGTGTGTGTGTGTGTGTGTGTGTGTGTGTGTGTGTGTGTGTGTGGGTGTGTGTGTGGTGGGGAGCAGTTAAAAGACTTAGACCGCAATCCCTCTGGGAGACGTGCGTTCCTATGGAGACGACCAGAGGAAGGGGAAATAAATTTAATTATTTCTCTCTCTCTCTCTCTCTCTCTCTCTCTCTCTCTCGTCTTTCGTCCTAGCTCTCCCTGTCTCTCGTGTGTTTCTTTCAGTAGAGGTCAGGTACGTGGCGTGTGTGTTAGGAATCATCAAAGGGAGTCTCCTGGAGCAGGAAAGTGTGTTAAAGGTAATCAGGATCTGAAGCCAAAGCTGCGGTCAAAAGAAAAACAGATGAAAGTATGCTATGGGTGCATGTGTGTGGAGCTCTGTGGACACAGGCAGTACCTAAAAGAATTGAGCTGGCTGTAGTGTAATGTCTGGTGTAACAGGGTCTCCATACCAGAGGACAGAAGAGTCAGAGAGCATGCTGCTCACAGGCCAGTCCTAATGGAAAAATCACACATACTTGATTCCTTCTCAGTACAAAGAAAACAAAACTCTGGTGTCTGCAGAGAGAGAGAGAGAGAGAGAGAGAGAGAGAGAGAGAGAGAGAGAGAGAAGGGGATGCATATTGGCTGTGGAAACATGCAGTAAAACCCTTATGTGTTTTTATTTATGTAAATTAGTTTTTTGTTCATGTGATTTCACTGAATCACATCTTCAAATGTATCACTAAGTCCCTTTTTTTTAACTGAAGGTCCAGGACTAAATCGTACACATCAGACAACAAATATCCTGGAGAAACTGCACTTTACAAAGAAAAGACAGATAAAACCATACCACTGACATGTTAGAGAATTTTTACGTCAGTCAGCTTTTCATGCCATATTTCTGCTATACAGTATCTTGCCTGCGGGGCTAACGCGCTCTCCTCTGTATGTATCGGCACACAAAGCCAGGTGGAAATCGCTTCTTTGATACCCACTGTTCATTTGCATAATGCTTTATCAGAGAATTCACATTGCACACTGCATTGTATCTTCTGCTAGATATTTAGGATGAATATACGGGACATGAAAGCACATTAGACATGCATCCTCTATCTTTATTTATGGAAAGGACAGAATATCCATCCTAGACAAAGCTGTGTTTTCCCAAGATGACACACAGTGCAGGAAAGGCCCTTCAAAACCTAATGAACAGGCTTTTTAACGAACAACAGCAATTATCTCTTAGTATGAATAACTTCCAAATGATCCCACACCTTTACCTGCTTTGATTAATATGACTTCATTATGTCTGCATGGAGCAAGTGCTTTTCTAGAAGTGTGGCACGTGGGCACCCATTTTAATTAGCTGGTACTGATAAAAGCTCTCAAGCATTCAAGCATTATCTTTTTTTCATGACCCCCTTTTTTTTAGGCCTGCTAATTACCCTTTGAAAGGAATTGTTTGAATGCAATGCAGAACATCAGTGTGGGATAAACATAATGTCATAGGCTTCATGTTTAGTCTGGGCTCAATTAAACATGTCAGTGTGGAGGAGCTGTTAGTAAAATGGAAAATGCAGAGAAGTTCACCAAAGGGCAGGGTTCCGTAAAACTGTCAACTCAGCAGTGCTCAGCGTGCTACGTCATCTAATGGGATCCTTTGGCTTTTTTGTACAGCGTAGACTTTATTGATTAGATTTGATGCCGGTCTTCATTTCGCTCAACATCCACCTGTGCCTCATAGATCGCTCCTCTAAGAGCTGTGTGTGTATGTGTGTGTGAGAATGTGTATGTGTGCCCATGTGTGTTCTTTGTGTGTGTGTGTGTGTGTGTGTGTGTGTGTGTGTGTGTGTGTTTGAAGAAACACCTACAACCATAGAACAATGGCTCTGTGGTCAAACACTTCTCTCACAGCTAGCAACCAGTGTAACATCTACGAACTCTGTGTGTGTGTGTGTGTGTGTGTGTGTGTGTGTGTGTGTGTGTGTGTGTGTGTGTGTGTGTGTTGTGTGTGTGTGTGGTGTTTATGAAGTTGCTTTTGTTATGAACGAAGAGAAAAGGCCCTGCACCACAACAGCTCAATTCTGAGTCTATGGTTTTAAACTCTTCCCTAAAACCTCTCCTGTTCATAACTTCCACTAAACCAAATAGGAACAGAAAAGCTAGCGACTCACGCACATCCTACATCCTACACACTGTCCTTATGTGCTGTAATCCCGTGACAGTGAGACCTGATGTGTGTGGATCAGAGTGTGTGTGTGTGTGTGTGTGTGTGTGTGTGTGTGTGTGTGTGTGTGTGTGTGTGTGTGTGTGTCAGCTTGGAGGAGGAGCCCCAGAGAGTGGTCACTTACCTGATGGCTGGTTGGCACTCCGTGCCCAGTGGCTCTCTCGACCGATGCCAGCTATGGACAGTTCAAGTGCCAGTTAGTGCAGTTGAGTTTTATGTTCTTGTTTGTGGTTGATGAGTAACTCCAAAACAAATGTACCATAATGCCCCGGTTTCTCAGACTCATAATGTGGCGACACAGAGGGGAGATAGCAGGCCTCAACTCCGAACTCGCCTGTCCTAACTGTGAGCCATGGTGCAAGGGCACCAATTACCAATTAGCCACAGGTAGTGACATCACAGAAGCCTCTTTCTGTAGCTGCTGTACAGGTGAAAATAACTGTGGCCCCGCTGAACAACAACAACAACAACAACAACAGCAAAAAGAAAGCTCTGTCAGAGACACATGACTGCGGGAGATCTTTGTGATGTTCACACTCCGGGTAGTCACACAGGAAGTTGGTGATGTGCTGCCAGTCTGCGTTTCTGCTCTCCCTGTCCTCGCATTAATCATTACAGTACGCCTGTGTCACTCTGCAGGTGGCCGATGGGGATCTTCCACTGTCCCAGCTGTTACTAAGCAACCAGGAACCTGTAAAAAAGATAGTAAGAGAGAGAGAGAGAGAGTGTGTGTGTGTGAGAAAGAGAGAGTGTGTGTGTATGAGACAGAGAGAGTAAGAGTGTGTAAGTGTGTGTGAGAGAGGGAGAGAGAGAGAGAAAGAGAGAGTGTGTGTGTGTGAGGGAGAGAGAGTATGTCAGTTGTGAGAATCGCTTCATGAGCAATCTAATCACTGTAATCAACAAGAAGCATGTCGGCTGTCTCCTGTCTGTGTGTCGGTGTACCAGGCAGCCTCCTTAATTCACAGCCTCGCTGTGCTTTTATTTTGTTGCCTGGGATTTAAGCTGTTAGTGATACCCACAGCGCTTGTCCGTCACCAGACGGGTACGTGTGCAGCCGAGGGGGAATGAGATGCAACGCACACACGCAGAAAGCTGTAGAGATGAAAGAAATGACAACTTTTGTTGTTTATACCTGCTGGTTTTATAGCTTGTTGGATTAATCTGCCTTGGCATGTGGCAGAATCCAGATTGCCGTGTACACAGCTGCTGGCTCAGGCACACGCGCGCTCAGGTGGAGTGAACGAGCGTCTCTCTGTGGAGCTCAAGGACAGCACCTCTCTGACTGCCTCGGCCTCGGCGTCCCTTTACAGATAGCGCCGTGGGTCGTGGAGAGAGACAGTGAGAGAGAGAGAGAGAGGGTGGGAAAGAGGAGGTGGAGGATCCCCATGGAAGAGAGCAGGGAGCAGGGAGCTAGGAGGCTGCCTGAAGGCCCCAAGGCCTACTCCTCCAGATGCTCAGCTATTTCTGGATGACAGGGGCTCCTGTGGATGTCATTTATCCACACCACACACTCTCTCCTTGGAGTGTCCCCTTTCAGAAACCTGCCTCCATCCCTGGATGTGGAATCAGTTCATACGTCAGTGTAGTGGGAAGCTGTTTTCTCTTTCTTTCTTTGTTGCAAGTGATAGCCTTGACTTAAATAGGCCAGTATGTTGGAGCGGGTTTGAAGTGGGTATAAATCTGTACGTCACCCCCAGGACATTATGTGATTTATTAGCCCTCCCTCAAGATATTGTCACAGTTTGTGCCGTTAGTTCATTTTCTTTATCAGCGATCCAGGAAATACAATGGTGATCTTTATCTCACAAGGGTCAAAAGGCTTTTATCCATATCAGTAGGCGCTGTGCAGCTGCATTGTATTACAAAAATGTGCTGTGCATTACAATGTCTCAAAAGGAGATTTTTTTAAACATATTGATGACTGAATTGATATAGTTTATATATATATTATATGTATATATTATAGTTTATAGTGTAATGACAAAATTTATATAGTTTCCAGTGTCCATTCAAGATTGCTAAGAATGCATTTCTAAAAATAATTAATTTGACCTTCTGTGGAAATAGTGTCATTCTGTTATTTTAACTGTGGAGGAACATTCATGCATAAATCTGCTTAAATTAGGGATTTTATTTCATTGTTGTACTTTTTGTTTAAACAACCCCGTCTCCTGTTCTTTTTGCGACTACTTTACATGACTTTGCCAAGAGCTTGATGATTTATACATTTCAAGTATAGTGGACATCCATTCGAAAAGCCAATATTTAGTGAACTGAAAATCACCTGAAGCTTTTTAAGCATTTTAAGTGGTTCCAGTGGAATTGCTCAGTCTTGCCAGCTATAAAAAGGATGAAACTGGTAAGGAAATCTGAAGGATTCACTGAATACTTTTAGTATTTTGATCAGACTTTTACATGTTATACACGTGTCTGCTTAGGTAGGGGAATGTACTCTTACTAACAATGCAAGTGACAATACAAATCACTTCCTTTTCCGGCTCTGCGCTGCCAGTATTGTTTCCCTTAAACTTAAAATTAGAAGGATAGGCGTCCACTCTGTGTTGACCTCGCTCGTGAGTCACGTTGGACGAAAGAGTTTGCCAAGTGGCTGTATGTAAATGTAGATGTATAAACATGAGAGTTTTACGTTCTGTAGCTTGTGTAATCTACTCATCACATGCATTTATGTGCACCTCCTCATCAAGGCAATTTCACCTTTCAGTCTTCTTCTGGTGAAGCGCTCATCAAGAGCCTGATGTGTAGATTAAGAGGGATGATGACGGCTCGGGGCTACATCAGCTGGTTTCTCTCCTCAGCGCTGCCCAGATGGTGCCCTGTAGACTCTGCTGAGAGACACACTGGATGTTTCTGCGCTCTCGCTCGCTCGCGCACCGCATGCACGGAGGCAGATTCGCCCGGGCCGACAGTGATGGACGTCCGCCGGCATGCAAAAGTGTGTGTTTGTGTGTGTGAGTGTGTGTGTGTATATGTGTGTGTGTGTGTGTGAGTGTGCGTGTGTGTATGTGTGTGTGTGTATGTGCGAAAGTGTGCTTTAAGCTTAATGCAGTTACAGCCTGCCACCGGCCGGAGGAGTTTTTGCAGACTGTATATCAGCGACAGCGCCGAAGGACGGGTCTTTTTTCCCCCGGCAAGGCAAGGCAAGGCGGCGAGTGAGTGAGCTGAAGAAGTGACTCATTGATGTAATATATGGCATGACACTCCTTGTCCAACTTGGCCTACTGTAAACCACGGGGAGCATCATTTTTATGTCAGGCCCCAGAGCGTGGAATTACATTTGAATAATGGTCAGGGAATGGATTGAAAAATCGCCCGAACAATACATCACAATAATAGTTATGTAAAACGCCTCATGCAGAATGCAGCTCCGCTCTGAGCTTCCATTATGCTCCTGTAGTGGAGGGGAGCACTGCTGTAAATCACTGGCCATTTTACTGCCCCGTCAAGAGTAATGTGATGTTTTTCTGATGAAAAGCAATGATTCGGGGCTGCGCTATAATCAGAAGCAAGGGTGTGTGGTCAGACTGTACTTGTGCTAATGTGCTTAAGTGTTAGCTACTGATGGTCAGGAGTTCCTGGGGGGGGGATATGTGTCTCGCTGTGGCTTTCTCACAGTGTTTCTACGCTTGCTGAACAAACCAAGTAGCTCTCATCTTCAGACGTGTGTTATGGCAAACAGTGTGTGAAATGTAATGAGGCACTGATTTGCTGAAGAATTTTCTTGGTAATTGCCATAGTCGTTTCTCTTCTGTTGCAACAGTGTTCCCAAAGATTTAAAATCTTTGTTTTTTTTAAATGTAAGCTTGCACTACTTCCGATGTAGTACATTTTAGGAATTGTCGGATCGAAGGGTTAAGGGACAGCAGCTGGGCCCAGTGTAGAGGGTGAACCAGTGGGAGACCAATCTCACATGAGAAGGTTAAGAAACACTACACCGGCCCCAAGTATTGCTTTCTGATGGACGTCATTAACACAACACACACACACACACACACACACACACACACACACACACACACAGATGGCACAACAACAACAGAGATGGCATCTGGCATTTGGCTAATTCCACCACTGGGGAGATGCACAGCAGAGAGTGTGGGGGGGGTCAGAGCTTTATCAGCGGCTGAATAAAAGGATTAAAGAAGCCACGCATGGCTAGATGAAGAATTTGCCAGAAGACAGCGAGAGAGGGAGAGAGAGAGAAAGAAAGAAGGAGAAGATGGTAGATGTGGTCCTATGTTGTCTCTGAGACAACTCTCTGGTGGTCAGTGGTGTGAGAAGCTGCTGGACCCCCCCCCCCCCCCCCCCCCAACAGCCCACATAGCAGTAACACATGCTGAATCAGGGCCATTTTTCTCTGACCCTGTCCCTCTCTGTCTCTCAAGCATATTAGACTCCTGTCAGTCCTCCATATGCTGGTAAGACCTGCCTCCCCACCCACCCCCGACACACACACACACACACACACACACACACACACACACACACACACACATACACACACATGCACGCACGCACGCACGCACGCACGCACGCACGCACGCACGCACGCACGCACGCACGCACGCACGCACGCACGCACGCACGCACGCACGCACACACACACACACATACACACACACTCCCACACACACCAATCTCTCCCCCCCTCCCTACGGTACGCTGATGCAGCTGCTCGCTGTGTCGTCGCTCTCTGGGGTTTTGTGACCGGCGTGCTGCTGAATGTTATTACATCTGCGCCTTTATTGAATTTGCTCGTCCCTAATGAAAAAGGTGCCCAAGGGCGGGGGAAGGGGCGGGGGGGGGAAAGCCCGTGAGCGGTGGAAGTGGCACAGCGCTGGGTTCTGATGAGTCGGCCCGAACGGCGGTGACCCGACGTCTGAGGGGTCTATTAGTTTAGGAGGCAAGGCTGTGACAGGCCCCTCTGACTTAATCAATGGGATGGCTTCATTACTTCTCCTTTTCTGCCAGACAAGCAGGCAGATCAAGAAAAGAGTGGGAGAGAGAGAGAGAGAGACAGAGAGAGAGAGAAATCCACTCCACTGTGGCAATGGTGAGAGTGGCGAGCGGAGTGGGGGAGGCGCGGGCGCGGACTAGCGTTTCTGTTTCCCCTGGCGTTGCCGTCCTGACAGTGGCGCGGCGCTGCCAAGTCAAAGTGAAGGCATCTGCCAAAAAGCAAGCGCATTTGTCTCTGTCACGCCGAAGTGTTTTACTAACAAAGCAGATTCATGCGGCTAATACTTGAGGAGGTCTGAGTAATAAGGGGGTGTTGAGGGTTGAGCCATCATGGGTCTGCCCTCTGAGCCAGAATCCAACGGCACCGGCAAATAAGCCCCTGTCATAAGTGAAACTGCGGAGGACAAAACAAATCTCCTCCTCAGAAGCTCAGCTCAGTGAGTGCACATGTCTGAGGAATATCAGGCAAG
>NC_045152.1:7509214-7586714 GCF_900700415.2 Clupea harengus | reverse complement strand
CCTGCTCACTGCTCACTGCTCACTGCTCCTGCTCCTGCTCCTGCTCCTGCTCCTGCTCCTGCTCCTGCTCCTGCTCCCGCTTCCCGCTCACTGCTCACTGCTCCTGCTCCTGCTCCCGCTCCTGCTCACTGCTCACTGCTCCTGCTCCTGCTCCTGCTCCTGCTCCCCGCTCCCCACTCCCCACTCCCCACTCCCCACTCCCCACCTTCTTCTCCACAGACCTCTCAGAACAAGCCCATTTAAGGGCCTCTCCCTACATCCTACACTCCTAAATTACACCAGCCACACAGAAACACACACACACACACACACACACACACACACACACACACACACACACACACACACACACACACACATCACAGAGAAAGGGGGGAGAGAAGAGAGAGAGGGAGAGAGGTGTTGAAAGCACCAGGGTTAGCGGAGGTTGCCGGGGCCTGTGTTGTATTGTGTAACAATCAACTTGCAGTCTGGCGCTCTGCAGTGTTTTTGCACACCTTGCTGTCAGAACCGGTGGTGGTCCTCACTGGTCTGCACAGAGGACGGTGTTTAGTTCCCTGCAGATCAATTTGGCAGGGGGTTTTTGTCTTTTAGGTAGTGATAGGTAGGTTAGCTTTTCATCTTTCCCAGTGGTGGTGGCAGCCGGTCATGGCCGTGGCTCCCTGTATCTTCAGTAGAGAGTCTACTCTGCGCGGTGTAGTAGCTGGTACCAGCCGTCCAGGGAGAGGGAAACTGCAACTGAATCCCAACTAGAGCTACACAGCTGAGCTGTGCCGTGAACTCCCCTTTACCTCTGTCTGTCTGCTGTGGCCCACCTCGGACTGACTCACAATTAGAGACAGGGAGAGGAGGAGGGATGTTTTACAATTAGACACTCAGTGCTGTAGTTCCTTCAAAGGATTGTCATATATATATATATATATATTCTCTTTCTCTGGCATCCTGGGGATTAATCTGGAATAGCAGCCCAGTCCAGACCAGATTAATCTCTGTGTTATCTGCTCTGTTCAATATGCTGGTGTGTCACGTCACTTGTTTCAGCTCTCCCAGCATCGGCATTAGCATCAGCCTCTGTCATGTGATGTGATGTGACGTCCCCGGAGTGTCTCTGGTTGGCTATATCTATGCACGTTCTCCCCCTCTGAATTTGGCCGTGGATGTTCTCCTGTGGCGCTTCAGCACCGAAGCGTCAAAGGTGGATTACTTCCATCAAGTGCAAACAAGCAGCACAGTCCAGAAATATAGAACAGGGACTTTGTTTGTCAGAGCAGTGAAGGAGGGGTAGTTGTGTATCCCCTGGGGTAACCTTTATTGTGTGATGACACCGTGTTAGAATATTCAAAGCACCAAGAGGGAGGGATGAGCCTGGCGTCTCTTTTTGTCATCGGCATGCTGTTCTGTGCGCTTCAGGCTCTTCATGAAGGGAGTTAATGTGGAAAAAAGGTCTTGCATTATTCTGTGCCACTCCCTACACACACACAGACACAAACACACGCATGAACAATCTGTATCTCTTTTTAGCTGCACACACACACACACACACACAAACACACACACAAACACATCCCGCTTTTTTTCCTGATTGTTCTACTTTGCCTCATTGTTTGGGGTATTTATAAGCATGGGTGGGCATCGTATTTGGGGTTTTGGTCTTTGTTTTATTTTTGCTCCGTGCATAAAGCTGGCAACGGGGACCGCTGCTGCTATCACTGATGCATTACTCGTTACACACACACACACACACACACACACACACACACACACACACACACTCTCACACACACACACACACACACACACACACACACACACACACACTCATCTCCTGAGCCATAAGGCATAGGGGTGGGGGGATCATTTGTGCTTATGTTTCTCCCTGTATATTTCTCCAGACTGTAGCTGCACTCCTCCCTCACGGCTCAAAGGAAGACGTAAAGTTTAATTTGTCGGCAAGATCAGCCCACAGCGTGCCTTGATGGCGATCCATTTTAACAACGCAGTATTTTTCTGTTTTGTCGGGGATCTGTGGCTGTCTGTAAAAGTCACAGTCATGCAGGCCCTCTGGTCCAAATGCATTGCGCTTAGTTAGCCACAAAGATGGAGTTTCATTGCTCTATCAAGCATTGTTGTGCAGCGCTGGGATTTGTCTTTCTAAATGCCTGCCAGAAGTGTAAAAACACCCTATCAAGGGGTGGGGGTTGGGGGGGGGGGGGTTATATGCTTGTGTTAAACATGCTGATGACCATTAAAATGTTATAATTAACTCCTGTGAATGATTCATTATCACCCATGTCACATGTCAGAGATGTCAGAAGAAAAATTCACGGCCTCAAGATTTATGTTTTTGGTGGTGGGTGGGGGGAGGGGGGCAGGGGGTCATTAAGATGTTGGCCGGAACATCTAGTGCCGCACTGTAGTTCTGCAAGACTTGCAGGCTGTTATTTGCCACAGTGCTCATTAAAGCTGTGCTAGACACAAGCCATTGAGTTTGTTTGTTTGTTTTTTATTGGCTGCTTTTCTGCTTCGCCACTGGATAGACCATAACTTACTGCTCATGACATATTCAAATGTCAAACCTGCAGAGAAGGTTAGCCTTTGCTGTGCATTGCGATATGCTGTCAGTGTTTGATGATTGCATCTCTTCCCCTCTCTCTTCCCTCTGCAGGTATGAGGATACTGGTGACTCTTCTCCTCGATACTCTGCCTATGTTAGGCAACGTCCTTCTCCTGTGCTTTTTTGTCTTCTTTATTTTCGGCATTGTCGGGGTGCAACTGTGGAACGGGCTGCTGAGGAACAGGTGTTTTATGGAAGAGGATACCATAAAGGCGTAAGTATTCATTGCCCTTATCAATGCTCTTTGTCCGAATCTCTACCTCCCCTCTCGCACTCTCTCTCCTCTCATCTCCTCTCCTCTCCTCTCCTCTCCTCTCCTCTCCTCTCCTCTCCTCTTCTCTCCTCTCCTCTCCTCTCCTCTTCTCTTCTCTCCTCTCCTCTCCTCTCCTCTCCTCTCCTCTCCTCTCTCCTCCTCCTCCTCTCCTCTCCTCTCCTCTCCTCTTCTCTTCTCTCCTCTCCTCTCCTCTCCTCTTCTCTCCTCTCTCCTCTCCTCTCCTCTCTCCTCTCATCTTCTCTCTCCTCTCCTCTCCTCTCCTCTCCTCTCCTCTTCTCTCCTCTCCTCTCCTCTCCTCTCCTCTCCTCTTCTCTTCTCTCCTCTCCTCCTCTCCTCTCCTCTCCTCTCCTCTCTCCTCTCATCTTCTCTCTCCTCTCCTCTCCTCTCCTCTCCTCTTCTCTCCTCTCCTCTCCTCTCCTCTTCTCTCCTCTCTCCTCTCATCTTCTCTCTCCTCTCCTCTCCTCTCCTCTCCTCTCCTCTTCTCTTCTCTTCTCTTCTCTTCTCTTCTCTTCTCTTCTCTCCTCTCCTCTCCTCTCCTCTCTCCTCTCCTCTCCCTCTCCTCTCCTCTCCTCTCCTCTCCTCTTCTCTTCTCTTCTCTTCTCTCCTCTCCTCTCCTCTCTCCTCTCCTCTCCTCTCCTCTCTCCTCTCCTCCCTCTCCCTTGTCCTCTCCCCTGCCCCTGTCCTCTTGTGGGTGGGTGGGGGGTCAGTCCGGCTGCTCTAACATGATTGGAAGTGGCAGGCGCGGTCGCCGGCAGCAATAGCATTTCATTCGCTGATGGATGTGTAAACTGAACATCGCGCTCTGGCAGGACAACAGTGAAGCATGTCAGTCCCCGCAGTGCCCCTGGACACGCACCTCTGCCCCTGCTGTGCACAAGGTCAGGAAGAGCAGGGCAGAGGAGAGCAGAGGAGTTAGACTTTTGGAACACTGCACGACAGGAAACACCACACGGCACACACTCTCACAGAGACACACAGGAGTGGAGGCACTTGTGCACACACACCACACACACATATACATTTGTACATTTACATTTTGTACATTTATACTTGTCTCTCAGCCCACACACACTAACAGACAGACCCACGCAGAGATACATTGGCTGTCACACACACACACACACACACACACACACCACACACACACACACACACTCACACACACACACACACACAGAGAGAGAGAGAAAGACATGCACAGTACACCGAACTTGTCCTGTTTCTTGATGTAATGGAACAAATTAGTTTACCCTCCTCCCTCCCTCCACCCTCCATGCACTCTTTGCATAGCCACCGCTGTGCCTTGATTTGAATATGATGGGGAAGGAGACAGCATCCCAGTGCGCAGCATCGAGTGCTGTTTACTGCGCACGGCTCACAGCCAGAGCACCGCTCAACTTGTGGAGTCAAGCTGCAGGGGGCTGTCACATGTCAGGCTCCCTGGTAGCAGACCTGCCTCTTCCTCCTCCACCTCTTCTTCCTCTTCCTTCTCCTCATCCTCAAAACAACTGACTCACAGGACAGGAGCTTTATTATAGTGGCATGCAAAAGTGGCATGCAAAAGGTTGGGCAGCCCTGGTCAAAATGTCTGTTACTGTGAGTAGTTCAATGAGAACTGATCTGATCTCCATTAACAAGTCAATGGTGAACATTCTTCTAACATTTTAAGTAAGATGAGTGGTGTCAATTTTTGTTTTTGTAGAATTTTAGAGTGGAAAAAGGAAAGGAGCACCGTGCCAAAGGTTGGACTCCCCGAAGAGATTTGAGCTCTCAGATAGCTGTTACCTGTAACCTTCATTAGCTGTTTTGGGCAATGGTGTGTTCACAGTCATCATTAAGAAAGCCTGGGTGATGCCAACTTTAAACCTTCATGAATACCCTGACCCCTTAAACCTTGATTAGCAGTCATGGCCCCCACTAAGTAGCTGCCTAGCACTCTGAATAAAATAAAATAAAATTAATTTATTCATTTATTAAAATAAAATAATGTGTAATAAAAAATATGACCTTTCCTGTGTCCTCCTCGCCACAAAAATTCAGTGTCAGATGTTTGCAAAGAACATCGAAACAAGCCTGATGCTTTTTGGAAGCAAGTCCTGTTGACTGAAATTTCATGAAAGAACACCCTCCAACTGTTAAGCACGGGGGCGGATTGATCATACTTTGGGCATATTTTGGAAGCAAATATCACAACATCTGTTAAAAAAAGCTGAAGATGAAAAGAGGATATCTTCCTACAACACTGTTCCTAACACACCTCAAAACACACCCCACAATGGACTTCTCAAAAAGGGGCAAGCTGAAGGTTTTGCCATGTCCCTCACAGTCCTCCAACCTAAACGACATTAAGAATCTGTGGATAGACCTCAACAGAGCAGTGCATGCAAGATGGCCAAGAACTTCCTAAAGAGGGTGTTTCTAAGTACTGAGCATACATTAATTGCATTTGCGATTTTAATCGCAATATGATAGAACGCGATTTTCTAACCGCAACGTTCGCGATTAAAAACGTGGTCTAAAAAAAAATATATATATATATATATATATATATATATATATATATATTTTTAAGATGGTACATTTTGCACCAGTGTTAAAAGTGCATGCCTTGTGTTTATTCTTACAATGACTTTGTTTTAATTACTTAAATGCACAGTAGCAAAGCCACGATTTGTTGTTCTTGATTCTGTAATGAGCAGTTAAATAAAATTACGTTACGATTTGTTGGGATTTTTTTTTTTTTAATCGCATATTAAATCGCAATCGCAATATTTGGAGAAAAATCGCAATTAGATTATTTTCCCAAATCGTTCAGCCCTAATACAGAGTGCCCGGACTTTTGCTTTCGGCCCTTTTGAAACTGTAAAAGACGGGAATAAAAAAGGGATCTTGATTAAGATATATGTCAACATGCGTGATGTAGTAACTCTATTATTATTGTGTTAACTTTATGGCTTTTGGAAAGCAGGTCATCGTTCACTTGCTTAGCTATTCGCAGTAACAGAAATTTTGACCAGGGGGTGCCTAACCCTTTGCATGTCACGTACATTCAGAAAACTGTTTGGAAATAAATACATCAGCATGGGATTCCTGTTCTTCCACCTTGTTGAGTGAGATGTTTGTCTATTATATTTACACTGATCACCTGCGCCAGGATAATTGAGAGATTTATATTCAGGAGTGTTTAGCTGAACAACTATTAAGGCTTGTTACGGACTAAATTGTGTTTGCTACTGGAGTGTTGCCAAATGCAATTTGGCCCAGGAAGTGACTTCATCTTTGCTCAGAAAAGCAGCTCTTGCATGAAATATTATCTCACAGGCCATTTTCTTCTCTTTTCTTCTCTCCTCCATCTCTGCTCCTTTCCTCCCTCTCCTTCCTCTCCTTCTCTCCTCCCTCTCCTTCTCTCCTTCTCTCATTGCCCCCCCTCTCCCCCCCCCCCCACAGCATGTCTAATCTATCCTTCACGAGCTCCTTCTACATGGATAAGGAGGACGAGGATGGCCCCTTCATCTGCTCCTCGCCGAAAGAGAACGGCAGGCGCCACTGCAACGAAGTGCCCCCCTCCAAGGAGGGCAACGTGACGTGCATGCTGGAGGCACCGCTCTACGGCTACGCCCACCATGTTGTGAGCGCGGGCAGCAGGAACGTCTGCATCAACTGGAACCAGTACTACAACGTGTGCCACACCGGGGACTTCAACCCGCACAACGGGGCAGTGAACTTTGACAACATTGGCTATGCTTGGATTGCTATTTTCCAGGTAGGTCTGACCGGAGTGATGGGGGTGTGTGTGTGTTAGTGCGTGTGTGTAAGTAAGTGTGTGTGTGTGTGTGTGTGTGTGATAGGAGTGTGACCTTTAAACACTAGATTGCTGTTACTGCTACTGCCCCTTACTGGTGTGTGAGTGTGAGTGTGTGTGTGTGTGTGTGTGTGTGTGTGTGTGTGTGTGTGTGTGTGTGTGTGTGTGTGTGTGTGTGTGTGTGTGTGTGTGGAGATTAGATGCCTGCTCGCACTGTGCTGCTCTGAGTCACTTTCGATAACCATGTTGGCTAAATCTGTGTGTGTGAAACACACACAGCTCTGAAAGATTGATGTGTCTGACCCTGTGGTCTGGTTACACAGCACTTCTCCAACTCACATACTCATGGATCATGTGTTTTCGTGGAATGAAATAAAAAAAAGCCTGGTTGCCCCCTGAGCTTGTACCAAGTTTCACTGCCGTAAGTTTCCTTCCAGAGAGGACAAAGTCTTGTTAGACATGCTCCAAGCTCACCAAATAATTGAAAGTCCCCGCCCAGCCAGTGTGTGTGTGTGTGTGTGTGTGTATGTGTGTGTGTGTGTGTGTGTGTGTGTGTGTGTGTGTGTGTGTGTGTTAGACACTGAGGCTGTCTGCTCTGGCAGAGCTGCAGAGATATGAGCTCGTTTTGATCACTGAGAGGCGTCGCTTTCGGACGATGGAAATTAAACATTGAAAATGAAACCACTAAATATTTCAGAAATACTGCATGTTTCTTTCTCCTTCCTACCCTCTCCATCTCTCTCTCTCTCTTTCTCCGTCTGTCTCTCTCTCTCTCTCTTTTTCTTTTCCTCTGTATTAATTCCTCACCACCTCATCAAAACACTGGCATCATAATAGCCAGCAGCCTGTGCTCTATCCACTCACATGAAAGAGGGGATTTCAAATGGAAGGCCACATTCGTAGTGCACGGCACAGTTACACAGAGAAACAGCAGGCAGGCAGGCAGGCAGGCAGGCAGGCAGGCAGGCAAGCGGAAGGCACTATTACAGTCGACCCCGGTGGGTCTGTGATTATGGGGGGTCAGTCGCTCTCAGGTCAGACTCATTACTGAGGTCACGGCAAGCTGGGTAGGTGCTACACATCGCCGCACACACACCCACACACACACACACACACACACACACACAAAAATAACACACACACACACACACACATAACACACACACACCCAAACACACACACTTTCACACAGACAAACTCCCCCAGGCTAATGGCAGGGTACAGTGTGCAGTAATTTAAGGGGAGGGATGCCGTGCCTTCACCCATCTAAACATGGGATCACGGCAGTGACTGGCTTTCATTAACCTCATACCCTCCCCACCACTGCCGCCACCAGGCCTGATTGGGCGAGTGCGACCAGGATGGAGGAGAGGCGGGGAGGGGAGGAGAGGGGAGGGGAGGGAGGGAGCATTCCTGCAGGAAGTTGTTCCACTTACAAATGGGATTGACGGGCCAGCGCTCCCAAGCCGATAGCCAATGAGGAGAGAGGGCAGAGCAGCCTTGCAGCTAAGCTAAGCAACTCCCAAATCAGTCTAATCAAGCCAAGAAAATGTCTTCTCTTCACACATGGTTGCCCCAGCCCAACAGTACTGCCCCAGCCCCCCCCCCCCCCCCCCCCGCAACAGCTTTCCTAAATTGACCGTGAAGAGATATGATGATGACTTTTTAGCACTTTTTAATTTTTTTTTATAAAGATGACTAAAAGCCCCAGAGTCCCTGGATAGCACTTCTCTCCAACTGCCCCAGAATCTCTGAAACTGAAACTGCCTGCCCAAGTGTACCCTCTGTCATAGTACAGAAAAAGGTGATGAAAGTTGTTCTAGCAGAAAAAAGTCTCTCAGTGTTGTACAGTGACTGTGATTGTTTTATTCCTCTGTATTTATTTATTACTACATTATGGAGATGCGTACGTATTATGCACATTTATTTTTAAGCACCTTCAATCAAGTTTCAATAAAGTCAGATATGAGCTTATACAATCCTTATCACAGCTCCTCTGCCCCTAATCCACTGAAGCAGAGTGAAAGCAGTTTAAATGAGGTATTAGACCTGCTTGTCCCATTGGCTCTACCCTTCATTGCACATAATATGGACCGATGGACGTGCTTCACTTCACTCATAACCATAAACCTTCTCTCTCGCTCCCTCTCTCTCTCTCTCTCTCTCTCTCTCTCTCTCTCACTCACTCACTCACTCACTCACTCACTCACTCACTCACTCAAGTTTTCCATAACCACTCTTGATGCATATGACATCCTTCTTTGGAGAATAGTAGTTGGTGAGTTGGAGAGAGGGCAGGATGTAGTGATTCTCTTGGTTAAAACCAGTGGCTCTAGCGCCATAGTGGGTACCTGCCTGGGCAGTGCTGGGGAGGCCAGGACAGGCCTCAGTGCCCCCTGCTGGCAGGAAGCTGTGACTGCAAAAGAATGATTTTCTGCCTCAATGTGGTGGATGGTGGAGCCAGAGCGTTGAAGAGGGTAGCATCCCAACAATGGTCTCACACACATCTGGTGCTCAGTGGTTGGTTTTGGTGTGTGTTGGCTATGTGCCACTGAAAAAGCACAATATTTGGTCTTCTCAGTTCTTAAATTGTGGTCATGACACCAGTGATTATGATTTCATGTGCTGCCCTCCCAACTGCTGCCTTCAAATATTTTTGAATGCGCTGTTCTGCCTGCGAGTGTGCAATATGCAAAGCGACTTTTGAAAGTAGCACATGGTTGAGTAGGTATTTGCCTAAATGAGATAATTCGCTGAGAATCAATTTAAATGTAATTGATTAAAATTATACTCGAGCAATGTAGTCACTGTGACCTATACAAATGTGTCAAGTTAAGGGCTTGCTGCAGGTTACTGATTTTCTCAGTCACTGCCCATAACTGCATGTTGCGCTTACATATATGATTTGCATATTGATGGATGGGAGTGGCTTAGGGGGGATGATGATATGTGTTTCGGAGTTGTCAGGGCACAGACAGGCAGTGTGTGTGTGTGTGTGTGTGTGTTGTGACAGCAAATGCAATGTGATAGTCTTCAGAATGCAAACGAGACTAGGATTTTTAAAAACGTTGTGTGGCCTGA
Source organism: Clupea harengus (assembly GCF_900700415.2). Taxonomy (NCBI): domain Eukaryota; kingdom Metazoa; phylum Chordata; class Actinopteri; order Clupeiformes; family Clupeidae; genus Clupea; species Clupea harengus. The sequence goes on along the minus strand of NC_045152.1, from coordinate 7,576,943 downwards.
TCAGTCAAATGCTGCAGAATGGCTTGGCTCGAAATGAAACCCCAAAAGTGCGGTGACTAGCTTCACTTGCGTTTCGAAGTTGCACAACGAGGAAACCCAACACGCAGTTTTGACTGTTTCGACCTGTGATGTGCTACAGTCTCCGCTCCTGCCTGACGGGCTGTCAAAATAGCATCGATTGAATTGTATTGTGGAGGCAGTGTTTCTTGGATCCCTACCTCAAAACAGACAGGAACAAAATGAGAGAAAAGTGTACTGTTCACAAACAGACCTGGAGTCATTTTTTGTGTTTGATCTGATAAATCCAGCAATGAAGTAGTGAAGTAATGGTGGTTGTTGACAAGTTGATCAGACATTTGCCTAAAGAGATAATTTACTTAATTGATAGACTAAATTGATTTAAAATTTCAGCAATGTACTCCCTGTGACCTAACAAATGTGTCAAGGTAAGGGCGGGCTACAGGTCAATGGTATCCCAATCACTGCTTAGAACCGCAGAACCGGGGGTAATTTACATATTGATCAGTATTGGAGTGCTCAAGGGTTGTAATTGCAAATGTTTTAACATTGCTTAGTGCGCAGACTGCCCGCAGCATATGCACCGAACTGCCAGTATCTATCTGGAGCAGAAACGACTCAATGAAATTAAATTTCACATCGCTGCTTGGCTCTCTATATGATATGTAACAAAAAGTGCAGTGAATAACTTTCACAACAAAGAAACACGAAGCTCGATATTGACAGTTCAGACCTGCGTCATGCTTCGCTCTTACCTCTTCTTGACAGCTCGTCCAAATATCATCGACCGTGCCTTATTCTTACCCACTCTGCGTGTCAAAACAGACAGATAAAGAAATGAATGCGGATGCGAGTCTATGTTGAGTGTTTTGCAGTGTTGTTTTTGTTGATGAGGACACCGACAGGGTTGTGTTGCATGACTCTGTGTGAGTCCTTGGGCAAGCGGTGGTGCCCAAGAGAAGATGAAGTAATTATGAGTGTCATCGGTTCTTGGTCCTGATGGGACGAGACATGGGTCTGACCTTCACTAATTAATGAGCTATGGTTTGGTGTGTGTGTGTGTGTGTGTGTGTGTGTGTGTGTGTGTGTGTATGTGTGTGTGTGTTTGAGAGAGAGAGAGAGAGAGAGAGAGAGACAGTGAGTGAGTTTGTAAGCCTGCATGTATGTGTGTATGATTGTATGTATGTGTTCATGTACAAATTAGTGTGTGTGTGTATTTGTTCCTATAATCCTGCGGGTCTTTGCATGAGTATGTGTGTATTTATGTGTATTCATATGTACCTGTGCATATGTGTGTGTGTGTTGTGTGTGTTTCTATGTACAGCCTGATGCGCTTACAGACATCCTGGAGATCAGCAACATCGTTTTCACCAGCATGTTCGTCCTGGAGATGCTCTTCAAACTCCTAGCCTTTGGCTTCTTCGGCTACATCAAGAACCCCTACAACATCTTTGATGGGATCATTGTTGTCATCAGGTGAGTGTTGCCTTGTAGCCTTCTTTGTAAATAACCTTTCATGTGAATTTGATTTTAAGTAACCAGGACTTTCCAGGAAGTGTGCCTGGTTTAAAAAATAATAATAGCACACATGAAAGGACACAAACAGTTTTGTTACTCAATACAATGGTCAGGGGCAAATAATATTGGAAAACAACCCTTTGTCTAAGACAGACTGATCATGCTGATAGTTCTGGTTGGACAGCTTTACTGATTTTTTTTTTGTATTGGTTTAAATTGGGTTTTACAATATTTCATACATTCTTATTAAGCATATATGGCATAACATATCCCAAACATGTCATAACCCTCCCCCCCCACCCCTACTCACATGAGATATATTCATATAACAAATCATATCAACAAAGCACACTAATGTAAACAGGTCTCACATTCAAATTAGTTTACTGACTCCATTTATGTCAACAACACTGGGAGTGTCTTTATTAATTCTCGTCAATCGCAATGGCGTGGCATATCACGCCCACTCTCTTTCCGACTGGGCTTCATATCTGTGCCCTTCAGCCTGTGTGCGTCAGTGTTGATTTATAAGCCTGTGGCGTCTCATGCAATGTGACACGGAGCACACCTGCAGAGGGCCACTGACTAGAGCTGTGTGCACACATGACATCAGCGTGTCCTCTGGGCGGCCATTACTGCACGGTAATCATGCGTTGTGCCAGGAAAAAATAGCTGACCTTGGCTTTATATGCTGTGCTTGTGGGATTGGCTCATATGCTGTGCTTGTGTGATGGATTCATGATCCGGGAAGCAGCGGCTGGGTCGGTGCCACGTGTATCGTAGTGTGGTATGGTCAATGTCATGTACTGTATGCCGACTGGTTTACTGTGCAGATGGTTTGGTTTTTAAATTGAATTGAGTTATGAAATACATAATGTTTTTTTGTGAAAAAGGTGGAAAAGTTGTTGATTGACGTGATATATAAAGGGGTATTTGATGTCATACACAATCAGAATATAAATCTTTTCTAATCTCCCCAAGGAGATCTGAGGACATCTCCCCAAGAAATCATTTCAAAAGGATTTTTTGCAAAGATGAATTGGCAGCTGAAACAGCCTGACTTTGTAATCTACCATAACATATTCTGCTATATCCATAGTCAGCCTTAACCAAAATAAATTGTGTATCATCTTCTGATAACTTCTAAATGACTGCTGAAGCTAAAATATTCTAGTCTCCTCTAAACTATAGTAAGTTGTAGGAGACAATCTCAAAGCAATGTTGTGTGTGTGTGTGTGTGTGTGTGTGTGTGTGTGTGTGTGTGTGTGTGTGTGTGTGTGTGTGTGTGTCTGTGTGATGGGTAGTGTGTGGGAGATCATCGGGCAGGCGGACGGGGGTCTGTCGGTGCTGCGGACGTTCCGTCTGCTGCGCGTGCTGAAGCTTGTGCGCTTCCTGCCGGCCCTGCGCAGACAGCTGGTGGTGCTGATGAAGACCATGGACAACGTGGCCACCTTCTGCATGCTCCTCATGCTCTTCATCTTCACCTTCAGGTCAGGGGTTGGCTTTGTTTGTTTTTTGTTTGATTGTTTGATTTATGTCATGTGTCCACTTTCTGTGTGTTTCCCACAATCTTCACTTTCAGGTGTGTGAGTGTTAACATGAGGTATTTCTGAGCTTTTGTGTCCTTCTGTGTGCCTGTCTGTGTGAAAATGTATATATGTACGTGTGAGTGTGTATATGGCTGTTTGCAGTGTTTATGATCCAAGAAAGTGATACCCTCCTGCAGAAATACGATATTGAGAAAGCAAACACAGCGAGACACAAGGACACACGAGGACACACTCCTCAACCATTTGTGTGTGTGTGTGTGTGTGTGTGTGTGTGTGTGTGTGTGTGTGTGTGTGTGTGTTTCTCAGCGTGCCTCTTTAAGTGCGGTTCAATCCTTCCATCTGATTACCCATAAATGCCATTCTGGCTATGCAATGTGCTCTGTGATGGACATTAACTGATCTGATAATGTGCTTTCTTCGTCATGCCTGCCCTCGGAGAGGCAATCTTTACTCTCAAATTGCTCTTTGGTTTAATGGCTGATTGTTGTTGTTTTTGTTGTTTTTCCTTCCTGCCACAGTATTCTTGGAATGCATCTGTTTGGATGCCAAGTTCAGCCAGGTCACGGAGAACGGGGACACCATTCCGGACCGGAAGAACTTTGACTCTCTGCTGTGGGCCATTGTCACTGTGTTTCAGGTCAGAACCAGCAGCTCAAAGCTGCTCCCCAGTTACACCATCTCCATTGCATTAGTTTAGCATTGGCCTCCATTAGGGCTCTGTCGTGAGGTTAGCTTAACCTCTTTGGTTTAATAGGGGTTAGGGGTCAGAGAGGTCCATCTTGCTTGTGACATCTCATCATCCATCCGGAAGATTCTCTCAGCAGCATCTGCCCCTGCTGCAAGAACCCCTGCCACAGTGTGTTCTCTCTCTCTTTTTCTCTCTCTCTCTCTCTCTCTCTCTCTCTCTTTCTCTCTCTTTCGCTCTCTCTCTGTCTTTCTCCACAGCTGCAGGCAAATGACATTGGTATTCTCCTGCATGGCTTTAGAGTTATCTCTGTAATACAGTGAGGTTTGGCTCCTCTGTTACCTCTTACATCTCAGGCTCATGTGGGGATGATCATCTTTAATGCCCTAAAAGGATTGTCCTGTACTCTGTGTTCAGCACTTTTCCCCACCTCTCAATTTCTTTTTCCTCTTCTCTCTCTCTCTCTCTCTCTATCGCTATCTCTCTCTCTTTCTTCCTCTCTCTCTGTCTCTCTCTGCTGAGGTGCTGAACTCACATCTCATCTCTCAGCATACTGCTTTAAATGGAATTAGTTGGGAAGCAGCAAAAGCTTTCATTTGTCTTGAGGTCAGATGAGTCAAAAGGTTCCATTTCAGGATTGAGACTTACGTACTTACTCAGCGGAGGTGGAGAATCTACTAGAATCTACGTTTCCTTGCTGTGTTGCTCACATTTATACGTTTCAATATTTGTACGCTTTGATCCTCGTCTTTTAATCAGATGTATCACCATACTTTAGACAGGGTCTGTAGTTCCTCAGTTTCTTTCTCTCTTTCTCTGTCTCCACCGCCTGACTCTCTGTACCCGTCTCTCTCTCCCTCCTCTCTCTCTCTTTCAACCTCATGCAAACATGCACGCACACACACACGCTCACACACACACACACACACACACACACACACACACACACACACACACCACACACACACACACACACAAATGGTTGAGGAGTGTTATGAAACAAGTTCCATCTGTCTGGTGCTCAGTTTCTCCAGCTGCACACACATGACAATGATTCATATATCAGTTAGGACCACTCCCATTTCAGAACAACACTGTCATAAATATGCAGCTTACCTGTCACAAAAAGTCCTGTCGAATTACGACCAATGACTGTGTGTTATGCGCCGTTAGGACACATGTCAGGTTTGATCATTATACCATTACAAGTAAGCTGTTTGTTTCCAAATATGAACTATTTTCTACAGTTTGGCATTTCTCCATTTCATGTTGAATTGTCTTCAGGTATCCAGTCTCCAGTCAGTACCTAAGACTCTCCTCTGCTTATTGCCACAGATTCTGACCAAGAGGACTGGAATGTCGTGCTGTATAACGGCATGGCCTCCACCACGCCCTGGGCGGCTCTCTACTTTGTGGCCCTGATGACCTTTGGGAACTACGTCCTGTTCATCTGCTGGTGGCCATCCTTGTGGAAGGCTTTCAAGCTGAGGTAAAGGAAAAACAGCAGGAACATACAAATATACGAACACACATACACATACACACAGACATAGTTCATAAATATGTAGAATTATGTGTTTTTGAAATATTTATTATTTATAATGCCTCAAGCTGGGGCCGTAGACCAGATGTAGTATAAACTGATTCAGACATGCTGAACTTACTGAAGTTCATGAAAACACACAAACAATGAGACATTTTCCCCTCTACGACCACACCTTTGCGGTAAGCTGAACCTGCCACCATCCCCTTTTTTCATTCTAAGCATATTTGTATCCATTTTTTAAAATGCTGTCTCTGCGCGGTGATAAATGTTTGGCCAGCACCTGTCATGTTTGCTCTCAGAGCATCCCTGCCATCCGTCAGCAAACCTGCGCTCAGCAGGAAAGGTGACATTTTCCCACCCCCCACCACCCAAAAAAGCCCCCACCCCGTTCCCCTCGGCTCAGCTCGGCGGGGCAGGGCCAGCCTTCTTGTGATTGGCTGGCCGTATCCGCGAGCGCCGCTGCTTTGCCGCGGGGTGTTTGAGCGCCGTTACGGGTCAGTGCCAGTTTCCCTGCACCCGCTTGTCACACGGGCGCCGAGGTGTAGCGAACACAGCACTTGCCTAGTGTTAGAGAGGGAACCGCAGCTGGTGGAGGTGAGTGTGAGTGTGTGTGTGTGTGTGTGTGTGTGTGTGTGTGTGTGTGTGTGTGAGTGTGTGTGTGTGTGTGTGTGTGTGTGTGTGTGTGTGTGTGTGTGTGTGTGTGTGTGTGTGTGTGTGAGTGTCTCCATGTGTGTGTGTATGAGAGTGTGTGTGTGTGTGTGTGTCTCCATGTGTGTGTGTGTGAGTGTGTGTGTGTGTGTGTGTGTGTGTGTCCGTGTGTGTGAGTGTGTGCGGGTGTGTGGGTGTGTCCGTGTGTTTGCATGTGTGTGTGTGTCCGTGTGTGTGAGTGTGTGGGTGTGTGTGTGTGGGTGTGGGTGTGTGTGTGTGTGGTACGTGAGTGTCTGAGGTGACACAGGATGTTTGTATTAATGCTGCAGGGGTTCTGAGCCGAAAGAGCGTGACTGCAACAGTTTCAGAGTCTTTTCGGAGTCTTGCTCGGTTGATTTCCTTCAGAATGTCTCTATAGTTGCCCCTGGGGCTGTTCGGGTACTTTGGGCTGTCCACTCACATGTGTGTCTCGCTTCAGTCTCAGACTTATCTCCTGTGTGTGTGTGTTGTGTCCTCACAGGGAGATGCTTGTGAGAAGTCAGAGGCCGATGACGAGAAGGGCTCTTCGAATTTCGAGGAGGAGGAGAGGGTGGGAGAGCTGCGTGACAGAGGTGAGCCCACCAATCAAATCCATTGATCGTCCATTCCTGTCCATCCCTAGACCTGCCTATTAAAGCCCTGCACCTAAATGTTCTTCACCAGCCACAGCCTTCAGTTTCATGCACCCACAGACTGTGTGCAACCAGCTCTGGGCATCACATGGACTATGCAGCAAGACCACTCTCTCTCTGTCTCCACCCCCTGATTTCTGTCTCCGTACCCGTCTCTCTTTCTCTCTCCCTCCTCTCTCTCTTTTACCCGCACGCATGCACAACACACACACACACACACACACACACACACACACACACCCGCGCATACACACACACACACACACACACACACACACACACACACACACACACACATACACTCACACATACACACACACTCACAAATGCACGCACACACACACACACACACACACACCACACACACACACACACACACACACACACACACACACACACACACCAAATGGTTGAGGAGTGTTATGAAACAAGTCCCGTCTGTCTGGTGCAGGTTGCTGCACAGCATGATGAAATGTGTGGAGAACAGGCAGGAAGATGAACACACACACACACTCACACACACACACACACACACACACACACACACACACACACACACACACACCACACTCACACACACACACACACACACTCACACACAGAATGTAGGCATTGCAATGCACTGCAAAATTATGTTGCCAGTATTAAAGACGAGTAGAATATGAACACTACAGCTAGGAGTGGACTGTGTTTAGCTATAGGCCATTGAATTTTCAGCATACACAGGTTCGTACATCCACAAGCTCATGACAGTAAAGAGTTTTTTGTACTGTTGGCTTAGTCTCAATTGCTGCATCTTTGTAAATAAATCAGTAGTATATTTAATGTTATAAAAGGTGTGAATTTAAGAGGTTCTGTTTCACAGTGGTTTCAGCAGAGGCAGTGTGTGGAGGTGTGTGTTGACATTAGTCTGGTACTGTAAAGTTTAACGGGTTGAGGGTAACTGGTCATTGCTATAATCCCGTTTAGATTTTTCCTTCAGCTGTTTTGCCCACGAGCATCTAATTTCACCAAGACCATTATACAAGGTCTTTAGCTATCACTGGTTTTAGTGATATCTCCCGCATTGGCATTGAACAATGACTCATGAGGCGGCTGTGCAACTGTTGGAGGAGAGGATGTGTTGCTGATCCATGAATTGAAAAGTGCCTTTTTAGGCTTCCCTGTCACTGCTGATGAGGTCAAGTCATGCAGTTGGTCGACTTTGCACCAACCTGAGCCAGTGAGCTCTCAGCCTGTCAGTCCAAGCCACTGAAGGAGATGCTGCAGCTTCCAGTGATTTTGTAGTGCTGACTGTGGTAGATTTGTATAGGCAAATATGGGCAAAGCTCTAATGGCTCTCAGTTGGTGAGATGTTGTGCTTTTGTGCTGAGGCCGTGATTGGGCTTTGTCCTCTTTGGACATGATGGGCCAAACTAGGCCTCCGGCTCTGTGCTACATTGGCTTTCCTCTCTCTCTCCTCTCTCTTCCTCTCTCTCTCTCTCTCCTCTCTCCCCCTCCTCCCCTCTCTCTCTGTTCTCTCCTCTGTCTCTGTCTCTGTCTCTCACACACACCCACGCCTGGGCACACAGCCAGGCTGACAGTTCAGGCTGTGCAATGGGCAGCCGTAACAACCAAGGAAACTGGCTCCCTGAAGCCACATTAGGAGTGCTCCCCCCTACTCACCGTACATTTGCAGAAACGACAGGTGCAAACGCCATCATGCTCACGCGCGTTCCCTTCCATTTACTTTAACTACTACTGCTTGCACTACAGATGCTGCTGAGGTGCTGAGGCCTGCCACCTTTCTCCCCCCCCCCCCCCCCACAACACACACACACACACACACTCACACACACACTCACACCCCTGCTCTCTTAATGATGTGTGTGGATATGGGCACGCTCGGTCAGGTGGTCCGTCCCCCTCAGGGCTGTTCGGTGCTGTCTGTATTGCGCTGGAGGTGTGGGAAGGTTTCGTTTCACCGCCATGCTCTCCGCTCCCGTCCCCGTCCCCGTCCCCTCCACAGAGCTGAGGATGCTGATGATGTCTGCCAATGGCCACGTGGACCCCAGAGGCTCGCTGGCACCGCCCATCATCATGCGCACGGCGGCCACGCCCATGCCCACGCCCAAAGGCTCCCTGGGGCCTGAGTCCATGCTGGGGTTCGGGGAATCCCGTCGAGGGAGCAACGTGTCCATAGACCCCAATGCTTACGACCAGAGGTCCCTGGTAAGTGGAATAATCATCATTATCATTTTTGTTGTTGCTGTTGTCATTCCTGAACATTGGGACAAAGAGTGTGGTAACCCTTCATATTTAGGATAGACATTACCAGATTACCAGATTATGTTTGAAATGAACTGTAGGAGTAATGGTGTTCAGTGTGTGTGTTCAGGCTTTGCAGAGCCTCTCTGAGTTTAGAAATGGACCAATACATTGTGGTGTTCACTTTCAGCTAGGCCTCCGCATCTAAAGCAGTTTATAGTTTAGTACAATCAGAGACACTGGCTCTCCATTGCAGCTTTCCTTGTTCCTCGCTGGATGAGTTCCTTTTCAAGGGTACTCACCAGTCTATGTGATAAACTGAAGTACACTTTTGAAGAGGTACATAAATTGAGTGTATTTCAGGCATGCTTGGGCCTCGTTCAGTGGAGCTCAGTTTCGAGAGTACTAACCAGTCTCTGTAAAAATTTGTAGTAGTTACAAAAGTTTAAAGTATTACAAAAATATCTCATCGGTAGAGTGTGGCATGTGATGTTTCACTCACTAAGTAGTGTGCTTTTGATGCACAAGCATGTACAGAAATCAGGGATACAGAATTTGCAGGCAGAGATTTGGTCATATACACAGGCTATGTAGCGAAAGGCTACTCTTTTGATGTGTAGCCTGGAACTACACACAAGCTACCTGAAAATGGATTACCACAAAGGACGTGGTCTCACTATATTTAGGGCTACTCATGGCAGGGATGAGCCTAGCACTTGTGCTCCTGCTGAAGTCTGTAAGTGGCTCTCTTCTTCATCACCCTCTTCATCACCCACAGAGCAGCCCGGAGGTCCCCTGCCACCCACGCGGGCCGGGCAGTAACTGGGGCAGCCGCAGGTCCAGTTGGAACAGCCTGAGCCGCGCCCCGAGCCTCAAGAGGAAGGACACGTCCGGGGAGCGGGAGTCGCTCCTCGCGGGGGTAGGCAGGGGGAGCTTCGAGGACGACGAGTCTGAGGGAGAGGGAGCCGGGAGGGCGGGGAGCGTTGCCGGGGGTCCCGTCCAGAGCCCTGGGTCTCTGGACTTCCCAGATATCCAGCTGGGGTCGGGCCAATACCAGTCGGGGGAGTACCATGACTGCAACGGGCGCGTGATGCACATCCCTCCCAGCGCCGGCTCCGATCTGACCAGGGAGGACTCCAACACCGACGAGGACCTGGAGGAAGTGAGTTACATCATACACATATGAACATTCGTGTGTGCATACTCTGTCAAACACACACACACACACACACACACACACACACACACACACACACACAAACAGACTCACAGTACTATCCATATTCTTGTGCTCACGCGATAATTACACACACCAAACAGCAGTCAAGTAAAGACAAACGAATGTACACAATGCACACAGACACACACTCTGCACACAGACACACACTCTTCCTTTATGTTATGATCACCCATCTCCCCGAGTGGGTGCGGCTCCCTCTGCTCGGTAGCGTTCTGTCTCCAGTGGTAGTGCCATCCCCTGGGTCGCGCGGAGAGTAATTGTCACGTGGCGTGGCACTAAGTGCACACTCTAATTGGGTTTCATGCGACATGGAAAGTGACCTCTGGCGCTGAAAGCAGTGCGATCAGGGGCAGCGCTGGAGCCTGCAGAAGTGCTGGAGTTTGGAGAGCTGTGTAATGGGTGAAAACAATAGGCTGTCTTTCCCTACGGGCAGATTAGAGTGGGATTGGAGGGTGCTGTCTTTCTGATGGAGCCCCCCCAAAAGTTTCCTTAGCCCCCCCAAAAATATATATATATATATATATATTTTTATTTTGACATCGTCAAATTCACACCTAACAACTGATTTAGTGAACGGTGATAACGTCTAGTAAACAGACTCGGAGCGACTGTCCGACCCAAGCTGATAAAAGCTGCCCTAATCATCTGCTGGATATAAAAGGTATAGCACATGGAGTTTAAAATAGTAAAAGAAACTAAATGGTTCAATAACGAGTTAATTACATATGTCGTGGCTCTCTTATCATGCCAGTTCAATGATCCTGTGGGTATGCTACCCTACTCAGTAGCTCCGCCAGATATAACTAGCTAGTGCCTACAATGTTAACCTACTCACTTGCGCTGCAAATCCCTACCATGCTACAGTATAATTAGCACCTATCTCAGCAGATGTCTACAATATGTTTATTGTTGTGCCATATTTTAAATCTAAATTTGTTAATTTCTCTTCCTAAAACCCACTAGAGGAAAAAAATAATTCTTATGGGGGAGCATGCCCCCAGACCCCCCTAGTTTTGCTGGGTCACAGGAAAAATAATAGGTTTTATCAAGGGGCTTAGCCCCCCCAAAAGTGGGAACCTAGATTCGCCCCTGCGCACACATATACACCCAGAATCTTAACTGCCACACACACACACACACACACACACACACACACCCACCCATCCATCCATCCATCCATCCATCCATCCTCTTAACTGCTAAGGTTTGGCACCCTTGCTGCTAAAAGCAATAAGGCAGACATAAAGAAACACCTTTACCAGGTATACCATGAGCCCAAAAGGTCTACCTCATCTCTGTGGTAGCTAAGCTCTGCTGGACGTAGTAATGACTCAGCATTAGACATACAGTATATGTGGCTGTGGATAGTCAGACAAACAAACAAGAGAGACAGAGGAAACAGGCAGATGAGCAGAAAGCCAGATACGGAAGTGGAGACCTGCTCAGGCGGAGTGGGTTTAGGGCTAAGCGCATGTGTGCTGTACGGGGGACTCACCCTGGGCTTCCCTCCCCGCGCTCAGTTGATGAGATTCCAGGAGACCGGGCGTCTTCCTCTGTGATATTCCTCCGGTTGTTCTCGGCCTCCGTCAACGGTCCTAGTTCAGCGCAAACACAGCAAGTCATCACGGGAAAAGCCTTCCAAGGAAAAGCAAACCAAATAAGGGAGCCCCTGAACTGAAATGGAAAGCCTTACACTAAGAAGTCCTTGACGTCCTCCACAGTGAGTTCTCCGGTCGTGTCCATGGTGATGTCGGCACTGCTGTTGGGGGAATCCAGCGTGGTCGAGTGCAGGGCATTCTGCAGTTCATCCACCATTCCTAAGGAAGGAGAGAGAGGGGGAGAATAGAAAATATTAACAGAAATGCAGGGTCACTTAGATTGATGGTAAGCAGAGAACCAGTCCTAACCCTCCTAATTAAGTAGGTCATCCACATCACAATCTATCGGTTATATAACTTACCGCATAGTCAGACACAATACGTTAGATATTACAACCCAGAAAAGTGCTTAAAGCATGTTTCAAACAGCCCACGCTATTAAGTCAATTTCCCCATCTTTGACCCCAAAAACTAATTGTGTCCAATTGCTGGTCATTTTCCTCCAAAGTGGATGTTTTATTGTAGTCTTTAAGACGTTTCCCTTGCCGTTTCTATGGTTACCACCAGGGCACCCTTCTTTGATCACAAGAATGAGGAAGAGGAAAGCAGAAAAGGAAGAAGATGAAAGGAAATTCTCACCAAACTAAAACATGAAGACAAGCTTGGTTGTGTTTTTAGAAATGTGTGTGTTCATTTTGTGAGCTGTACCTTCGGCTTCTGCTACGGACTTGTGTTCTCCAGTGGTCTGCTTCTTATGAGTGCCGTTCGCGTGAGGTGGGGAAGTTGTGCTGTCACTGCAAATATCCCACAAATGACAAGCCACATTATTACTCATAGAAGAAATAAGTCACAGAAAATCATGGCTTTACAAGTCACTGCGGCGTAATAGCCGGTTACAAGCTGTATGGTTAAAAGAACTTAAAAGTTAAAAAAAATAAAACAAAACAAGAAGCAGCTTTGGGCAAGTTCTGAATGTTATTCAGAAAATCCGAGTGAATTTAACCACATTGCTGTAGCACATATAATGCCAGTGGCACTATCTTCATGTATACCTTCAATTTATTAACTTCTTGCTCAAAACATAATTTACTTTGATACTTAGATATGGACATCTTCATTCATTATTTACTGAAAGGCCAGACATCGCTGCAAGAGTATCAGAATCAGATTGAATGGCCAAGTATGTTAATATACACACAAGGAATTTAGCTCTGGCAATGTACATATTAGTTACAGACAATACACAATATACCAGCAGTAAATTGTGTGTGGTAGTGCAAACAACACTAATGTGCATCACATATGGGAATAAAAATTGTGATGTTTGAGTATTTGTGCAATACATTGCAGATGTGAAGAAAGGCGTAATAACTATCTGAAGAAACAACAGTAGACATGGCATAGCAGATGGTACTGGTCAGCTATTTATGAGGTTAATGGCATGGGGACAGAAACCGCTCCTATGTCTAAGAGTTTTGGTAAGCAGGATTTTGAGCGAGGAGTTTAAGAACGTTGTGTCAAACGGTGTGAGGAATCGGTCATATGGACACATTCTCTAACAAAAGGGCCTCAGAGGTGGCCAATAACATCAGGTGTATTCTAAATACTTCCCCTGCTACCCCTGACCACTAGCGATCTGGCAAGCCCGGCCCCTCCACTGCATTGATTTCACTGGTCTGATAACATCATGCAATTAACTGACTGCCTTAGGGATAGTAAGCAAATATTCCAGAGTCTTAGAGAATTTGCATCAGGTTGAACCTAATGGTATAAATGTCTCCAGATTGCATCCAGTGGTAATAACTGCATAATCGCCCTCACATTAGAAGGCATTACGCTGAGCTCAGGCAAGTGGTGTAGAGTTCACTGCTTCCCCCTCCCGCTCCCCTCCCCAAACCCTGTGCTGGGTGCTGTGACTTGAGTAGGGTCTGATCCCTTACCTGAGGGCAGTGGGGTCATGAGGCCGGTCCACCTCCACCTGGCACAGCGGTTCGGTGATCACCCGTGCAGACAACGAGAAACGCTCATACTCCGAGGGCGAGATCAGGTAGAATCCTACACACACACACACACACACACACACACAACTGAAATTACATGACTTGCAAACACTGTATGTTAGCACCTACATGCTATGTATACCACTGGATGAACAAAAGCCGGACCTCATAACCATCATTTAGGGCTCAAAAACACTGGTATGGGTACCAGTCAACAATGTAGTGAATGAAACACTAGTGGTAATCGTTACAACTGAACACGTGTCCTCACCCTGGCCGGTCTTGAAACACTAGTGGTAATCGTTACAACTGAACACGTGTCCTCACCCTGGCCGGTCTTGAAACACTAGTGGTAATCGTTACAACTGAACACGTGTCCTCACCCTGGCCGGTCTTGAAACACTAGTGGTAATCGTTACAACTGAACACGTGTCCTCACCCTGGCCGGTCTTGGTGAACACGCAGGAGGCGATGCCGCTGATGTCCTCCTTGCGGATGCAGTCGTAGCGCACCTGCGGCCGTAACGCCGGCACGCTGAACACGTGGATGTCGGCCCAGGTGGTCAGGCACACCAGGGCCGTTCTCGGAGTAGTCATCGGACGCCGTGCTGGCCATAGTTCGCCAGCCCCACCTTCCTCACCCGACAACCCTCATGGGCAGTCAGCTTGAACTTGGTCTTAGCGCTCACCTTGGGCAGCATGAACACCTGCAAACAAACACACACAGAACAAACTCAAAAATCTGAACTAACTTTTAAGCATTAAACAGTCGACTAAAAGACAAATCCCTTCAATGTGCTTCCGAGAGAGGGCTTAGCATAAAGCACTTTTAGTCACAGCTACATTAAACTAGTTGGTCTAAACTAAACTGTCCCCAGGTTGGCAGATGCAGTAAATTAACACTAGCTGACAGGTATGTCATAGTTTGTTAATGATATACTGACTGCAAAATGTCTAATGTTAGCAACACTTTCTTTGGAAAGCCTACATTAGTTTGCTGTTATATATACACACACCCCACTCCATTCCATTCCACCACATCTGTCACCTGTGACAAAAATAGACCATGCCACAGCTGAATGAGGCACAGTAACCCTCATTAAACGGCACAGAGGGGTTCGGGGAGCTCACCTTGAACTGCTCCTCCGAGGCGATGAGCACCGAGTGGCTGCCCTGCATGTCTGGGGCCTTGGCCAGGTCCCTGGAGACCTCGTAGGGTTCGGGCAGAGGGTTCCCCCGGCCGTCCAACACGGCGATGGAGACCACGGGCGCCCGGTGCATCAGCTGGATCTCCTTCCCCAGCAGGGCCTCAACGCTCTGCTCGGAGAAGCGCTCCTGCGGGGGCACATCCAGTGCATACGCGTAGACCGAGCCCGAGTTTGTGCCAGCCCACATAGTAGGACCATGGTGAGTTCCTGTGGTACGAAACGTTAAGTCAATGAATAAATAAATGAATGAAACAAATAAGTAAAATAAATAAATAAAAAACACCCAGAGATTAGCTTCCAGGACACCAACAATAACCAAATATACACATTATATTCCCTGAGCCAAAAAAAACCCATAAGGGGATTGAGAGCTGTTGTAAAATGTGCACACATACTTCCATACAACTTTATACACAGGCCCTAAAAATGGAATAAATAACACATGTCTGAGTTAACACAAGCCAAGTCTCCTCTCCTCTCCTCTCCTACCTGCATCTCTCTCTCACACACACACATACGCACACACCTGTTATGCTCAAAGAACCTCATGTTGAACTTAATTCCTGGGAATGCTCTGAACTTCCTTGTATTCCCACCAATTTCTACACTTGATTGGCTACTGGATTCAGTAAATATTTAACTAGAAACCAGAGAACCGACATTCAAGATGTACTCAAGACTTAAATGCGCTCCCAGTGTAGTTCTGCAACTAACCGTTAGATCCTACATCAACAAGGTCTCCTATTCGGTTTCACTCCCCTGGCGTACACACACATGCACACAGGAAGCGTGGGTTCGGAGAGGAATGGAATGGAATGGAATGGAATGAGAAGGATGGGAGAGACCTCTCTGAACCCCTCCATCTGTGAAGTGCTACGGGTGGGTGTTGAACCCTGAGGAGTTTCTGGGAGTCTGTGTGAAGCTCGGCAAGCTTGCGGGTTCTGTGAGCTCCTCCAGCAGTGTGCTCCTGCGCCGATGCCAGTACAGCTGTTTTCAGCCGCCCGGCCTAGCCCTGAACGCCAGCTCGGGGGAGGACTGAGGCTCAACGCAATGTAAGCCTCTTCACACCCACATATCCCTGATATACCCGGCCGGACTCCCTAAGCAGTGTTTTTTTAGCGGTGGACCTCCAGATTTATGGCCCTTCGCAACAATGCGGCATTGTTTGGGAGTCCCGGTGGACGTGAGTGTAAATCTCCTGATGCAACGTGATGTCTCACAGGGGAGTCTTCCTTTCTCAAGTGTTTGAGTTAAAAATGAGAGACTGGGTCTCCGCAGATGTTTTTCTTGTAGAGCGAATAGGGGTTTGCGTGTGACCTATTCTTTGGGAAAGACAAGTACTGTCTGCAAAAAGAAGCAAGAAACAGCCCTGAAAAAACCCCCACAGTGTTACAATGTTCCTGGGACTATCACAGGTTTCAAGACTTGGGAGGAATGGTACAGAATGTTTAATAACGTCTGGGCTATTTTTAAGTCAGGACGTGCTGCTGAACTTCGGGTGTAATTATACTCAAGATAGTTCTTCAAATGGTTCCTTTGTAAAATAAAAAAACCTACACAATACGGACATCCTGTGCTTCCCTGAAGAATCTAATGGCATGCATTAAGTGTAGAAATATATTTAAAATAAATAACTTTTGTTTAACTACCCAAGCTATTTCTTTTTATTTGCCGATTGCCCCTCAATGCAGAAATCTCATTCCAAACAAACAGAGTTCAATTTACTCGAGAATGTCTCATTACCGAGCGGTGAAGGAAATGTTTGTTACGACATTTTCAACTTCAGAGGACTGAAGGATGACTAAAAGTTCCCAAAACAAAAAGGCCATTCTATCTGCTAGTGGATACTCTCAAATCTCCATGCGATGATGTATATTTCCAGGGAAAAGCTAAAAATTAGTGTTCACATCTGTTCAATATCAGTAATATGACCCTTCTCTGACAGGAGGAAAATGTGATCTTATTTAGAATGCTTCAGTCAGTCCTCTGACCCTGAAAGTATCCCTTCACTGGCAACAAAACAAACAAAAAAAGATATCCATTTCTTAGGTCTTCCAATCCTGTTTCAGTTTTTGTCCTAAAACAGATCTAGGTGAGGTTTTTCAAGGAAAAGCAGAACAATCCTATGCAAAACAGTACAGCGGTTTACCCACCAATTTCATATAGCACTACTCCAAGCACCAAAGCACATAAAAACACCACAACATAAGAATGTGCCTGTTCTCCTCTCTCTCTCCCCCCCCCCCCCCCTTCACCTACACCAAAGAACATACTATAAAGTCAAACCACAGCCCTGTCGGTCTGGAGTGGACACTGGAATTGTCAAGCCAAAGAGGCACCATGGCAGGACAGCAAGGCCTCTAATGAGACACTGAAGGGGTGTTTCAAAATCCATCTGTGCAGCTGTGGAGCTGACTTGACACTCCACAGCCACGACCATGATGACTCACCACCTCATTGGGGGAGGAGTAGTGTGTGTGTAGAAGAGGGCCAAAAAAGAAACACATGTCAAGAAGTGGATGTATATTAAAAAAAAAAAACGTTTTAACTTTTCATAAAGGTAACTACCCCTCCGAGAACAGTGAAACTTTTATAGGTCCAACATACCAAAGACAAACCCTATACACATTCCAAATGAGAAATAAAAAAAAATAAAACATTGCATCGCAAAACATCGCATAGCATGGAAACTACCAAAGTACCACTGAAGCTTAATGCTTACAACAGCCCGCTTGCTAGTCAGAACAGTAATAATTGGCTTCCTCTCTACATTTAGGCAAGGCCAAGAGGGGCTTGTGCCTTCAGTGGGCATGCCTGTAGTGCTGTAATGTGCTTCTAGAGAAGTCTGCCAGAATGTCAGCATAGTTTGTATGTATGACTAGAGATCTAAAAACAAATTACCCCCACCCCTCCAAACATTTACTGAAATGAATCACTTTCAGGCAACAGGGAGAAGCAGTCTGAAGTTTTATGACTATACACTTTTTCCTTAAACCTTCCTTTTCTTCTGTAGCCCCTCAAAATACATGTGTTATGAAATGGACTTAAGGACAGCATATCAAGTCAGCATAATACAATTCTCTCCAGCTTCTCCCCCCCCCCCCTTCTTCCATCTAACTATTGTTCTGTAACCCAAATCCATCCTCAGTGTGCCATTCATGTTGGCGTTGCGTATGCCGTAGTGCCGTAGCCGTGTCTTACCATCTCTGAGGTATGTGTCGGCGAAGCAGAGGCAGCCACCACCCCCTGAGAGCGAGTCGTCGGCGAGCGCGGCTCAATCCTCCTCTGCACCGGGGCCACCTCATCCTGCTCCGCCAGCTGTGCGTTCGCCTCCTGGACCTGGGAGGAGGCAGGGTGTGTTCACTCCAGCGCCAACACATTACTGATTATCAGGGGTCCCCTCACCCAAGGGCCACTCCAGCGCCAACACATTACTGATTATTAGGGGTCCCCCTAACCCCAGGGGCCACTGTGATGGCAGCAAGACAACTCATTATTCTTATGCATACATTATAAAAAACATTACTTCAAAAACCCCCTAGTCAACTACTTCGGTACATTTCTTTGGCTATGTCATTTCAGTAATTTGTAGACTGATTGCCAATTGCTCTCAAAGTTAAAATCTATCAGTAAAATTATATATAGGCCTTCCTAGAAAAACTCAGACCGTGTTGATGCAGAAACCAACCACAAAACACAATGGCTACCCCCCAAACCAGGAAACAAACCAAGCTCAGATGATAGCCCCATTTATTTAAGAGTATAACTGGTCTAAAATGGCTGATTATCGGCTGCTTACTTACGAAGAAAAAAACACAACAAAAACCCTCACTTTACTGGTGGGACTTGTTGACAACCACACGTTTTTTCCCCGAGACTCGGCTCTTCCGGATCCTTCTGAAGGACTGACGCAGGGACTTCTTCAGAGATTTCACCCGTGACAGGGCCCCTCCATAGCCAGGGAGTCGTTGGGGTGAAGCGTGCATCTGGAACAAATACACATAGATGCTCTAAGACTGTTCAGTAAAGTTCCTTGTTCTCTTGGATGAAGGGTTTCTCCGTACTGACGTAAAAAAGCGCCATGTGTTTCACCGGTGCTGCATTAATGTTAATGACAGGCATGTGAGATGTTTGAGACACAGTGCCAAGGGATTCAGAGAGAGAGGATAAAAAGGCCAAGGCCAACCAAACCAAATCAATTCCACTGGATTCATATAAAAAAATGGAATTGGCTTCTTTTGCATGGAATTCCATGGAATGGAATACTGGGCAGTTATTGAAACCCGATGAGCTCACTCATGACAAAACAGAAGCAAAGAAAGAAAACAAAATAATTTTTCACCTCCACCAAGTGGGCTGAATTAGAAGCTCCTGCTCGCTCGCTTGCTCGCTCTCTCTCTCTCTCCCTCCCTCCCTCCCTCCCTCCCCCCCCCTCGCTCACACACACTCTTTTGTCCCTCAACAAAGACAAACACTTAAGCACAAACCCTCCCAACACACACACACAAAGTTTGTTGGAGGAGGCCCCTGGCGTTACCTTGCCAGCACAGGGCTGCGGCGGTGGTAGTCGAAGAGGCCGAAGCCGTGGCTGGTGCCAAAGGCGATGAGGTTCCACTCGGCGTGTAGCGTTACCGCGGTGACGGAGGCAGGGGGAATGCACTGCGCCAAGACAACGGGCTGGAACCCGGGGGCAAACACCACGGAGCCCGTCTTGGGAGGCAGCCGGTCGTGACCTTTCCACGTGAAGCCCTCGCGGTCCTGCAGGAGGTCCACTGTGGCCACGTCGATCATGTGATCCGACTTCTCATCGCTCAAGTACATCACAATCACCTGACGGAGGAAGCAGATGGGAGGCAGCATTAGGAACCATTGAGTTCACTAAATCACTAAATAAATAGCTAATAGCTTCAAGGTAAAACAGAAAACATGAGTCCACATCATTACTATGACTTGTGTAACAGTTTAAACATCTTAAAAGACATCTTCGTGAATAAGTAGTTCAAAAAATAATAATACTTTGCTTAGCCCTGCACAAAGCATTCAGAATTCATGAACACGGTTCGCAATAAATGGAAGTTCAAGAACATACCTGTCCAGCAGTTCCTGCCACCACTAGTTTGCCACTGTATTTACACAAGCACATCTTCTGGATGCCCAGCCTGGGGTCATCACTGTAGGGGTCAAAACAGCCCACCTGAAAAACACACAGCAAGGAGCCTCAGTACAGATCACATACTGCCCTCGCACACACCATCACGAACGGCTTACAGACAAACCGCACCCCCCCCACCCGATATGAACAGATGTGCTCCATACAGACCGCAACCATAACATTCCGGAATCATCTCCAGGCCTTTTATGTGATGGTCTCTAACGATCACAGAGTGTCTGGTGCTTGTTTACGCCACGTTTTCCTCTGGTAACACGTATGCTTCTCCACCCTACATCTACAGATGCAGCTCCCCACACACACACACACACACACACACACAGTGTGTATAATGGGAGGAGACAGGATGGCCTGGGTCATTAAGCTCCAAACACAGCCTCTGTGCCATCTTGCACTGGAATGTGCTGCATCGTCTGCAGAGACCAGCGAGTGCAGTTTCCCCAGCCAGTCAGACAGACAGTCTGTTTTTAATTAGGTAAAGGGGGTGGGGGGTGTTGGGGTAGGGAACAAATCTAGTGTGAATCCCATATGCTGCTGTGGTAAGGATACAAGACTGCTAGAGAACGTCACTGCTCTATGTGAAGCAGCAGAAGGGAGAGGTAGATTTAAGAAGAGGAAGGACAGATGTGTCCCAGCCAAGCCATGTGCATATAAAGATGAAGGGTACACAGCATGCCTAGACCTAGAGCAGACCTGCCATTAGAATTAGAATACACGGCAGACCTACCATTAGAATACACAGCAGACCTAGCGTTAGAATTAGAATACACAGCAGACCTAGCATTAGAATACACAGCAGACCTAGCGTTAGAATTAGATTAGACTGAATAATTGTGTATGCGGGTTAGCTGGGTGAAGAAAGTATGTAGTATGTGGTTTCAAATAAGAAGCCATCAAACCCCCTATATATGTGTGCTGCTTGCTGACAAAACTCTGGATTATTGTTCCTTCTGCAGTATCCTTTGGGAAGTGCATGAGAACTAAAACTGCATCCCCTACTGATAAATACCAAATAGACAAACAAACCTCCTCAATAAAACCTGCATGCCACATTAAACACTGATCTAAGAGAATACACATCACGGAGATGGCGTCAGTGCTCGTTTCTGCAGACAGTGACGGTTGGAGCTGGACTCTCACCTTCTTGAAAGGGGGCCACTCCTCCTCCCCCGCCTGAGTCATGCTGTCGCTGTGGTCGCAGTCCGTCTGGAAGATGTTGGCCGTGCTCAGCTTGTAGAGGGGCTTAAGGGACACGCCGGAGGCGTCCCAGAAACGCACGGTGCCATCCTCATGACTGGAAATCAGAGGTTAGCAGAGACAGGGCAATGATATTTAAGTTCATGTGTCTGTGTGCACATCTGCCACGGGAACTAATGAATACAAACGTCCAATCTCTCAGACGACGGTCTTAATAAGATACAGGACAGATCAGATTTCTGCTGTACTGAAAGGTCAAGAACACCACCACCCCCCCTTTCAAACACACACACGAACATCAAGCACTCACCCCGTCAGTAGCAACTCCATGTGTTTCGGTTCAGTCGCCAGGCTCTTGCCTCCACATATTGGCCAGTTCTAAATATGAGAGCAGGGGAAGGGGTCATTACTGGAGCGTTCAATCAAACAGCATTAGTGAAAATGTAAAAAAAAGCTGTAAATTGAGACTCGGAGGAAGTTGGCTAGTGTTTTATTGACAGCATTTCAAGAACTGACGGATGTTGTTTTGCGGCAGGTCCAGAGAGTCTTTTCGCCACCTGACACATGTTTCTGGCGCCTGCGCCGGTTTCACGGAATGGAGTCTTAAAAGCGGGAAAGCTTTTTCGCCCCAAGTTCAACCCTGAAGTAAACCTCGAAATTGGCCGCACTTACGCTGACCAAAACAACAAGAAAGTTATGCAGTGAAACTGGAACTGCAAAGGCAGGAGTGAAGCCAAGGCTGTGGCTTCACTTTCCAGAAAGCAAGAAACACTTTACAACTGTGTTTTCAACTATGTTTTCAGCCTGTCAACTTTCGAGTTACTCTGGATAAACTTCACTATGGTAAACCTCCTTCATCATTATTATTTACCATGTGGGATCCTTTTGGAAGTCTCCACAACATGGAAGATTGTCACAAATGATAGGAAAATTAAGTGAAGAGTTTGAACAAACATAAAAACGGGCCAAATTAAATCAGTTCAGATCCCGACAAGGGTGGGTAGCGCTGTTGCACAGTTCATGATTGTATATGGCATCACTGTACCTAAAGTGTTTTGGGTAAGGGGGATGGGTACTAAATTGTAAAACCTGCTTTGAAGGTTTCCATTCATCTACTGTCCTTCATCTCCAACAACAGCTTGAAACTGCTTGTTTGTTGCTCTTGTTTAAGTATATCTTGTACATTCACACACTGATGATTAGGCATCTCCTTGGTCTGAAATGGTTCTGATATTTTGTGATTCTGGATGAGATTTCACCATAATTTGGTGTATCTGGAGAAAACCGCACCAGAACCGGGTCCACATCCACTTCGGACGTGGCTGCTCTCTCTGGGGTCTCTCTTGAGGGCTTTGGAGGGGGAAGGGGTACGGACAGGTTTCCGTACCACATGTGTCTGCTGGGGTTAGGGTTAGTTAGTTGGATGTGTGTGTGTGTGTGTGTGTGTGTGTGTGTTGTGTTGTGTGTGGTGTGTGTGTGTGTGGTGTGGTCCGTACCACATGTGTCAGCTGGGGCTCTGCTGCTGCTGCCCGGCGCTGATGATCCTCTCCCACAGCCTGACGGACGTTGGAGATGTGGTAGGAGCAGGTGATGGCCGAAGAGTGCAGTGGGGCCAGGTACGGAGAGGGGATCGTCGGCCAGCCGTGGGTCACGAGGTCAATAACAACCAGCTCCTCTTCCAGAAGAACCACAAGGGCTGTGGGGTCATCAAACTCTGGAAGCGTAACCAAGAGATAAGGGCAAAAAACCCATTAGTAAACATTAAGGGTTGTTAGATTTGAATAAAGAGGGCGAGTAGCATCTGTAATGCAGAGAGCGCGCAGGTTAATAGCACAACAGCATTTCCTTATCGTTAAGAGAAAAACAACCTCTAACCCTGGCGTGCCGATGTAATGACGGACACTCGTTTCGGTTTAAAGTGCATGTAAACAATCCCATGCTGGAGCGCTACCCACCCTTTAGGGGATCTGTGCAGTGGATGGTGAAGAAGTCAATGACCCTGGAGGTGAAGTCCAGGGTGACGTGCGTGCTGTCCTGCAGGATGGTCAAACAGTGGCGGTCTCCGTAGCTCGCCCGGGGCATGCCGCCGCTGAAGAGCACCAGAGGAGCCCTGCGGAGAGTTCCAGAAGCAACGGGAGGGAGAGGGGATAAAACCACCACAAACTTTAAAAAAAAAAATAATAATAATAAACGCATATGCGCTCCTCCTTCATGTCTTGGATACGAACCCCAATTCTGTCGTTCTCCAGAGGATCTTGTTCACAGCTTTACAGGGAAATGGACCTGAGGGCAAAAAAAAAAAGAAGTGTTTTTTTCCCCCTCCTTCATTAAAAAGAAACAGATCTTAAAACAGACCTGCGCCCAGGCACCATGCTATGGCAAACCAAACAGTGGACATTAAAACAGGGAAAATCTGTGTAAAGCTCCTCTGGCTTGCGAAAACAGCCCATCAGCTAATTGCGAAAAGGCCATTTAAGGTTTATTTGGACTTTTATAAGTCTGGACAGAAAAAATTAACAGACTTATTTTTCACCCGTGAAACACCGGTTTGCACTTTTCGAAGAACATTTCCGGTCTCTCTGCGGAACTCTGTTAAACAAACACTTGAATGAGGCTACAGGACTACACCAATAAAACACCTCAAGGATACATTATCAGAAGCCCTCATGCAACTCACAGATATAGCCTTGCTTTGATGAAATAAAGGCAAGAATGAAGAGAGGAACAGGAGAATGGAGAAAGAAACTGCCGCTCACCATAGGGGATAGTGGACGTGACTGGCTGACTGGAGAAAGGGGTGCTGTTGTTGACTGCCCACACCATGTAGCCACCGTCGCTATGGGAGCTAACGAAGGTACTTCCAGTTCGTTCCCACACCAAGCTCTCCAGCTGCTGCAGGGGTCACACAAGACAAACGGACATCAGCACAAGTGCGCACACACACAGACACAGACACACACACACACACACACACACAATGACGGCCCTATTCATGCTTAACCTGTGATGAAAAAGGGCTGGCATCTGACAGGTTACGGTGAAGCAAAACCCCACCTGCTTTCCCAGGAAGACGTTGTCGGCGTGCCGCGAGTCCATGTCCCACAGGACCACCAGGCCCCTGCTGTATCCGATGAGGATCTTGTCCGGCTGCTGAGGATGCTCCTGCAGGGACTCCACCGGTCCCAGCGACTTCCCGTGTTTGTAGTCCTCAGGAACGCTGCAGGAGAAGGGACGCTATTACTGACAGGTCAGAGAGACGGAGGACACAGGCCCATGGAATAATAAACAAAAACGGCAACAAAAACAATGGACAAACAGAGAACAACACAGAAGGGGCCTGAGGAAACAAAACAAAAAGATGGAAAAGACAAACTTGAATGAACCAACGAACTAGATATTTCAAAGACAACCCATCAAGACTGAACGTTTCACACACACACACACACACACACACACACACACACACACACACACACCCTCACCCTCACACACAGACACACTCATACCCTCACCCTCACTCACACACACACACACACAGATATGCATTAGCAAACATCTCTTGTGAAGATAAAGGCAGACTGACTGATTCCATCCCTTGCCCTGAAATCCCAAGTCGATGCCTGCATCATCAAAAAACCCATCTTCCTCTGATGCTACAAGCACCCAGGGAGACTTCAAAAGAATCCTGGAGATCACTCACAAACACACACACAGATGAGCGAGAGAGAGAGAACTAAGGAGCTGCCAGAAAATCACACACACACACACACACACACACACACACACACACACACACACACACACACACACACACACACACACACACACACACACACACACACACACACACACACACACACACACACACACACAGGGACTTCTGGGTGTTTTGTAAACACCAGGAGATGCCTTCATGTTTGTTTGCAGACTGAAGCTTAAAAACATGCTTTGGCTCAACAGCCTTGCTGAACTCTTCTGGGGAACTCAAGCGGAACATATAGTGTTTGCTGATTGAGACAAATCATTAGTCATCAATATTGTTCACAAACTTGCTGAAGTCAGGAAATGGATTTCAACTTTGCATCAATGAAATGCCCTTGGCTTTACACACACGCACAGAGAACACGTCTGCTGTGTTCACAGCAGTTGTCCAATGGTGAAGAGAATAACGCTGCATTAAAAAAAAAAAGAGTTGGGGGGGGGGGGGGGATGCATGACATCAGGATTTTCCCTTTTTTTTCTCGAGCGAGAGAGAGACGAGAGACGAGAGCCCATAAAAGTGAGGGTGCACAAGGACAAAGCTGACACAACATGAGCAAATCCTACCAGGCTCCAATTCAAGCTTCAAACCCTGATGACCAATCAAAAACCACCGAATGGGATTCCTCTGTGACTGTGGCACAGATTCAAGTGGAGGAATGCGCACAGTACACCCACAGAGAGGACGAGATGCACCCATGAAAACGGGAGAGGGGGTTAGAGGGGTGTGGGGGGGGGGGGGGTAAGGGGGGTTGGGGGTGGCGAGAGGCTGAAAAGAGGGGAGAAAGAGAAAAGAGAAGGACTGGAATCCTGTTTCAGTGGCTTGGCTCGGGATTAGGCCCAACAAGCCACAGAGAGCCCCGATTTCACACAAACAATCGCAATCTTAAATGGAGAAAAAAAAGCTCTTGAAGGAGAAACATTTCCAAAGGCTTTGAGGAGGAGGGGGGGGGGGGGGGGACGAGAAAAATGACAGGGTAGCATGAAGAAACAGTTGAAGAAAAACAGACATGTTTCAAGCCATAAATCATTCCGTCTGTTTAAACATTAATGAAACTGTCAACACAACCCTTCCCAGGACAAAACATACAGGAGCGGTTGTGCACAGGTCGACGACAAAGCAGCACTGAACATGGGCTGGACCCAGACTGGGAGCGTATTAGGTTTCGTGTTTTGTCAGACCAAAACAATTACTGTGAGCTGGACTCCCTCCTCATTTCTCAAACCACGCTGGCTTCTCAAAAGACACGACAGGAAGACGAGAGACACTTCGGCTCCCAAACAAAAACAGCCAACCACAAAGCTTACTATTGTTAAGAGAGCGAGCGCCAGCGAGAGAGAGAAAGAGAGAGAGAGCGAGAGAGACGACATCAACGTATTTTTAGGAATTGCGCTACCCTGCTGACACTCAGTGATGCGTCCATGAACCTCTATATTGTCGAATCCTCGGGGCAGGGATCACGGTGCTTGGCACTCGGCACAAAAGCATTTTGTTCAGCTAGTTTCCTGGCTGACACATACTTATTAGCAGCGGCTCAGAAGGGGCCGCCCATTACCCCAAACTGTGCCGGGCTAATGAGCGGTTCCAGGTCTGTCTTGACAGAAAATGAAGTCTGCGCTCCGCTACGCACAGCCCCAGTCTATAAGTGGGCCTTAAAAAAGAGAGAACATGAGCAAAGGCTGTAATCTACTTGAGCTTAAACGGCATCTTTAGCGCCGAAGGAGGAGACAGACGGGTGATTTTCCTCTCTTTCTTCATAAACACACAAATCTGCACTCTCTTTTTCCTGTCTTTCTTCATAGGCATCATTTTGGCCATCTGGCAAAAAAACAAAAAAACATCCCGACACCACTGCCAAGCAATGGCAATCAACAAGTTATGAGTAATGTGGACAGGAAGTGAAGTGCCGTAACGAGCTGGGAAAACACGCACAGCATCAGATTATCGGATGACTACCGGTCTACCGAAATAATGCAAGTAGTGAGGCGTGAACAGCATGGGGAACTGCACTAGGGCTGGAGGGAGGGGGGGGGGGGGGGGTGCAGGAAGCGAGTGTGCTAGAGACAGTGTCAAGAGAGAGAAGATGGGTGGAAGTAAGATGAAACAGTAAGAAGGGGGAGAAATGTACAAGAAAAAAAAAAGAAAAACATCTGATGTGTAGAGAAGCAAGAGAGAGGAAATGGAGAGAGACTGAACCCCCGTCTTACAGAGGCATAACAGACAGACACAGCTGGGCTGGTGTGTGTGTGTGTGTGTGTGTGTGTGTGTGTGTGTGTGGTGTGTGTGTGTGTGTGTGTGTGTGTGTGTGTGTGTGGTGTGTGTGTGTGTGTTGTGTGTGTGTGGTGGTGTGTGTGGTGTGTGTGTGTGTGTGTGTGGTGTGTGTGTGTGTGTGTGTGAGTGAGTGAGTGAGTGAGTGAGAGAGAGAGAGAGAGGGAGTTAGTTAGTGAGTGAGGCGAGTAGTGGACATTTGGAGCTAGGCCCGTGAAATGTGTTTGATCCCTCCAGTTCAAACGTGTTTTCAGCCAATGTGACACGGACATCCCCCCGGACCGCCGAGCCAAATGGGGCAGGAGCCACAAGGTGAAAGAAAATAAGGCAAAGAGAGCAAAGAGCTCCCCTTCAGCTTCATTAAGCTGTGTGTAAAGAGCCCGGTCAGGAGGGAGTCCCCACATGCTTACTTTATGAGGTAAGCTGCCGGTGGAATCTGTCCACCCAGCTCTCTTTTATTAGAGGCCAGAAAGCACTGCAGGAGGACCGGGGGGGGGGGGGGGGGAGCAGGAGATGGCTGGAAACAAAATAAATGTTCCAAGGAGAAAGCAAGGGGATATTTTTCCTGTTCGAGATCATTTGTGTCGGTCGTCCAGCCGTCTCGGCCTGAGATGTACATGAAATATGTGCAAATGTCCAGGGCTGGGCGACGTGCCCAAAAATATGATCAAGATATCAAATACTTGGCTTGGAATTCGACTCCTGGGAAACACGGGCTCTCGCGGCCTACCAAAGTGTGAACTATGCTTACATTTGATCAAGAACATTTCATTACGGTATTAATCAGATATCATTAAATCGCCATTATTCCACTGACCCACCCAAGTGCTGAAACCAAAACAAACACTTGATCAAAATCCCATTTCACACACTGAAGCAGACAGACTGCTTTTTGAAAGAGTGCTCCGACAGGCAGCGTCTGATGACACATGAACAGACGGAGTCAAAAGGTGAAGGGGAAGTTCAGCCAGTCGGGTGGTTTTCCTGAACAGAGGATGTCAAGATGCCTGCCATTCAAAAATTCCCATGCTGCTTTTTTGGCATCTGTGGTGCCGTAGTTTCCTCCTCTGTGACATTTTTCTTGCAGGGGGTTTGAATGCCTGCCACGGGTGGTTTTGCGCACGACAAACCCCCAATACTGAACTCAAATCTAAATTTTCCACCAAAACGCACAGAGCTAACCTGCTTACATTTACATTTAGTCATTTAGCAGACGCTTTTATCCAAAGCAACTTACAATGTATACACATTTTACATTTACACTGATGGCACACTGCACATCAGGAGCAATTAGGGGTTCAGTGTCTTGCTCAAGGACGCTTCGACAGGGAATCGAACTAGCAACCTTCTGATTACTAAACGACTTCTTTACCTCCTGTACCACTGTCGCCCCCCTTACAATGTCGACTGCAACATCCTTTCACACTCAAAATTCCCACATCTCCCGCTTCGGTCTCGGACAGGAATACCCAAATTCCCACATCTCCCGCTTCAGGTCTCGGACAGGAATACCCAAGCACTCACCTCTGCAGCACCTCCTCCTGAAGCAGCGACTTGTCCAGCAGGGTGAGGCTGGGCAGCTCCACGAAATGGACGCCGCCTCCCTCGGTACCCATGCACAGCAGGTCACAGGTCGGCGTGAGCAGGAGCACGGTCACACGGCTCGCACTGGAGGGGGAGAAGGGGGAAACAGGCTTTAAGGTGAGTGCTGATCTAGTGTCTTGCATTGCTCTGCTAGAGATCCAGTTCATGCCGTTGGCACAGCTCGTACGCAGAGCACAGACAAATACAGAAGGCACACAGTTTATTTGATGCACCAGTTGTTTTCTTTCGTCTTCACGAAATGCTGGTGTGTCGAGTTGCACTTCATGAATCTTTAGCAAAAGCCTGCTAAGTGAACAAGGGATAAAGTTGCTCTGAAACACTACAGCAAAATAAAGCAAGATTCCTCTGAAAAGAACAAAAACAAATCCCCAAATGAGACAATGCCCTCAGGTAAAAGGGATAGGATGTCAGTCGGACCTGGCGCTCTCGATCCCTGGTCTGCCCGGGAGGGTGAACTCGCGGACCTCTTCCAGGTGAGAGTAGCCATCCTTCTGGAAGACCTCCCACAGGTGCAGGGTGTTATCATCCAGCAGCGAGAGGATCCGGCCCTGGAAACCAGTTTCCATTCATATTGAACACACATCAGGTAGATCACATACACCAGACCCGTCCATTATACCAAGTACACAAGAAAACACTACAGGAATCCCTCAACGTCCTTGCAGCATAACGCAAACATAACGAAATAGTAGAGTATGTAACTGGCAGTCATAATAAAACCTAACGGGAGGTACTCAACACCTGCATTTCACTGATGACAATTTGCCCCCAAAAACTCAATCATGTTATGATGGTGATGAGAGGTGAGGTTTGGTGAGCACAGACTTACTTGTCCGTAGAGGAAGTGGATCTGCGTGACCGTGGCGCAGTCTTTGTGAAGGCCGGTGAATTCCACTCCAGGGGCTCCATAGCTTTGGGGGGGGGGGTGCAGGTCAAGGAACTTAATTCAGACATTACACACTTACATGTCGCTGGCGTTCTGGAAGAGACATCATTTAAAAACCATGCTGCAGGTAGAACACTCAAACTCAGAGGACATAACCAGAGGGGTGGAGTGGCGGCAGGAAGGCTCACAAGCACAAAATCACACAGACACAAAAGTACACACACACACACTGAATTCTCCCCCCATACGTAATACAGATTAAGAACAGCGATAAGGGTGATCATGTCTAACTACAGATAATGAATGACATCACATTCTGATTGTGCAGGCGGTCAAACAAAGCTGCACACATTGAAAACTCAAGAGAGACACACAAGCCGGATTACCTTCAGTCTTTCTGCCGAGGGCCAAGCTTTGTGTTTTGAAATGAAGGCAAGAAAACTGCAGGCAGTAATTACAGCATCCCGGCTGATCGAGTGGCTGACACAAAACTGTCACTAGTTTTTATCTTCAGATTTGTCAAAGTTGAAATGGACTAACATTGCACTTATGGGAACGGCTCCAACTGCACTCCAGCAAAACTGTAATGAGTAATCCTCCCATTCACTGAAATTACTCTCATTCAAGCTGCTTTATATTCCCCTAGCAGAAAAAATGTGTTATAACCACACCGTAAAAAGTGCAGAGAGCACATTTGCATTTGGGTGAAGCAGCTACTGCGCTGGCTGCCAGTTAGAGAGAGACCAGGCTGCCACTGTAAACAGTGTATCGCAGACCGAGTCAAGAGGCCTTGGAACACTTGTTACTAGGGGGTTTCAATGTTCGATGTAACATTTTGGCAATCACGCAAAATAAGTCATATTAGCCAGAGCCATAATGCACGTGAACACATATAATATTAATGATTTTACCAATATGTCTACTGTATATGGGTAAATAGGGATACGTATATGGGTAAATAGTGATACGCTTGTGCGTGAAAACCAAGAGTTTTCAAATGCTAGCACCATATGCCGGGCATATGTTGAGCCACAAGCCCATAAGCTACTTTTCAAATCCATCATGACGCTTTGTTTTTTTACGTAATGTCCCCTGGGATGGCCTTGTACAGGTTCACCTTAACCCTGCCTACAAACCCAATGCCTCCTGGTGTGGCAGCCAAATAAATCAATCGAAACTGTAACCTTAAAATACACCCCTCACATTTTCAGAAATGACGAGACCTGTCAAAAGCCCATGTGACACTGGTAACATGCACCATGTGATTTTGAAACGGGCCTCTTCCTGCTCCTGCTCCTGCCCAGGTGCCCACTAATAATAATGGGAGCACATTAGGCTCAGATGCAGGGGAAGGGGGAAGGGCGGCTCTGGGGAACTATGGAACTGTTCCAGGCAGGCAGGGTCTGAGGGAAGCACGGGGCTGTCAGGACAGAGACGGAGGGACAAAGCAGGCCCTGTGTGTGACCGAGAACAACAAGCACCATGTCAACCGTACTAAGGAGCACTCGTAGCACAGAGGGCCTCTTGGCCTCTCTCTCTCTGTGTGTGTGTGTGTGTGTGTGTGTGTGTGTGCGCGTGCTAGATACGGAGATAGAAGGAGAGAGGAATAAAGAGAGAGAGAGAGAGTGTGATGACACAAAAGAGAAATCAGTAAAATAAAAAAAATGAATAAATGCATGGGTGTATATACATATGCAAGTGAAAGGGAGTGAGTTTGTGAGGTTGTGTGTGTCTCTGAGAATGTGCGCACGCATACACACTCAAGTGTGTGTGTGTGTGTAAACATGATCCAGAGCTTAACACTCAACAATCCAGCTACTCAGCCATCTTGGTATAATTGGGCTTCAGTAAGCCTAAGCCTCTCCGAGTTAAACGCTACTTGTGCATCTTTAAAACGTTCAAAACCATCCTGCACTCCCTTCGCCAGAACTTTAAAAGACAATTCTGATAAAACTAAAAAAAAAAAACTCCTCTGGTGGAATAAAGGCCACAGTATGATGCCACTCACTTGAGATAATACCCCATACAACGCTGCTGTGTCCAGGATCAGAACTCCTGCGGACGGCATTCAACTCCAGCCTTGCCGCTGTATTCTTCACTCACTGCTCCCTGATCAGTGGTCTGGGACTTAGTGCATCGAATGGAGAAATAATGATGATCATAATGTTTATCTTTTCAGCAAACAAGGGACCAGTCAGTCATAATTACAGACCGAAGGGTTTGAAATCAACAAGATAGCCATCAGCAAAATGCCCAGAGCTCCTCAAGACAAGCGTACAAATGAATGACGGACTCCGACCCTATTTTTAGCCCCGTAACTAAACAAAGCCAAGGGACGGCTTTAAAAATAAATTGGGAAGACCATTCTCATCTCGTGTCCTTCCACTGTTTGTTTGCCATGGACAGGCTCCAGGATGGATCTGCAGTGGCTGTGTGCATCTTGAACACCCCAAGATGGGGGGGGGGTTAAAAGGACAGACAACTTCCCTTTGCCCTCCTTTATTTAGGACTACATCAGTCACTGGAACAAGACAAAACAAATGAATGGGGAAGGGGGGGTTGCGTCAGAGAGACTGAGGGGAGGAAGAGGGACAGGAAGAGGGTTGTGTCAGAGAGACCGAGGGGAGGAAGAGGGGGACTAAAAAAAAAAAATCTTAGGAGTAATAGATTGTGATCGAGGGACAGACTTAGACACAGACAGACAGACAGACAGACAGACAGACACAGACAGAGAGAGAGGGGGAGAAGAGAGAAAAGAGAACAAACTCTTCAAAAGGAGTGTGCCAGGGCAAAAGAGAGATGGCAAGATCAGTAAGTGAGAGTGAGTGTTCTCGCACAAGAGGCCGGCCGTGTGAGCTGGGAGGGGAGCTGTGGAGAGGAGCTGGGAGCGAGAGCAGGGAGCAAGGAGCTATGGAGAGGGAGGAGGGAGAGGGGAGCTGTGGAGAGGGGAGAGAGGAGCTATGGAGCCGGTGGGACGTCTGAGGCGAGGGGGAGAAGCAGAGCAACCAGGGCCCTGGAATGTGCCGGGTGTGAGGATCAAGCAGGAGGAGCAAAGAGAAACAGCTGGATGACGCTCACAGAGAGAGGGAGAGAGAGACAGCATATGCGTGTGTGTATGAGAGCGAGGGAGAGAGAGAGAGAGAGAGAGCATATGTGTGTGTGTGTGTGTGTGTATGAGAGAGAGGGAGAGCATATGCATGTGTGTGTGTGTGTGTATGAGAGAAAGGGAGAGAGAGAGCATATGTGTGTGTGTGTGTATATATATAAGAGAGAGAGTGACAGAGAGAGTGAGCGTCTGAGAGAAAAGGGGGGGGGGGGGGGGGGGCTGATTTCGCTCCACCTCATTAATCACCAACAGAGCCCCACTCTTGCTTGTTTTGGGAGGCATGCATTACTTCCCCTGTTCCAACTTCCAACATTTCCCCCCTCACAATGGGATACAAAACGACTGGCAGGGGTTCAACTCCATGTCGATTCAATATCCTTCTTTCTTCCCGGAGAGGGTCTGCATCGCAAGTCTTGATCAGGACGGGAAAACCAAACATACAAGACCAGAGCTGGGAGCGACAAAACTTTTTTTGGTGTGCGGTAAAGCATGCCTCTTCGCGATGAGGGAAAAGAAAAACACTTTAAAAAAAGAGGTTGAAATTTCCCTGTGTCTTAAGAGGCCGCTACGCCTTGTTGTGCTACAAGTCTTCCATGGCCCCAGTGACGAGGGAAATAGCACAGACAGTTATGACACTTTATCATCATCTCTCTCCAGTTCCTCCCTACTGTGTGACCCAACTCCCCACGCTCAGTTTCCATCCACAAGGGGGTTACTATAGAGAAACCACTGCAAGCGATCCCAAACCACTGCAACTGGCCCAAGAAGGGAGGCTTAAAAACACTGTTAGGACACAGTGTGGAGAGTATGCAGAGCTCTTCGACAACATGGACTCAAGAAGGTTCCCACCCCCAAACCAAGAGTGTGAAACAGAGCCACAGTGGAACCAGAGCAAATCTGACCCCGGGTCAGTTGACAACGCTTGTCTAGGATATACACATTTCATGGGAGGGGGGACTGGGGAAAAGTGAGTTTAACTGGCATAACAAAACTAAACACAGAAGCTGGCATGAGGAGAGAGTCATCACTGCCCCCAAGTCAGACTGACCACATTTATCAACGTGCCGACTTCACGGGAAACTTTACAAAGCCAAGCGGAAACTTGGGACGGCCAATAAAAGCACTGCCTTGATTATTCGCTCATGATTGCGGTTTTAAGAGTGAGCATCGAGGAACAAATCTGAAACTCTCAAACACTCTTCTCATATCATATCCACCTTTGCAAACATCAGGCATGCAACTACACACACACACACGCATCACACACACACACACACACACACACACACACACACACACACACAACACACACACAACCCATAATAGGGACATTCCATTGTCAAGTCAAGGAGGGGTTCCCACCTTACACTAATTCATTTGATAAGCTTTTTAACAGGGAAAAAACATATGCCATTGGGATTCTATTACTGAAATTACAGCCACTTGCACAGAAGTGGAGGTCAAAATGTTAAGTTTACATTAATGTTGAGGGGTTTCAGGAAGCTACTTATAACTAATTATTACCTACTTAGAAATCAATTTGCTTACGGAGACAGACAATCACTTTGTGTACAAGCTGAAAAAAAAAAAAAACACACACACACACACACACACACACACACACACACACACACACACACACACACACACACACACACACACACACACACACACACACACACACACACACACAATGACATGTTTTTTTTTCCTCTCACATTAAACAACCACTCCTCAAAAAGTATTAAGAAATATTAGTCCTCTTTCTTTACCACAAACTATCTGCAGATTTAACTGCAGTATCTGCAGTTTCAAGGCCATAGGTGGTTTAATCTGGCTGAATCCTGGATGAATAACATTTTGGAATGTGTCATTATTTTAAATAAACATGGCAAAAATAACCTGCTTATTAAAGGCTGGATTACACATAAATACAATCCAAGTCATCCTTCACTTTTCAACCTCTTATTTCAAATTCATTGTTACCAAATTCCCTAAATAAAGTTATGCTTTAGAACGTATTAATGAACAATTCCTTACAAAAATAAAATACAATTCAATCACGGAACTCATGAATAAATCATGCATCCTGAATTTGGCACATGTAAACAAATTTATTTTTATAGCTCTCAGTGTTGACCATGCTGTAATGTGGAATAAAGCGCATCTTTCATAGTAACCGTTGCTTACTTTTCCATCAAGGCTAAGGCTAGGAAATGTGAACTGGTTGCTATTACATATAAACGATAATGACAATGCAACACAATATGAACTCACTAACTCACTCACACATAAGCAAGCACACTAAATCACTCACACATTTAAGTGGGGATAATACAAAATAAAAAATACTAGCTGAATTGACCTCTCAGAGGCCCTTCATAAGCAGTTTCTTCATTAGGCCCCACACCCCCTTCTCTCTTTGGGCACCCCTGCCCACTTACTGTTACCCCCGCGCACACACACACACACACACACACACACACACACACACACACACACACACACACACACACACACACACACACACACACACACACACACACACACACACACACCACACACACACACACACACACACACACACACACAATGAGAGAGTAACTCATGGGCTGGAGGAGAAGCTGGCTCCTCTCCCCTCGTTCTCCCCGACAATGGCTGGCGATTACCCACTCGGGCGCTCCCATCAAGTTAGCAAGAGATAATGCAATTTCACGGTCTGAATAGGGACAAACAGCAGACACTGTGTTCAGCCTCACGTATGGCCTATGAACATGCCTCCACAAAAAAAAAAAAGAAGTGTTGCCTCGTAAAACACATTGGAGACTTTAAAAGGCAATTTACACAGATTTTTGATTACATCAACATTACAAAATCCCATTTCTCACAACCTCTCATAACCACAAACACATGAGCTGCGAGCATTCTTGGTAATATTCTGGCAGTTTCCACGATGATGTGGGGAAAAAAATATGTTTACAGCTGAAGGAAAATGTACTCTACAACTGTTGTGCTCGAGCAACAGGTTGCTTTAGTACCCCCTCGGATGTTGTGCTTCGGGACGACGGGCCATGCAAACTCATCAGTTCTCCCCGAAAGTGCGCTGGCCATTTTAAGTTCACGTCACAGTGGATTAGGTCAACCGACCCAGCCGTATGGAAGGAGATTTCCGTTCTTATGCTCGTCTCATTAAGCCTGAAGCCAACGGCCGAGAGAAAGGCCTTTTTTCAACGAAGAATGCCTCTGCTTAGGGCAGCCAACTTTCCTCCTTATTGTAACCCTCCACAATGACAATTTATAATTAAACAGCGCGCTCTCTTTCTTGTTTTTAAGGGCAGCGAAAGAAGAAAAAAAAAAAAACAGGTTGGCAACGATGCAAGCACGCCAGTGAATTCAATAAGGATTCACCTCATTCTCCCCTGTTCTGCTGGCTCTTGGGTTCCTAAAAGACCCTATAGGTCTTTTGAAAGACCCAGAGCACCCGAGCAAGGGCGACGGAGCACAGACTGGAACTGTGGGGAACGGGAACTGATTTTGGGCTCTCAGTCTGAGTGTGTGTGTGTGTGTGTGTGTGTGTGTGTGTGTCTACAAAACATGCATCAGAATACTAATGGGTTGTGACTGATGCGTCCCTACAGACTTGAGCCGGCGACAGAAGAGGGCAGATTGGAGGAGACACCGGGGGTTTTTAAAAACAGGGGAGGGCCTTACATCAATGGCCATTTCACAAGCACAGAAGCAGTGAGGTCTGAGAAATCACTGATAAGCAGCACATCAGATGAAGGGGAAAGCTGCACGGAGCGCAGACCTGGTTGGTGAAAGAGAGATGGAGCACGAAACTGATAGAGAGAGATTGAGATAGAGTGTGGAAAAAGAAAAACGTGTTTGTGTGAGTGTTTAGAAGGAGGAGGGATAAAAGAGATAGACTAGAATGATAGTAAAAGAACGGCTGGAGATTAGGAACTGTGTCAAGAACAGAGATCTAGTGATCAGACTGAACGAAGGTGAAATGAGACTGAAAAGTAAGACGAGAAACAGAAAAGAAAATGATCAAAACAGAAAGTGGCAAAAGGCAGCATCCTTCCTGCACCCCCCCCCCCCCACCCCAAGAATACTGCCTGTGCACTTCATGCCTTATATCTGCTCATAAACAGTAAGCCAGGCAAGGCTTTACGTGCTGATCAGTGGAAGCAGCGCCCCATTCAAACACCTTAACATGCAGTTGGAAATGGTTGGATTTTAGGCAGAACCCCCATTTGATCCCTGGATGACCCTGCGCGCGTGCGTGCGTGCGTGCGTGCGTGCGTGCGTGCGTGCGTGTGGGCACCCAGGCATGTGTAGACTGTACACCGAGTGAACCAGGGAGACTGTGACAGAAACAGACACTGAAAAGTAGTGATCGAGCAGTGGAGTGTGTGTGTGTGTGGCGTAGTGGCAAAGGCGCCCGTGAGGCTCAGCAGGGTGTCTCCTCAGCTACACTCAAACAGCACGCGAGCCAGCGGGTGCGATGTGAGAACGAGGCTCCTCGTCTGGCCCTTTCATCTGTGGAGCCATCCGACGCACGACTCGAGATCATGCCTCAGCTCGATGCGGCGATGTCAGCTCTACCGCATGGGAGTTAGTGCTGCAGCGTGCTTCGCTGTGAGGCTCGGAGCTGTGGGCTGAGCTCTCAAAGCTGCTGCAGCCACCGCCATGGCCACTGAGGCCGAGACTGCTGCTGTGTTTGGACTCAGACGAGGCAGTGAATACTGATAAATAGGCAGAAGGCCACTCGGCTTAACTCCCCGATAAAGTGAGCAAACGAGACAAACCTCTACTGTCGTCTGATCATATTTCTACCAAATGACTTGAGATGTTTTTAAATATGCCGTTGGGATGTCCTAAAACCGCTGTGGGAACAGACACGCTGCAAATCAATGGCACAGACTGACTACAAAGACGACAAGCTACCACTGTAGTATGAAAACAGATGCTTCAACAAAATGACTTATAAATGTCATATATTTAATATGCCGTTGGGACGCCCTAAAAACTGCTAGAATTTTTCAGTGGCTCAGACTGAAGGCAAATTACTGAGCACTCAAAGAGAAACTTGAAGCTAAACTGATAGCATCAGTGAACTAGATGCAGGAAAAAAAAAAAAAAAAAAAAAAAAAAGACTTCCTGGTATCTATGTATTTCAAAGTTAAAGCCTGGCAGAGGTTAGCAAGACTGGCTAACGTTTACAGCAGCTTTAATACACGTCATTTGGCACTATGCTTTTGCCCGCATGTGATGCCCAAATCCACAACCAGTTCCCCGCTTGGTGCAATGGCAGGAAGCTAAGCCGTTGATTAATCCACTCAATATCATATCCTAGAGGGCTGGCTAACCTAAAGAGCAGAGGGGGAGCAAAAAAAAAAAAGGAAGGGAAAAAATACCATAATTACACACACACACACACACCTAATATTTCATACAGAGGTTCATGGGCACAGACCACACAGATCAGATATTCATTCTAGGCTCCTTCAAATTTCCTGAGCTCTACCTACAATTGAGTCATAAAAACTGGTTATCCATCATATCCTTGGCATCCAACCTCATGTTGAATTATTTCACTGTTATATCAGTTTTCATACACGGCAAGAGTCAAGTCATTTCAGCACTAGGCAGCTAGTTTCATGACGGCAAAATACAAAACAAATAAGTTGTTCATTAACACCATGATGAAAGGGCAACTGAAGCCTTTTCTTTAAGTGAAGACCAGGCTCTTCCTCTATCAGAGGTTTTCTGGAGCACCAACTGAGGTCAGTGCCTCTTTTGAAGTCGGCGTGTAAAAGCCCAGGGCAAAATGAGAATAATCATGATGGCAGAGAAAACACACACAGCATTGATAATCAAATGTTGGAAGGCCGACCGTAATTTCACCGAAAGTTTTATAAAACAAATCCATGTATTAACCACTTTTTTTTTTACATTACACCATTATGTCACATACAACCAAATGGCACGTGGTTGTGGCACGAGTACTACTAGCCTTTTAAAGTTGTTTTATGAAGGGAATAAAACTGTTCTTAAGCTGTGTTTTACGGTTTTCATTGTGTACAAAAAAAAACAAAAAAACAAATGAAATTCATACCCATGTGTAGCCCGCAACAGAGTATTAAACCACAAGCCTGCAGAAAGTTTACAAAATCGATGCATAAACCGCAGTACATTACAGTACATTGCGGTACGAATTTCCCCATCACAAGGGACCCAAGACAGCACTGAAGAATTCCAAAGAGACATGCTCAGTCAGTAACAGCAAACAAGGACCACACATCAGAGATCGTGTGATGCAGATTGGGGACACAAAATAAACGACTAACAATAACAAACAATAAATGTCAGGAAGCAATGTCTCATGTCCAGACTGAAAGAGATGGATAAAACCATTGGCTATTGATTGGCACTGATTGAATGCCACAGGGATGACAGCGAGGAACATTTGGGAACAAAACTCGATAAAAGCGCCTGGCTTCTGCCCCCCGCCACATTATAAGCAGTCTAGAGAGCATAAATCCACACACTGACAGGGGATCGCCGTCTCCCGAAAAATCATGGCTGCATCCTGATTACTCGCCTGCTGCAGCAGTGGCCTTGGAAACTGGTTCAAAAGATGTCTTTATTGCGACGGTTCGAGGGCCAGCAACAAAGCTCCAAAAGAATTTGCGCGCCCCCCCCCACGCCTGCCCGCCCCCCCACCTCACTGCAGAGGATGATCTCGGGGGCAGGACGACACGCATTCTTCAGGGGGTGAACCCAGCTCCCCCATCTGCCTGACTGCTCCAGCCATCTCATTACTTTCCGTTTAAACCCCCCCTCCTTCTCCTCTTCCTCCTCCTCCCCTTGTAATACTTCCACTCTCCAAACCATAGGCCCCTTACCAGTGCCTCAGAAGTCGAGCGCTACCCGAAAGGCATGTTTGTGAGAAGACAAGCTCGTGTTTCAAAACGCACAAACAAAAACACGAAGGCCAAAGAAAAGGGAGTGAACCAAAGACTTTATCATTTTCTTTTTCCATCGCCTGTGGGTTCGGCCCAAATCTGACAAAACGCAGGAAGACAAAAAAACAACAAATAACCCACATGCAATCTTACCGCAAAAGATTAGCTTGCAAAAACGTAGTTCTTAGAAAAAGAGCCAACACGCATAATGACAAGATAGACCAGTTCTTAAAAATAAAACAGAGAAGCCTCATGGCTGAGATAACATTTACTCTCCCTTCAAAAGGGAAGAGCACGCTTCGCTTGGTCTACCAGTGAAATCACCCAGCACATTAAAAGAGCCATTTCCCTCAAGCGCTCCCCAGTGCTCTAGGAAAGCTGGAGAGGCAGTCAGTTGGGAACTGCCACAGGTAAAACAATACCCGGTGAAGGAGAAATGATTTTGAAGGATTTACAATAGAGCAAGTATTACAATAAAATCTACTGTAACATGCCGATTTGACATTCTCGATTACATAGCAGGTCCCCAAGATCTCCATTCATCTGATAACGTTTTTTTAAGGGCCATACAGTGCACTGGCAACTATTTTTATTATCCCAAAATCTTTAGAAGTGCACTCATAACACTGACAATTAAATGACAAAAGCTCGATGCTTGACACTCAATACTACACAGGACTGGCAAAGTATGTCAACAGCGAAACATATTGATTTGGCCGCTCAGAGAGAAAAACTGCTGAACTTGACCACTTCTGCACCTCACACCTCAGCCTCCCCTCTAGCCCGCTGATGCCAGCCAGCAATGCCAGCAATTGGTGGGGCGACAGTGGTACAGGAGGTAAAGAAGTCGTTTAGTAATCAGAAGGTTGCTAGTTCGATTCCCTGTTGAAGCGTCCTTGAGCAAGACACTGAACCCCTAATTGCTCCTGATGTGCAGTGTGCCATCAGTGTAAATGTAAAATGTGTATACATTGTAAGTCGCACATATGTAAGTCGCTTTGGATAAAAGCGTCTGCTAAATGACTAAATGCAATACTAAATGCAATGGTTAAGCTATAATGTGCAAACCACAGCTCCCCTACGCTCCGCACCATGCCCCCCGCATGGGCTTTTTTTATACTACACTCCAACCCAATGCGGGAATCCTATAAGCAGGCTGGAGAGAGGATGTTTTTGGCTGCTCCGGTATGGGATGGAGAGGCGAGCGGTGAGCCGTCGGACAGACAATTGAGCCAACGCTTCCTCCCTTGGGAGCGTAAATCACGCCATGATGCAAAAGATACGGCCCATGGAATAGCCCATCCCAGACCACTTTAAACTGACGAGGAACAGACGAGCCTAGATAGCCGCTGAATAAACAACATAAGGAAGCCTCTTAACGGTCTGACTGAACTTGGTTGAATTCACACGGAGAAGGACGTTGTTGTTGGTTTTTTTTTTTTTTTTAAAACACGCCGACACAGCTTTACTGCAAAGTAGTCAAAGAAAGCTCTGCAAGCCAAGCGTGTGTCATAACAAAAATTATGACAGTTGGACTATCAAAAACCTCCAAGAACACCAAGACCCTTTAATTCAAATTAAACAAAACCCCACCCTAGCTGCAGGCCAACTCCACAATGTGAGAATATGCACACACCCTACTGAGACAAACACAGCACCATGAATCAGCTCTGGCAGGGCCTTGTAGTATTGCAGCGAGAGTGTGTGTGTGTGTGTGTGTGTGTGTGTGTGTGTGTGTGTGTGTGTGGGAGAGTGTGTGTGGGAGTGTGTGAGTTTGTGTGCAGGAGGAAAACACTGGAGTAGGGAGATGTCAAACATGCAAGCTATGCGCTGGGCACAGCCCGCTACCTTCACCACACCCCTCCCTCCCTCCCTCCGTCTGCAACACGCACACTGACCGCACCACACCCCCACTGGCCCCTGCTGCCCAGACGGAGGAAATGCTCACAAACCCAAACCACTCATTACTCCAAACCAGAGAAACCCAGTCATCCTTTTTTTTTTTTTACCTATCAGCACCCAGGCCTCGGCAAGCTGGGAGCGCTCCCTTGTGTGAGGAGCAGAGGCGGGGAAGACGGGGAGACCTTACAGGGGGGAGGCACTGAACTGCAGTGACTGACAGGCAGATAGATCAGACAGTTCAACAACTGCGGACTTCCCTCTAGTGCAACACGCCATTGCGAGTCTCACCGGCCCCTACTCCGACACACCACCCCCCCCCCCCCCCACACACACACACACACACACTCTCTCTCTCTCTCTCTCTCTCTCGCTCTTCTTTTTCCTTACATCATTTTCTTTTTTTCCTTCTTACTCCCTCTCCCTCTTCCTCTTCCTCTTCCTCTTTCTCTTTCTCTCTCTCTCTCCCCCACCTCAGCCTATAACTGGTTGCCTGCTCTCTCCTCTGCTCTCTACACACCCCTACCTCACTCATGCATTCTCTCCCCTCTCCCTATCGGTCACTGTCCCTCATGCTCCATCTCACTCCCTCCCTTTCCCTCTTTCCCATCCATCCATCCATTCTTTCCCTCCCTCCCTCCCTCCCTCCCTGCCTGCCTGCCGGCCTCTCTGCAGGGCAGTGCCTGACAGTGCCAGTCTCCCCAGTAGCAGGCCTGTCTGCAGCAGCTCAAAGCCCCGATTCTACTGTACACGTCCACAATCACACCAGCCACAGCGGGGCTTACACGTCACTGACAGGAATGTGCAGTATTTAAAGCCTTATCGCCTGCCGCCTTCATCAGGCTAGGAAGAACACTACGGAAAAAAAAATCTCTGCATAACTAACCACTTCCTCACTCTGTACACAAATTTGCTACCCTGCGAAATCAATGGTGCATTCGTGGGGACACAATCTCTTGGGAAATGACAACAAACAGACAGAGAGAGAAAGAATTTGAACTTCAGAGCGATGACAATTCACTTGAATTTTGGGAAATGACAGCAAACAGAGAGAGAGAGAGAACTTCAGAGCTATGACAAATCACTTGAATTTTGGGAAAGGACAACACAGAGAGAGAGAGAGAGAGAGAGAGAGAGAGAGAGAGAGAGAGAGAGAGAGAGAGAGAGAGAGAGAGAGAGAGAGAGAGAACTTCAGAGCTATGACAA
The DNA here is from genome assembly GCF_900700415.2 of Clupea harengus. Lineage (NCBI taxonomy): Eukaryota > Metazoa > Chordata > Actinopteri > Clupeiformes > Clupeidae > Clupea > Clupea harengus. The sequence continues at coordinate 7,533,947 of NC_045152.1, read as the reverse complement.
TTCACTTGAATCAATGTCAGATGGAAGAACAATATCTGACACACCGAAATTCAGTTATATGAGCAGAGCCAGATTCATCGGTACGCTGAATGCCATCAAAAGTACATAAACTTTCTTACTTGACTGGGTAAAGTTCATAAATCTGTGCAGGCCGTGCACTCAGCTGTACTCCCATTCAAGAATGCAGCCTACCATGCAAGCCACCGACCGACATGCACTTTGTTTTCCCAACTTAAAAAGGATACACTTTGATGGCTCCAGATTTGGTGCCAATGGCCATAAGCTGCAGCTTTGGATCATAAGCCAAGGCGCTGGGTTGGTTCGGGAATCCATGTTCGACAGTCTGACGAGAGAGAAAGAGAGAGATGGACTATTTTAACATTTCGTGTCACCTGAAACAGACAAACGCAAACAGGCATTTGCACATAACATGAGCCCTAGCCAGTTTTGACCTCCTTAGGCCAATCAGAAAAGGGAACAATGGTAGCCTAAAGTATTGAGTCGTTGTCGTCGTCATCATCATCATCATCATCCCCCCCCCCCCCCCCCCCCCATTGTTTATAACAATGTCCAGAGAGGAGCGGGAGGCCAAGACTACAAGGCAGAGAAAGAAGGGAGGACCTCAACAAAATGTATATATACATAATTTTAATATCCCTTAGTTTTTTGTCCAGACCAAACATAACTCCTTCTATTGCCCAGTCTGCAAGTGGTGGTTGGTGGTGGTGGTTGGGGTGGGGGGGGGTTGGGGGAGTGGTGGCAGTGAACAGCTGTTTGAGCCGAGAAAAGGAAAAGGATCGGACCATCTTATGACATTTCACACCGTGTCAGGACGCTCTCCCCGGCTGACATTAACGTTGCCATCAACTCCCAGCCCCCACCTCAAACACTGTCAGTTCTCTTTAGAGACCTCCGCAGACATACAAAAAAAAATAAAAAAAACATGGCAGAAAATAGATAGTGAACACGTGCACACACACAAGTCTTAAACACGTACACACAACCCTGGAGTGTCAACTTAACCCACAACAAATGTCACCCCTTGCTAAAGGGGAAAAGAGGGCCTGAGGCGTTTTTGACACTGACATGAGGTTCAAGGCTTCAAACTGGCGTTACAATAATGCCTGCCAGTCCAACCCCCCTGACCTCACTGGCAGTGTGACCGGTCCTGCGAACCGCACTGACCATAAAGAACAAGCCCCTGCCCCCACCCGCACCTCAACACTCCCATTCTCTCTTCTTAACAAGGCCAGGCAATCCTACAACTTCCCTCTACCAACAATACCCATACAGCCATGTGTGGTGGGAACCACTTCGATTCACTTTGCCTAGAGGTTGTTATTCCATATCTTAAACAAAAGCACACTTAAAGTGTAAGTTCAGCTCCAGCTCTGAGCCCATCTCCACCCACTGGATAATTTTGAAAAATGCTTTAAAAAGGTGGGCAAGGGGCTGAGCGTTTGCTCAATTTGAATGTATGCATATCATGACGTAGATATGTATCTGTCAGCACTGGCCTTAGATGATGTTGAGACATTTTCAACCCATAAAATGTGAATTTATATAAGAACGGTAATTTTGTCAATATTAAACACCAGCATTGATGGGTTTGACATTTCAGTGCACACTTAAAGCAATGGAGCACCACATACTATTGAAACTAGTAGACCAACTAACTGCACATACACATTTACTTCCTTCCAATAGCAAATTAAACACACTTAAGTTTTTTTCCCCCAATGTTTTCAGTCACACCAATATATAACCCTAACCTGACTGGATTGTCAAAAAATTAAAAAAATTTAAACAGGCTACTTAACTCCTTCTTTTAAAAGTGTGTGTTGTAAATTAATCCTCCAAAGCCTGGTCTTTCTTCTCCTGCCTACTGGCCTAATGATATTTAAGTGGGTTAGGCCTCGGCTATTCTTATGCATAGGTTTTAACAATTACGATTGACCAGTAAAGATAAAAGCGTAAGCAAGACGAATGGCATACATCTAAATTTGCATGTGATTATAGCCCACTTTTTAAATGACTTCAGACCATAGAAATCAAGAGTTTAGAAGTGCCAAACACAACGCTAAAATGGATAACAATAGTAACAGATGGGACACAACTCGTTCTCGCGCATTTCGGTATTTGAGCTTCAAACTTTGCCGCAGTTTCTGCTGAGGACCTGCGAATAATTAAATAATGATCTTGTCTAGCGGTAGGACCATGCCTGTACCACATACATGTTCACCAGCTTAAACTAAATATCTAAACCATTTACCACATATTGAAGAATCTTGTTTGGTGCAAGTTTATAGTGTATGTGGCTCTGCGTGAATGTGTATCAATCGGGCCCTTGTTTGTAAATGTTGCAAGGCGCGGTGATTGTAACAATTCATCCACGAATAATTCTTGCGGACATTCATTTCTATTTCCTGCAATACAAACATACGGATTGTACGTTCACAACAGAGGGGAGAGAACCCCCCCAAAAAGCCACATCCTGACCAAAAATATTTTGTCAAACAATTTTGATGCAACTCGACACCGCATGCATGCTTTCGGGGGGAAAGACAAACCCCCGAATATCCTCACCCGTACCTTATTGAATGCAAAGAGGTCCTGTTTGATTTTCTCTCTCTGGGGGTCGTTCCCCTGCCTCCTGAACCTAAACTTCATCATCCTGAAGCCAGCAGAAAAGAATGAAAACGGCGGAGTCCCAGATGATAGATTCCGTTACGTTTGAATCAAAGTATTCCCATGCAGCCACCCGTTTCTATTGTATTCACTTCTACACCGCTGCAAGTACTGGGGCAGTGTTTATGCAGTTTGACCATAGGGCAAGTTCACATAATCCACGTCGATGAGATCCAATCAGAGGAGAAGAAACTGTGACCAATCCACCAAAACACACCCTTTGTTGTGCGGCTAGCCGGAAAAACAGGTCTGGAGTACGGCGGATTGGAATATGTTTTAACTGACAAGCTGCAATGCCTAGATCCCCTTAGAAACCGCCACAGTCGCTGGCCTGATGCAGGGACATTGCCATAAAGCGTTTTGAAACAAATTTGTAACCCTTTTTAAAATACCAGGCATCAATTCCTTTTCAAAACAATCATGCATTTAATGGTTTGGGAAGTTTGTGGATTAACCTATATTAAATGGTACACCTCTCCCCATGGCCAAAAAGTTTCATGAATAAATTACTTGAGATTGCAGCAGACAATCTTCCTTCAAATCACAAACACACCTCATAAATTCTGGCAATAAGGCATTTTTGGATGTATTTATATTTGCTGATAAAATGACTGATTCTCTTGGTCACATAAAATTACAATGCTATACATTTGTACACATAAACATCCAAACATAGTGCATATACATTAATCCTTGTGTAGGTATAAACTAGTATGCACATATACAATGAAAGACACATAAATATGGCATTTTGGTATCGTTGTAGCATAGACATTGTGGAGTAGACTACATAGGAGACACTGGAGACCTGTAGTAGCCTACCTGTACTATTGGTCTTTGACAATTATTTACACTAAAGAGGTGCTTCCAACATGTGTTTGATTGGAGGTAGACACAGTTCTTGTTTAACATGTACAAACATTTACAGTTTCAGGTGAACTGAGAGTCAGATTGATGGGTTGATTGAGAAGGAGATGCGATTGTCCTCCAGGGGTTCTGGGCTGGCTTGTGACAGAATCAGCCACCCAGACCACGGTTGGTCCATTTCAGAGCCACAGGCTACCTGAACATTTTACAACATTTACATTTATTCATTTTAAGAACACCTTTACCCAAAGCAACTTACATTAAAGAGATGATCTAGTTTTTATCTGCCAGTGTGTTACCAGGTAAATGATAACCTATGATACAGGGGCTGCTAGCACCTTACACCTTGTCCGGTTAATAATAAATGATTAAACAAGGATGATGTTCTCTCTCAGGGTAGGAGGTCTCCTCGGCTTCACACGTTTTCCTGTCCGGGATGAAGAGTCCCAAGTGTGCTGGTGTGACTCGGGGGCGTACGCGTGGGGGGCCGCGTCACAGGAGGGTGATCTCGCTCGGCGGCAGCGTCAGGCGCTTCTCCCGCACAGAGAGCAGGTTTTCCACATGCATGGCAATGACTCGGCACAGCTCCAGGCTCTGAAGGGGGACAGAGGCATGACCGTTAGTCACCCTCAGGGGTGTGGAATCGCAGCCCGGAACATGGAGATGGACATATAGGCCAGTCAAGGGAGGCAGTCTACCGTCTGTGAGGTCAGTAAGTCTGACACAGTTTGAATGTATGTGTCATTGTGTGAGTGCGTGAGTGAGAGAGTGAGTATTTGTTTGCACTGTGTATGTGTATGTGTGTGTGTGTGTGTGTGTGTGTGTGTGTGTGTGTGTGTGTGTGTGTGTGTGTGTGTGTGCGTGTATGTGTGTGTGTGCGCACGTACGTGTGTGTGTGTGAGTTTCCACCATGTGACTAAGCATGTGTTTGGCCGAGGCCTGTGTCTTTGCGTACGTGTGGGTGAAACAAACGAGTATGTTTCAGACGGGAAGTACGCATCATGATTATGTGTGTGTGTGCACACGTGTGTGTCCATTTCAAGGTGTGTGTCTGCAAGCATCTTCCTGTGGAATGTGTGTGTGTGTGTGGGTGTGTGTGTGTGAGTGTGAGTGTGAGTGTGTGTGTGTGTGAATGTGTGTGTGTGTGTGTGTGTGTGTGTGTGTGTGTGTGTGTGTGTGTGTGTGTCTGCGTCTCTCCCCTGCCCTCACCTGGTCCAGCTGCAGCTGAGTGATCCTCTGAGACATCAGGTCCCCCAGTTTAATTTCCACGTACGGGTAACTGGATCCAGCTGTGGGGCGCTGCGTTCGAGTGGACTGCACCTCCTTCAGGGAGAACTTCACCAGGATCTCCTGTGCAGAAACAGGCCCAAACATTCAGTCCAGCTCTTTACCTCTCAGACTATTCCTGATGTCTGGAGAAAACCATTGGACCTTATCTTAATGCGCATCATGGTCACAGGAAACTATTATGTGAATATATAACCTTACTATGTAGTAATTCAGGGAACAGACACATTGCGGTGGGTTTCAGTATCTGGATTTGGGTTGTGATTTATCACAGTGGCTTTTCTATGGACAGATTACATTAGATGTAATCATAGAAAACACTCAGCTGTGGGTGTGGATGTGTTATCATGATCCAGGAACAGTGTCTGCCTAAGCAATGACAAGTAGTTTGGTCACACACCCACACCCACACCCACACCCACACCCACACACACACACACACACACACACACACACAGAGTTGATTTGAGTTTGACCCACATGAGTGTCCTTGTTGATGAAGTTGAGACCATTTTCATTGACAGCCAGGATGCAGGGAGTGTCTATAACGCTGTTGCTGCTACTCTGGATGTAGAAGAACGAGGAACCGAACATCGGGAATGCACTCACCAGTCCTGGAGAGACACACACACACACAGCCGTGCACGCACACACACACGCATACACACACAATCACTGGGGAGCTCAGAGATGCTGACTTGGCAGAGATGTCATCGTAAAATATACATAAAATGCTAAAGTTATAGCATAATTTCCTTGATTAAACAATATAAAAATAATCATAAAAAAAAAAAAATGAAAACCAAGACTCATAAAAAAAGAATTCTAGGACAATTTACAGCATTCTTAACATGCCTCTCCAAGCCACTACAGTCTTTAAATGTTCCTTTGAAGCTGACCTCTACACCCCCCCCCCCCCCCAAACACACAAACACACACCCCCCTCCGGTTATGCCTTCACTACTTCACATTTACACAAAATCATATTACTTGCTCAGACATGAGTCTGCGACTCAATAAATAAATGTTTCTGGTGCTGTTTAAAGTAAACAAGACTGGAGAAGAAATGAGAATGTTTCTGTGTTGTTCTGCGTGTTTGTGTTTACCGAGGAACTGTGCCCTGGCCTGGTGTGAGCTCAGGGGCTGGACCTGCTGCATGTGCTGGGTGATGATGTTGAGCCACTGCTGCGGCCTCTGCTCCGTGTACAGCTGCACGGGGATGTAGTCCTGTACCTCATGGCTGACACGGAGAAGAACAGACCAGACGTGACTCACTCACACAGTGACTGACTGACTGACACATTACAGTTGGAGCTGGCAAATATAGATAGGGTAGGTATGAACTTCATCATCACATTGTGTGTGTGTGTGTGTGTGTGTGTGTGTGTGTGGGAGGGGGGGGGGGGGCGTTGGGGGTTTCATGGTATCTATAAAAAGCTAAAGGTCCTGCTGAGGAAAATAGTTTCCTCTAAAAAGGTTCATCTGGGGGGGGGGGGCACTGTGGCGCAAGCAGTAGCCCCAACCATATATGGGCTTGAACGCCCATGGGGACACGGGTTCGAATCCGGCCCGCTGTCATTTCCCGATCCCACTCCCCACCTCTTCTCTCCATCTCATTTCCTGTCCAAACCTTCACAGGCATAAAGCCCAAAAACAAATCTTGAAAAAAAAAAAGGTTCATCTGGAATGAGAGGGTAGGTATAAACTTCTTCATCACATTGTGTGTGTGGTTGGGGGTGGGGGGGATGAAAGTGAGTCTTCCTAGATTAGACCTGTGATGAAGCCGAGAGCCAAAAACTCGAAAAGACTCTTCAAAGACCCTTTCCTACGAGGCTTCAAAGACCATCTCAGGTGTTCTTCTGTGGATATACTGTATACAAGACAACCTTCAAGGTACAAGCCAGGCTGTATGTGTTTCTTTTCCTCCCTAAATGTGTAGCTCATGTGCAGTTTGCCAACAGCACTGGTGTGCCATGTCGAGTAAACAAAGACCCGGGCCATGTTTAAGCCGTAGGTGTGAAGTATTGGGTGTTGCTGGCGTACACAGTGGGGAGGTAGGCCGACTCCTTGGCTCGATGTTGAAGCGCTGCCAGTTTAGCCACTTGCTGAAGCTGCTGATCGCTGAGTTTCCCTTGCGGCACCACATTGAGCAGGCCTTTCAAGTAGTCCGGGGATATCTGCACAGATTAAAACAGACCACATGGGCATGCGCACGTGTATCTCCAAATCACTGGTTTCATGCATCAGTGGCCTTAATGGGGGCTCTCGAGATGGCTACCTGATTATAATGCACGGAAACGCTTAGCTCGTTGTCAAATTTGAGGAGCTGGGTCCAGATCACCCTCCTGAACCAGAGGCCTGTAGGTGCTGTCGATGGGCTCGGCCTCTGTGGTGATGTCCAGGATGTACTCCCGTTTGTTCAAAGGGCGAACGTTTTGACCTGCATCAAACGTGTGAAAATGACTCATCTGCCAGAGTAATAAGATGTTAGTTTTAAAAGCTTTGAGACCAGACCAGCATCACACCTCTGTTAACGACCACGAATATGGCATATTCATCCATGGCCGTAAGTTTGTTCAGACCCATCTCATAGCACAGCTCCTCAATGGCATCCTGGGCAACCTGAGCGAGAAAAGAACACGTATGATAAAGGTCAGTTAAATCCAGAGAGAGTAGTTCCTCTCTCTCTCTGTCTCTCTGTCTCTCTCTCTGGATTTTATAAAGGATACTTACTGAGCATGTCTTTATTTTATAAAGGATACTGACTGAGCATGTCTTTATTTTATAAAGGATACTGACTGAGTATGTCTTTATTTTATAAAGGATACTTACTGAGCAGGTCTTTATTTTATGAAGGATACTGACTGAGCATGTCTTTATTTTATAAAGAATACTTACTGAGCATGTCTTTTATTTTATAAAGGATACTTACTGAGCAGGTCTTTATTTTATAAAGGATACTTACTGAGCAGGTCTTTATTTTATAAAGGATACTTACTGAGCATGTCTTTATCTGATAAAGGATACTGACTGAGCAGGTCTTTATTTTATAAAGGATACTTACTGAGCATGTCTTTATTTTTAGGTGTCGCTCGATTCCGCCAGGTAATAGAAACAGCTGCCTCTTGGAGCTCCTGCCAGCCTTTGAAAACAAATGAAGCAAGGAGACAACAGATGGATGTGAACTATCCATATACGTCTTCACAGTAATGTGTTTCCAGGTCAAAGATATACTGACCAACATGGCCTTCAGCTCCATGCTGTTTGGGGACTCAATGCGGCCCCCATACTGGAAAGTCTTCCTGAGATTCTTGCTCACACGCTTTAGCAATCCCTAATATCCGCAAAAAGACAAAAGCATTGTTTTCAAAACAACTTTATATCCATACAAGTGTAACTGCAACATAAAACTAGAACGTAGAAGTTTTCACAAGTGCAAAAATAATACATGAGAGCTCTAAATTAGCCAGGACAGGTCTGAAGATATGCAACTGACGTGAACTTCCCCTTACCTTGGAAGTGTATGCCCTGATTTGCGTGCACGTCCACCAGGTACTTGAGCAGGTAGGGCTTGAGCACTTCAGAGCAGCGGTAGTAGCGCTGAGGATGTACAGGAGCCTCCAGCCTCTCTGGCAGCTGTCGCTGTGTCAGCGGCGGCCGGCGGCGGAAAAACAAACAAGACAAAAACCACCCAGATCAGCTAAAACGCGAGTGCACTCGGCCGTCCTGCACTTCGCTGCACATGTGTAGTGGCAGCAAGGGTCAATCCTGCTGCCGGGTGAGACCCTGCAACTGAATTATTCAAGTCTCCCCCTGCCTCGGATTAGTGAAACGTGCCCGATTTAAAGGCGCTTGTTGTCAGAAAACAAAACTGCTTCTGTGTTTACAACAATGTTTTAATTAGAGGGTGTGGTAAGCATACAGCATTTCCCAGTGCATTCCTGGGGCATTCCATGCAAATGGTTTGCCTTTTTCAAATCCTTCATAGCATTGCAAATGCCCTGGAAAATCTCCAGAGAGAGAAATAAAAACCACCTGAAACCAAGCTTGAAGGTACATAGCATATGACTGAGGAATGTACAGGAACATTGGGGAACGTTCTGTTCGTTTTGTTTTATGGAATTACAGCAGGTTTTTCGTTGCTGACAACAAAACCTCCATATTCTTTGAAGATATTATAATTGTTCGAGTTGTTCAAACAGTCTAGAGAGAGCATGAGGCCCTGATCTGGCCCTCATCTGTCCCAGTGACAGTATCTGCCTGGGAGGTACAGAGGAAGAAAGGAAGATCAAAGTCGACAAGGGGATGAGGGAGGGGAAACCCGCTATGCTGTTGAACTGCAATTGAACGGAACAGAATAGCACTGCCAGAAGAAGAGCCGTACGTTTTGGAGCTGGTGTTTCCCGTGATCTGCTTCAGGACTTGGCAGTAAGCTTCGTCCTTCATTGGTCCGAACTCTCCACTCAGCTGCAAGGGAGATTTGCAATATCAATGAATCGACTTCACACTGAACACAAGCACACAAGTCGTGTCTTCAGCACTGAGCAGACTATTTAAAGGATTCTTTCTACTCTACTGACATATTTACTTCAAGTAGTCTGGAGATACGTCGTACCTTAAGAATGGTACTAATGACCTCCTGTTCCGATTGGCCCTTCATTGGATAGTCTCCCATAAACTTCATAATGGCTGAAAGCAAATATAGGGTGTTGAGGACATCGACATGTGTGTTCCACAAAGAGCTGTGCCATATTTCTAAAAGTATTTGTTAAAAATAGCATTTCATTATTTTTTGAGTGTTGGGACAGACTAATGGAAAGTTAATGCTGCTTTTTGCAGTTTACAAGAGCTGAGTTATTACTATTTACAAGTGTTTCTTTATTCTGTTAATTGCTGCCACATTCAAATAAAACATTTCAACTGGCTCCGCGAAAGAAAATAAAAAAGGCCTTCAGCTTACCCAGGAAAATGTCAGCCGCCATTTTATTCATATTTTCATCTGTGAAATCGATTAAAGATTCCTGGATGGGGGACTGTGGAGAACACAATAAACAGATGACATGAACTATGCCTATGAAAGAATGCCACCTTGAAGTGTGAAATATGTGACTAGTATAACATGATAGAGAACAAACTGTATGCATTATATAAGATGTTTTGAAATCAGACAGATATATACAACAGTGCAAATACTGTATCATTACACATGTTACATATGTTATATTATATATAATTATATTAATTATCTCATGTTATGTTAGTGTATAATTTGTAGCACCTTGGAAAATTTCACCATCTCAACTGGTTCCCTCGGCTCCTTCCCCTTTTTTGTTCTGGTTTTGTAGGAGTCGCTATAAACACACAGATGGATGTTCACAGTGGTCTTTCATTATGAATTCATCAACCAAATTCAATGCAGCCTCTTAGAGACTGACTGGACTGACCTGTTACTTCTCTGGGCCTCTCTGAAGTACTTCTTAGCAAACTCCACCATGTTGTATTTGATGTCATACAGAAACCTCTCATCAACCTCCATGCTGCTGTAGCCAGGGTAGGCCTCGGTGTGCTCGTTGGCTGGCGCAGCCACCTAATGGTGAAAAAAGGCACTGCACTTGGAATCAAGTTTCACGAGAACACCAGCCAGTTCTGCCTACAGTGGGTTTTCCAGTATGGTGAAAGGTCTAAATGAGCTACGAGGTGCATAGTTTTGTGTGTGGTCATACACACGTGTGTGTGTGTGTGTGTGTGTGTGTGTGTGTGTGTGTGTGTATGTGTGTGTGTGTGTGTGTGTGTGCTTCATTAACTGATGACCTGTTACCTCTATGGAGCGGTCCAACTCGTGGGCGGCGACTGAGGAGGCTACGGCTACAGCCACAGCCGCCGACGCTGCCACTCGGCCCTGCTTGTTCTTGGGCTCCTCTTTCTTGTCTACCGGGAGGTTGATGAAGTCAGGCGCTGCTACTGGCTGCACAAACTCCGCAGGGAAGACTCCGGCCCGACCATGGACCGCGCCAAACTTCCAACCTTCACATGCCACAGAAATGAAGAATGGGGAGACGATGCAGGTCAGAGTCTTTGAGTCATGGGGAAAATATATGGCAATCAGGCCACAACTCCTCAGCCTGTAATAACGTATTGGAGCGATGAAGCCTTCTTTGGTGGTTAGAGTTTCAACAGTATAAAATAATCACTGCAATGCACACACACACACACACAAACACACAACATGCACGCATGCACATGCACACACACACATGCGCGTTCACGCACGCACGCACGCACACAAACACACACACACACACACACACACAAATGCACACACTCACACATGCAGGTACACACTAAGGAAATGCACACATGCACACATGCATGTGCACACACACTGACACACACACACAAAAACTAGTCCCCACACACACACACACACACACAAACTAGTCCCCACACACAAAATCAAAGCCATCACATGGAAGTTCAGGATGGAGAGACTGCAAAAGCACACCATGCATGTGGAGCACACCGACCCACCAAAGTCAGTGGTGTCTCTCTTTAACTCCTCCAGGAGCATCACCTTCTTTTTCACTATGCACCCATAGCACTGGCCTGTGGAACAGCCACTACACATTAGACCTTACAAGCAACAGACACACACGCACACACGCACGCACACGCACACGCACACGCACACGCACACGCACACGCACACACACACACGCACACGCATACACACACAACGACAACCACGCTCACACACACAACCACGCACACGCACGCACACACACACACACACACACACACACAACCACACACACACACACACACACACACACACACACACACACACATCACCTGCTACAACTGAACTCCCTCGCTTTAGCGAAGACAGAATTACCAAGGTCATGGATTCAATTGCCAGGGTGGACGAATGCAGTGACTGAGCTGTAATGAATGTCTTTGCTGCACTACACAGTCTCACACATGGCTAGCGCAGCATACACTGTGAATGTAAATCACTCTCTGTGGGGATTCTGTATTTACGTTTGGATGTAAAGAGCCTACACAGTGTGTTTCAGAGGGTCCTCTGGGCCAAGTGATGAGCGGCTCAAAACCGCACGGCAAACTCCGCCAACAGCGAGCGAATCACACAACTGGGGGACATTTTTACCAAAGATGATCTCACCTTCCTCCAGACCCTCCATAGTCTGCAGCCGGATGATGTCCCCCTTGTGGAAACTCAGTAGTGTTCTGTCATCCGTAATGTAATTCCGTACTGCAACTACATACTGTGAATCCTAGCAAGAAGAAAAACGCCAATTATGTGATATTTATTTCCCCCCTTGCTTCCTTTAAGCAATTTAAAGCCAATAAAGCCCAAACAAAAACACCAATAACATCCAACCTTCTCAGTTCTGGTGATGAAGTGGTCAATCATGGTTTGACCTGTGGGCTTTGGAGGAGAAGAGGATGAGTTTCTCGTTGGACAGGTTGAACTCCAGCATGTTCTTAGATGGGATGGTGACAAACATAATATCGGTGTAACTGTCAAGATAATAACAAACACAAGGCAAAAAAGAGGTCAAAAAGAGGTCATAACTGCTTTCTGAGATGTTGTTTCTTGGGGACTCAATAGCACCTGTAGGGACCGCAGGACTCTGAAGTAGTCGGGAACTGCAGCACTGCCTTCTGACCATCTTCAGGAGTCTAATGCCTTTGTGTGACACAGAGAGAACCTGAACTCCAGTTGCCCACACTGCCCTGAAAACAAACATGGATACACACAGGTACACACACACACACACACACACACACACACACACACCACACACCACACACACACACACACACACACACACACACACACACACACACACACAGGTACACATACACACACATACGCAGAGACACACATTCACAGACAGAAACACACACATACTTACAATTAAGGAAATTACAATGTTCAGTTATTTTGACAATCTGCACCAAGGAAACACATTAGTGAGAAAGGCTTTATGCTCACAGAAGCTGGGAACAGCCTTGAGAAGTAAATCTCCCATGAGTCTCTGGCTGCTGTCACAACCTTTTTCTTCACATTATCATCCGGGGCAGTCGAGGCTACAGTAATGCTGTTCTCATCTATAAACAAACATGTAACGAGCAAACCAAAATCAGCTACTAAATTATTCAAGAAATTGACAGATGACATTTTGACACTTTAATTCGACACATGACGAAAAAGTATTTGCTGCCTTCTAGTAGTTACCAAACAGGGATTTCATATTTTGTCTCTCTTCTATAGTGATCCGAATGCAAGCCTCGGAAAATGTGTCATGGACAATCTGAATGAAAAAAAAAAAAAAAGAAGAAATACAATTGCAGGAGGAATTGGCAACATAGAGTAGCAGTGAATAATGCAACGATAAATTGTGCACTGTAAGTTTATCATTAATTCAATTATGCATGATGCAGTAATAATGTGGTTTCATGCAAAGCACCATAAGTACATATACCTGTTTGAATAGGAGATCCAGAACCAAGGGTTGGTTAAAGCTTGTCTTTGGGGTAGAAAACCTGGGGGGATTAAACATTCTATCAGCCAGAGGAAAAGACAAGTGTTTTTAAAAATGAACAAAACAAAGCTTGTGCACTTATGATTCATAGAGCCTGGAGTTTTGACAGGGCTCAATATTAAGCTAAATGTTTGCCATCATTAACAGCCTTTATTCTGAGTTGTGAGTGTGTGTGTGTGTGTGTGTGTGTGGTGTGTGTGTGTGTGTGTGTGTGTGTGTGTGTGTGTGTGTGTGTGTGTGTGTGGTGTGTGTGTGTGTGTTGTGTGTGTGTGTGTGTGTGTGTGTGCTACAACAGTGATTAAACCAATTAGTCTTTGGCGTAAATGCGCCCTGTCACGACGACTGTAGTATAGTGTCGCCCTTCTACTCTGTTACTGAGCCAAACAACACTGTTACAGTTAGTCTCTCTGCTGCATGGCACGCTACCCCCTTCAGAACATATTCTGAAGGGTGTTAGTCTATGAGCAAAATGACATATTTTATTAAATTATAATTTGATATGGCAGGGCTGGTATGGAGAGACGTCCGTCATGCCTTACGTTTATAAAACAAGTAGGTAATATCACACACACATACAGTACATGTTGAGACTAGATAACAAGTGTTAGGTCACACACACATGTTGTGAGTCCTGGTTTGTGTTAGGCAGGACAGTTTTGACTAATATTAGATGCCAAATTGCAGTGAAGTGGTTTTCGATGATGCTCTGATATCACTGAGAAATGTAATTTTATTTTATTCATGAATATCACGAAATACAGTGAAAATGTGAAATTGCAGAGGGCAACCGGGCAACCCGTTAATGTCGAGCCCTGTTTCATGAGAGTGACAGAATAGATATGCTTTTTGCCTTTTCCATTGGTGAAATACACCTAATGTTTTAATATCAGTAAATATCAATATCAGGACTCACAGTGTGTAGTCTCTGCCCCCACTAACCTCCTTCCTGAGGTAGATCTTCCAGGGCACGTTGGTGTAGGTGTAGTGGTCTTCGCTGCTCTTTTGTGCAGCTGGGTCTTGATGGTCTCCCGTCTCAACCGGCAGCTCTCTGGACACTGTAGCATAACATAACCAAGTATTTGTCTGTCAACCAATTTAAGAGCCTTTTAGATGCTAAGGATGTGCCTCAATGCTGTTGTTTTTAAATGATTCTCTGATTAATTTTTTTTTACTTTATGTTATTTTTTTTTATACTTAATTTCTGAGTTGTTTAATGTGTTTTGTTTATTTATTTTGTCTGTTTTGTTTTGTTATGGTTTGTTTATTTATTGTTCTTCTGTATTATGTAGGCCTCAATCAGGGCATTGCTGCAAAAGAGCCTGTGCTCAGTCAATCTCCCTGAATAAACAATGATGATGATGATGATGATGATGATGATGATGATGATAAATCTGCCAATCACAACCACGGCAGCACACCAACAGGCCACACGCCCGCAGTTCAGGCCTGTCAATTACACCGGGGGGTCAGATTCTACTGGACGAACCTGGGTCTGGGGGTGGGTGCCTGTGGCTGACTGCAGGCACTGGTGGCTGAGACCTCTTCACAGTCTTTGGTATTCTGCTGTCTTCATATCTAGAGTCGTGTGCTGCTGTAGCGGATGAGGACGAAGGGCCATAGGTCTTCTTCCTCTGTTGGGAGAGATGGAATGGGGGGGGGTTATTGGGTTAGTGAAAGTATCAAAGTATGACAGAAATCTATTTGATTAGGGAGGGGGGGGGGCTCATTATAAAGCTGTGCTCAACCTGTTGGGGTGGAGCACTCATCTGGTCTTTCAGGATCAGCATGGCTTCATCATGAGGGTCTGGCTTCCTCACAAATGTTTTCACCTCCTTTCTGTCGAGGAAAAAAAAATGGAACACATATCCAACCAATAAATAACTAACGCAAGTTCTGAAGCCCTCCACATCTGACGCCCACATCGGGGACATTTTGGACTCACTCACCTGGGCATCTCCACGGGTTTCAGGACACTGCTGGGCTGGTACTGTTTGATGATGTCCTTGATGTTGTGACTGGGTTCCCAGTGCTCGGTGTTGGAGATCGTGGCCCGAACCACGTGATCTGGGGGTGAAGGCCGCATCGGGCCTAAAAAGGGAGCACAAACCATGACTGGACGGTCCATTTACATCCACAATATGCATTTACATTGATTTAGTTAAAGGAATATGCCTTTGGATTACATCCCTTGAGGCAGTGCATCAGTTACATTTAACATATGAAGGCCTGACACAATGCATGGTGTCTGTGATAATGGTCAAAATAAGGACTAGTCTCATAAATTGAGTCTGATAAAATATACTAAAATATCAGTTTACAGCTCCGATTGAATGAACACTTGCAACCCAAATTCTATGTATCAGTAACTAGGAAAGGTTCAAGATCTTTGGAAAGAGTAGAGGTTCATGACAGTACGCACTCATGACAAGCCGACAAAAGCGAAGGCATTTATTTAAGAGAATATCAAAGACCAAAACACACAACACAAATTATCCGATTAAGCGAACCTTAAAAACTGTATAGGAGAGGGTGTGAAATATGCAATAGTGTGTGTTGCATGTGTGGTTAGGCGATGAGGGCATATGTGTGTATGACATTGCACTGCCTTTGAGTGTATGTATGTGTGTGCTTAGGCTTACGCAAATGAGTTTTCATGTTTTAGAAGTTCAAACTTATTCACCATGGCAGCATTCACTTAGTTAGCAAACATAGCACATTCATAGACAATGCCATTGACAGACAATGAAAACATAATTTTTTCATTTTGTAAAATATTCATCCCACTTAATATTCAGTAAAGAATGCTCTATTTGGCACAATTACAGCTCTGCGAACCTGCCGAAAATGTATTGCCTACTGATCCACGCACCTCAGATTTTAGACTAATAAGTCCAATTCGACTCCCTTCAACTCCACAGATCAATGCCTTTTGATCCTGCCTTTTGACCCAGTTAACGTTTTTCTTTTTGTCTGCCAGTTTCAGGTGCGGCTTTTCCTTTGAAACTCAACCTCTTGGACCAGCATCAGGGACTCGTCTTTTCACTGTTGAAGATGACACTAGTATTTTGCATGTGCTATTCAAGGAGGCAGCAGCCAACTCGGGACCTGAAGAGCATCTGTTCTTTAAACTGTAAAGTATTATGTATTTATATTCTTGAGCATTTGTGCATCTGGGCCTTCCACTTCTTTTGCGGTCCTGGTTCGATCCAGAGTTTATCAGGACATAACCACTAGGACATTAAAGTTGCTGAAAATGGAGCTTTGCAATTTTATATTTATAATTTTACATGATCTCTCACCGTAAAGTCCATTTGCAAAATAGTACTAGTACATGTCGAGATTAATTTGTGCAGTGAAGCCAACAACTTCATTCCAATGAAATAGCACAAGTACTAGGCTACAGGCAACAAATCTAATGGCATTTAACGAACATTGCAATATGACTGTTCGTTGTTAAGCTAGTCTGCTTCGGCATGCCCAGTTATAAATCCTGGAAAAAGGCGTTTGTTCTTTATTTGTTGTGCTGCGCAGTTGCTCAGCCAGCGTAGGGAGTGTTTGTCTCCGTTTTTCACGACTATATCACTGTTTTTGTTGGCCTCCGTCCGTTGTAGCAAATTGTGGAGGAGTCCAGGTCGCTCATTTATTATGTCAATAATGGCGGTTCGTGGTATTGGCGCCAACTAAATATTTTTCATTTTCGATTAGAGGCGCCTGCCTTAGCAAGTATAGAACACCCATAATTTTGACAGATTAAGTTATATAATGCTGATAGTGATACAATATCCCTCCCTAGAATAGATTAGTTTAGTCGGTTATGTGACCACATTTCTTGTGGCTGGATTTCTTTTCAATGTGTACAAAAGCCACACAAAGTGAAGTTCATGCCATTTGCATAGGTTTCTTTACATGGGGCCATTCAGACCTCAATTCAGACCTCAACATCATATTTTCAAACACAATGTTGTGAGTATTTGATTTCACTCCTTCAACAAAAGGAGCACGCAAGCTGTTGTTTTCCCAGTCACACAAATTGAGGATCATGACCAGGCAATTATTATAGGCCTACTATATCTGCCTCAGCTGGGGCCTGTTGTGGCAGACAAAAAACAATAAATCAAGCGCAAGACATCACATGGCAGACTCACTTGCGCTGCTTCGTTGTGCAGATCTCTCCTTGTTAGCGAGCGGCACTGGAGTTGGCTTGTATAGAATTCCGGCCTCTGGCTTAGTCTGCAAGGATAAAATCAGCAGCTATGCATTTAATAAGAACATTCCACTTTCTGAGAACTTGGTGAGGGCCATGGCAGAGGATAACCTACTTCAATCAGTCTACTTTATGAAATACAGGAGGGGGGGGGGGGGGGGCACGTTAAGCGGAATGAGATTTGGTGATTGTTTCCATGCATGGCAAGACAAGAATGTTGCCTTTCATCCAGGTCTTCATCTGAAAACGCTCTCCTCTTTTATTTTCTGTGGGTCATTTAAGTACAAGTGGTTTACTGTCTTCTGTAGATAGCATAGAGTGTATAGACTACACAGTTTAATCAAATGTTTACTTTGCGGTTTGCTTAGGGTTGACAGATGCAGACAGACCAAAATGTGGGAAGTTTGTGTGGGACATGAAACTGACGCTGAGAGGTAACCCAAAACTAGATATAATGACTATCTGTCTGGACAGGAAACATCTGTATTCTGCCTTTTGGCTTGTAAACCCCTATACTTTATCCTCTACTCAATTCCCAAAAAAACACATCCATGTGTTCTTATTTCTGACAGTTGAAAACCAAATGACCAATGAAGATGCGGGACATTTTCTCAATATGTGGGATGCGGGACAAAGAGTGAAAATACTGTGCAGTACAACGCAGAGTGGGACACCTGGTCACCCTAGTGTGTGTGTGTAATTGACACAACAAACACACACCTGCACTCTAAGTATACTATACTCATGAAATGGCACATACAAAAGCAACCCCAGCATTTCCACCTGGGCACAGGTGAACTGAATGACTCACTGGGCTGGTTGAGCTGGTGTGTGCTGAGTGGCCCAGGTATGCAGGTGTGTGTTGCGGGGCTGCAGTGGGGGCCGAGGTGGGGGGACCCATCGAGCCGTACATCTGCTGGTGCATGGCCATGGCCTGCATAGTCATCTGCTGGGCCTGCCGTACACACAGTTAACCAGGGTTGCAGTGGTTATATTTCCAACTATTATAGTAGTCGGTATATTGATGTGTGTATGACTTTTGGATACAATCCATTCATTTATATAGGCTACTATTTTAGTACTATTTTGTAAAGACATCTTCACTTTAATAACATAAATTGTATAATCTGGGGGTGATACTCACCAAGATGATTGCTTGTTGGTTGATAATAGCTTGCTGCTGCTGTGACACAACTGAATGGTCTACCCCTTTGAGGAAAAAGATACAAATGCAATGCTGTGGACAACTCAAGGAAAAAAGATGACTGATGTCCATTCAAGACCAACACCCTCAGCACCATAGCAGACCATCCCCAAGCAAAGATGAAATTGTCTGGCAGCTCGTCCATACCTGGCACATTAGGTATCGCTGGCACATTATGCATAGCTGGCATAGCGGGTAAAGCTGGCATAGAGGGCATAGCTGGCATAGCGGGGGCAGCTGGCACAGAAGGCATAGCAGGGGTGGGCATAGAGTGCACTGCTGGCATGGGTATGGGTGGCATCATTCCTCCCATGATGGGCAGAACGGGTACCGCTGAGAAAAGCAAGCGCAGCACAATAAGGCGGTGTACTGTTTCACATGTCCACTCAATGCCACACAGGGAAGCTAGGCAAAGCTGGGCTCACTGGCTTTTGTTCTTGGGCTGAGATGTAGAATTGGTTAGTGCACATAGGTTGTGGCTGACAATTTACTTACGAGTATTTTAAATTAAGACAAGGCGTCAGAAAGGACAAACTGCAGGAAAGCTGTATGAATTTCTACGTGCATGTCAAGCAGCCATGTCAGAGGAAATGCTATCTATCTGAAAACACTGTATTATGTAGGAGGGGTTACTTCCTTTGAGAAAGTGCAGATATATATGAACTATGACATGAAATTAATAGATTTTCATATTGCAAAATTAAGTGAAAATCAACTCTAAATTTGGTAGCAAGTATAGGTTAATCAACCCAAAAGATCATCAAGAAGTTGCAGAATTAAACTCGCAAACCCAGACAGAGGTCACCATTCTGTCTGAAAATAACCCATACTTGAATTGATTGTGTTTTGAACACTCCCATTGATACTAAGGGCTTTCTGCATAATTCATGCGCTTGTAAGTGGAGAACCACTGGAGAACCGGAGTGGGAGAGGCAGAGGGCAAATGCAGCAGCAGTAAACACACATATACACACACACACACACACACACACACACACACACACACACACACACACACACACACACACACACACACACACACTCACACACAGACAGACACAGACACAGACACAGACACAGACACAGACACAGACACACAGACAAAGACACAGACACAGACACAGACACGACACAGACAGACACAGACACAGACACAGACACAGACACAGACACAGACACACACACACACACACACACACACACACACACACACAGACACAGACACAGACACACACACACAAACTCACCTCCGGGTTGTAGTCGTGGAGGATAGGACCTGCCCGTCGGGGGTTTCTCCCCTTCGCCCTCCTCCACCCCAAGTCCACCTGCTCCCATCATTCTGCTGGACATACTGGCGGTCTTCTCCAGGTCCTTAAGCACAGGTGAAGCAGTGGAGAGTGAGCCTGCACCGCCCAGCATTGCCCCCCTCAGGGCTCTGCCCTGGAGCAACTCTATCTGTCCCCCAGGGAGTACCTTATACCCTCTAAAGAGGCGCAGATCTAGTTTAAGCCAGCCACAGCTGAATGACCACAAACAGCTCGGTGTTCACTTTCTAAATGGACAGATTTGTTCCATCAACTGAAGATTGCCCCAGCTTTCCTGATTTAAATGATTAAAACACTGGAATTTAGCATGCGTAGATGGCTACTCCTTAGCAACCACTGGGGTAAAGGTTTAAGAGAAGCTTGATGCAGCAGGAAATACGGTAATCTAGTAACCTAATCACCCCCCATTGACTGGGATATGTGACTGTTCCAGAACACTTGATACATTCCGACACTCAAACAAACAGGAGTGTTTTATTCTGGCCGTAAAGTAGCTCTGAAACTGATCGCTTACTTTACCGACTTCTTAGGAATCAATAACTAAATCATAATCATTTGTAGCTGTTCATTATCATTTTCAGCTGTTCATTATCAGGTTCTCAAAAGCCATAGTCATTACTCAGTGGAGGGTGACTAGTGTTCTAGGGGTCACTCGCTCCCTGAGGCAGGGTTCACTGCACTAACATGGCGTAACTGTGGATATTATGGACGATGTGACCCAGGCCTACACAAAGACAACGTCTGTATGGAATTGTGGTGGTTATAAACTATCAATGGTGGTATATAAAACTATCAAACACAGAACTGGGTGGTGTGCTCAGTTTAACAGACCTCTCAGGCAGGTCGAGAGTAAACCGATAGGGGAGAGGAGAGCGAGAGAAGAGCCTGCTTACCCCACTTCCATCAGAAAGCACCGGATCAAACAGGCTGTCCAGGTAGCGGTCCATTCCTCTCTGGGTGGGAGGCTCACTGAACGTGTCCGACTCTACTATAAAAACAGGAAAGGCATTCAGCCAGTCTATGAAAATCTACATTTAGTGTGTGTGTGTGTGTGTGTGTGTGTGTGTGCACTTATATGTGTGTGTGTGTGTGTGTGTGTGTGTGTGTGTGTGTGTGTGTGTGTGTGTGTGTGTGTGTGTGTGTGTGTGTGTGTGTGTGTGTGTGTGTGTGTGCTTAAATGTGTGTTTGTAGACTGGCATTGAGACTGGCTAACACATAATGGCGGCTGATTTTATGAAACAACTGGCCATGTGTGTGTGTGTGTGTGTGTGTGTGTGTGCTTAAATGTGTGTTTGTAGACTGGCATTGAGACTGGCTAACACATAATGGCGGCTGATTTTATGAAACAACTGGCCATGATTCAAACCACTTCCCTGCTGGATGAAGGCCATTTGAATTCTACAGTGACTAGCTCTCTAGGAACACTGACCGTGACTGTAGTATCCGTCTGAGTCTGGGATGCTGGGCATTGCATAGTGAGTCATGGCAAGAGGACTCTCCTCGTCTGAGTCAAACCCACTTCCAAACAGGGCACTGTAAGGATGAACAAACACGGCTATAGAGCGGGCCATTGTATTGCCAAGATTTCACAGCACAGTATACGCAAATCATTGCATTTCATATACTTGATTTATATGTACATTTCATCAATTTCTGTTAACTCTGTTCAAAACAGTATGGTATGGCAGCTGCTCTGCCGCGGACCGTAAATCACTGCAGAGGGTGGTGAAAACTGCCCAACGCATCACCGGTTCCTCACTCCCCACCATTGAGGCTGTCCAGAGCAAGAGATGTCTGCGGAGGGCACGCAGCATCGAAAAGGACAGCTCTCACCCCAGCCACAGACTGTTTGCCCTCCTCCCCTCTGGGAGGCGCTACAGGGTGCTCCGTTCCCGGACCAGCAGGTTCAGGAACAGCTTCATCCCTGCGGCTGTCACTCTACTGAACTCTGCCCCCCACCCCCACACACATCTCCCTCAGTGACTGTACTTCCCCCCTCCATCCTGGCCTGACTGCCACACCCTCCTCCAGCCACTGAACATTTGCACTGTACTTCCCTCCTCCACCCTGGCTTGACTGCCACACCCTCCTCCAGCCACTGAACATTCGCACCAGAATGTTTTTTTTTCTACCACTTATTACTGTCTTAATCGTACTTATAACATACAATACCTCTTAAATATAATATTACTAATACCTCTTTCACTTCATCTCACTTACTACCACCACTAATACTTACACCTGCACTTTACATATACTTATCATACCTACACTTACCTCAATTGCTGCTATTCTTGTCCCAATTACTGTTCATATTGCATATCCATTTCTTACTGTTCATATTGCATATCTATTTCTTACTGTACATATCTATTTATTCACTTATTACACTTTACATATGCACATACTCTGCACTTTTTGCTATTTTGCACTTCTGGTTGGATGCTAAACTGCATTTCGTTGCCTCAGTACTTGTACTCTGTGCAATGACAATAAAGTTGAATCTAATCTGAATCTAATCTAAAACAAATATTTCATGTGTACATCTATGTGAGGATTAATCCGTTAAGACTGCTGTTTTTAAAATGTGCAAATGAGGAAAGCGAGAAGCACATAAACAGCAAAGGTTCCTCATTAAAGACAGAGAAGGGTGGAGGAGGGTCAGACACACAGTGGACTAAGCCCAGAAATGGACGAGCATGTGCTTGTGCATGTGCATGTGCTTGTGCATGTGCTTGTGCTTGTGCTTGTGCTTGTGCTTGTGCTTGTGCATGTGCTTGTGCTTGTGCTTGTGCATGTGCTTGTGCTTGTGCATGTGCTTGTGCTTGTGCATGTGCATGTGCTTGTGCATGTGCTTGTGCTTGTGCATGTGCTTGTGCATGTGCATGTGCTTGTGCATGTGCTTGTGCTTGTGCATGTGCTGCAGACACTGACAGGCTGGCGTTGGGCCGGGTCCGGGCGGGGCTGTCTGCAGAGATGATGAAATAGGACTTTTGCTTGGGGAAGTCCCTGATCAGCTCCAGGTCGGCAATCAGGTCCATCACGTAATCGTGACCGGCTAGCTCAGCCCACTGACCATGCTCCTTCGTGAAGACAGAACTGCCCTTCCAACCCTCCAGAATACCCCTATGA
Organism: Clupea harengus; assembly: GCF_900700415.2. Classification (NCBI taxonomy): domain Eukaryota; kingdom Metazoa; phylum Chordata; class Actinopteri; order Clupeiformes; family Clupeidae; genus Clupea; species Clupea harengus. Next base: position 7,510,673 of record NC_045152.1, on the reverse strand, counting down.
GAGGAGGGGGGTAATAACGAGACAGCATTTAGTCTTATTGAGCTTTGAGTTTTGAGGGTACAGATCCAGACATATTGACACTGAGTTAGTGTCACACACAGTTCATTCATTCACAAGGTAGAGTATATATAACACAAAAATAACCTGACCAATAAAGTTAAATGTATATGGGGCTCTACGCGAGTGTCAATGACAGAGAAGTATGCAAGCTATATTAGAGCCTTAAATTCTTCGATAAAATGGCACCATATTCTGATGTTGGAGAGCTAAAGCAGACGAGGGTGGGTGCTTCAGTTAACGTTAAGCTTGGATTCTAGCGAGCTCATTTCCTCTGTGCAGTAACTCTGTTACAGTGGTATTGAGGAGACCAGTCTAATTTCCTCTGTGCAGTAACTCTGTTACAGTGGTATTAAGGAGACCAGTCTAATTTCCTCTGTGCAGTAACTCTGTTACAGTGGTATCAAGGAGACCAGTCTAATTTCCTCTGTGCAGTAACTCTGATACAGTGGTATCGAGGAGACCAGTCCAATTTCCTCTGTGCAGTAACTCTGATACAGTGGTATCAAGGAGACCAGTCTAATTTCCTCTGTGCAGTAACTCTGTTACAGTGGTATCGAGGAGACCAGTCTAATTTCCTCTGTGCAGTAACTATGTTACAGTGGTATCAAGGAGACCAGTCTAATTTCCTCTGTGCAGTAACTCTGATACAGTGGTATCGAGGAGACCAGTCTAATTTCCTCTGTGCAGTAACTCTGTTACAGTGGTATTGAGGAGGCCAGTCCTTTAGAGCTGTGCCACACTGAACCTCCATCCCAAACCCTAAAAAAATATTCGAATGAAAATCAACCCATGTTTGTTATGGGGAAATGTCTGAATACAAAAAAGGTCAAGCCTTCACCACACCACAAACGTTTCACTGGAATGATACAGACTGGTTTCATAAGTCTGTGGGAAGATTCTGCATGACATGCAACTGACCATATCGTAACAATGAATACTATGGATTTCCCAGGAACAGATATGAGGAAGGCAAGGCTTGTGTGATGTGGAACAGATATGATGAAGGCAAGGCTTGTGTGGAGTGGTTAGGATGAACTTTCACTTCCTATTTCTTATTTCCATTTATTCTCAAGCGGAATCCACATGTAAGTTAGTTTCACAAGTTCCTACTCCCACACAGGTAGTCCACAAAGACAGCAAGCCATTTGTTCGTGTGGTCAGTCTAATGTAGACGATTCAGTAAGACTTCAGTATCTAAATTATGTAAATTATTTAACTATCATTTTACGAACATCCTCGGTTCACATTACAGAGGAAAAGTGAGCCTCATATTTGTTTCTTTACAGCAGCAGTTGTAGAATTGTTTAAAAATATTCAGTTCTTACAATAAAGTGCCAGATGTAATGCTGATGGAGTAAACTGACTAAGTATCAGTGGTTTATAAATGTAGGCACTTTAG